>NC_026001.2:17422572-17793361 GCF_000442705.2 Elaeis guineensis
CTGAACCTCAAGAGGCTTCGCTAGAAGCAAAGCACTTGAAGAAGAAGCTGAAAGAGAATAAAGAGAATCAAGATCTCCTCTAGCATCGACTCATAGATCAGGAACTTCTAACTGAATGCTGAAAGAAAGGAAGGTCGATTGGCAAAAAGAGGAGCTGAAATCATACATCGGGCTTGCAAGATGGCGTTCTCTACGGGCTTGAAAGATGCAAAATAATGGCTTAAACACATCTCCCTACTGATGGTGTCGAGCTTCTATAAGTCAACTTTTTAGATGAAAACTTGAAGGCCGTGATGACGGATAGCGCAGAGAAATTTGCAAGAGCATCTCGTTTCTCTATTGAAGCAAATAAGATCGATGCGGTCATCCAGACTGAAGAAGTTACCAGCACTGAAGAAGGCTGCTGTAGAGCAAGTCGCTCTAATAATGCTCAGGAGCAGTATTTTTTTCTTTTTTTTTTTGTAATCCAGATGATGTAACCAATTTTAGATGTGAATGAATGAAATTCATTTTTATTATAATATTCACTGTGTTTGAATGGATTAGTGCAAATCATATTTTGAGCTATATTGGCTGACTTCTGATCTGTATTAGCTAAAAACTTAGCCATAATTAAAATCATAAAATATGATCTGAGCTATAATTTAGCAAATAATAACCTAAGCAACATTCTGAGCAAAGCACGGCTCGAGCCCCAAACTGGACTATAATCTGAGCTATATAATTCATACCTGTTGTGCAGGCATTAAAAGAATTAAAATTCAAATCACCTCCACATGGCAGGCACCATCGCATGTCTTCGCATGTCTCTTCGAAAGTAGCATAAACTATAATTTGCCTATCGCTGGCATTAACTACTTTCTCGACGGTAGGGGTAATATCCCATTAATGATTGCCATGCGTCGAGCATCCATTCACCTTTATCGATTCACGCCACCAATAATTAATGATGATTTGAATCCTAGGTCTATTTAAGACTCAGACAAGATCAAGTGTAGGCTTTTAGGGTTCTCAGTCATCTCATTTCCTTTCGCTGTAAGTTTTCTTCCTCCTTTGTTTTTTGCTTCTAGAACCTTTCTTTGCTTCCAAAACTCCTCCTGCAAGGAGAATGGCCTCTGAAGACTCTAATTTCGCCCCACTAGGATTTCAGTCTGAGCTAATGGAGCGAAACGTGATATTGCTCTATGAGCAGTTTTCAAATTCCTCTGGAGTTCCAACTGAAATTTATGGAACCAAATGACTGAGTCTGCCGGCCTCCCCCAGGCCAGATAAGCCTCTATGAGGAAAGCTTCCAGGGTTGGGCTGACGCTTCCTCTCTATCCCTTCTTTATAGCTCTCCTCCAATATCTTGAGATATCGTCATGCTCGATAGTTTCGAACTCATAACGGCATATCTACAGTTTGCCATAGCATGCATGTTAGCTGGATTGATCCCAGCATCGCACTCTTCTTTTCTTTCTTTAGCCCTAAGAGGCATCCTGATTAACGGGGGTGGTGGTACGTGTCGACACGAAGGAAGAGAATATCGTCAGTTGATACAGGATGCTCCTCCCGTTGTCCACGACTGAAAGGAGCGATTCCTCTTCATCTCTCAGACGTTTGGTGAGGACTGGGTGTTCGTCGTCTGGGGGCGAACCTCAAGAGGCCATGCTAAAAGAGTCTTGTTGGATTCAATGTCAGAGGCAGGAGATGGAGGCCCTGCGTAACTTCAAGGTCCCGGTGCTGAAGGAGCTTTTGTCGGCACAAATATTATTCAATGTCAGCATCAGCCAAGCCGCTCCTCAAGATGCGCATAGGTCACCCACCTCAAGGCCATGTGTTTTCAATTTTCACTTTATGCTTATGCTAACTATTTGGTTGCCTTGGTTGCAATGATAATTATAGAGATGGACTTGGATTGTCAAAAAGATGGAGAAGAAGGCCCATAGAAAAAGGATAGTCGAACTCGCGGGTGGACGAAGCACCTATATCAAGATCAGGCGTCCCTCGACGCTGTCAGTTCTTGGCCAGAGGGTCCTAAGCCTCCTCTGCCAGTGATCTCAGAGTCATGAGGATTTAGTCTGGCTTGACTTCATCAGCTTCTGATGGAATCAGAGAAGCCAAACTAGTCGAGCCCTTGAGGAGGCAGTTTTGAGCCTACTAGCCTCTAAGGAGATAATTCTGAACTTACCAGCTTCACCTATCATCGCATTCTCTCCGAAAGATGAGCCAGCCAATGAGGCTGGGACTTCTGGGATCGCACCAACTATACTGAAGCTCGAGGCTTCAACCTTAGAGGACTACCAGCCGACGCATGAGTTATTTATCGAGATGCTCCTCCCAGTCGATGCAATCAAACCACTAGTCAAGCTGCGTAAGGAGGTGAGGAGAAAAGCTGTGGAGAGCTTCATTCAGATAAGTTGAAACTTCTACAGTTTTGTTTACTTTAAACATACACTTATCATGTGCACTGATAAGAGATTTCTTTTGATAGCTTGCCCATTATCTGAATGGGTATATGGAGAGTTGCCGCGATCTTTCAGCTAAAGCAAGGAAGCATCGAGCCGATGCCGAGACGCTCAAGGGCACCAAAGATAAGACTGTAAGGGATGCCGGAGAGGCCTCCATAAGGACAGACGTCGCTGAAAGGAGGGCTGAAGATGCCGAAGTGGCTCTGAGAGGAGCTGTTGAAGAGAACTCTCGACTGTAAGGGAGAATAAGGGAGCTTGAAACCCAATTAGAGAAGAGTAAAGCTGTAGCCAAGGCAGCAAAAAAGAAGGCAACAGAGGCCGCCTCGAGGGTTATTGCATATTTTTAGACATCAATAGAGTACGGGGATGAGAAGATTGAGTTCTTCACTGATGCCTACACCGATGGGAAGCAACTGATTCAGGACAGGATTGCTGTCAAGTATCTAAAATTAAATCTAAATTTTTTGGATGAACTCTGAGAATCTACTGTAGCCATCGTACCCGTGATGGATGCCTCAACTTCCAACGCTGCCTTATAGGCCTTTATCTTTTTTTTTTGTACTTGGATCTTTTGAGGTTGTTGTAAAATTTTTGAAGAAATGAAGTTTGTTTTTTTCTTCATATCCTCTACTTTTTATTTGTGATTGTGCACTTTTATTCAGCACGCGAACTGACTTAAGATATTAAGCTTTGCCATGAACTTAGTTCTGATCGTAGGAAGTAGGAATGTTCCGAGCAAAGGAACGCCAATAGTAGCTAGGCTGATTTTGAATTAAGGTCGATCGAAAGCCGTTAAGATTTAAGCCAATCAAAGGCAATCGTTCATGCATGCCGATCTAAGGCAATTATTTGAGAGTGCCACTCTGAGCTCTGCTCTTTTTAATGAGAGCGGTCATGGGGAATAATGGTTGCTAACTCTTCCGATGGAATAATGCCTAGAAAAGAATGTGGGGCCTATAAGCATATGCTACGTAGTCATATCCTGGTTTACGAGGTATCACTTAAATTTATTTTTGAAAATGAGAAGATACATCATTTATTGTCTGATGGACAATTGTATTCTTTCGAGCTGTCGATTGATGGTCGATGTGGGTACTGGCGCTTATAAATAGGGGCAAAAAGCTGGTTGAACTCCACCTTTCATCTTTCTCCCCCTTTGCTACAATGGCACCACCTTTGTCAGCAATCAAAGTTAGAGTGAAGAGCGGAGGGCCCTAGTGAGAGCAACCCAGGAGAGAGTCAGAGCCAGGCATGCTGGTTCATCCTCTCGCAGGGTGCCCTCCACATCTCGATCCCCGCCATCTTCTGGGGGTAGGTGCACCTCCCAGCTTGAGACGATTCCGTCCGATGTTCGAGCTTACTGTATCCATGAGTTTCGAGCCTCTGCAGAGTTTGAGAAGGAGGCCATCGACATTGCTACTACCGATTTCATCCTTGATTTTGAGGATTGCAAGATCCGCCTGTGGTGGATAATGCCGTACCTGAAGCTTTGTGGCTTCGAGCCCAAAAATAGCGATGAGAAGGTGGGGGCTTTCTCATCAGACGAAGACTGAGCCTTCTCATCCCTGCTCTTATTTTGTTTTGCCCCTTTTTCTTCTTTTCTTTTATGTAAGGTGGCACTACATATGCCATCTTCTTTCTTGTAAATATTTGGATGAATGAAAGGAAATCATTTTTTATGACATCTACATTTTCTCTATTCATACTTGCATATTTTCACTTAGCACATAGAGGCTAGCTCCGACCTAAGGAACTCAGAATTACCTCGATCTGATTCAATTTTGACCTTAGGAGTTTCGATGAACATGTTCCAACTTAAGAGAAACAGAATTATTCCGAACGAACTTTGATAAAAACAGTTCCGACCAGAGGAACTTTGGTTTTGAATAGAAAAACCTCAGTAGTGGCTGGGTTGATCATAGATCATTTCGAGCCAGTGCTAATTAAGCAATCATCCGAGCGACACCTTTACTCTGCTCCTCACACGAGCGGCATCTTTGCAATGCTCGTTGATGCAAGCGGTATTTTTTGCTTTGCTTGTTGATACGAGCGATATTTTTGCTCTGCTCATTGATGCGAATGATATTTTTGCCCTACTCGTTGATGCGAGCAGTATTTTTGCTTTGCTCGTTGATGCGATAGGCCGATCAAAGGTCGATTGTTGAGAACTGAGGTTTTATTTGGTTAGCCCTCCAAAAGTCCTTTTAGGTTAGCCTTCATTCATTAAACACAATTTCGATCAGAGAAATCCTTGGAATCTTGACTCTAACCAGAAGAACTTATAGGTTGGTCGAATTTCATAGCTATAGAGTGGAGTCCCATTAAGTTGCTTCCACCGATAGGTCCCAGGATGTACTACCTCATCCACTTGATAAGGATCTTCTTAGTTGGATGATAGTTTTTCTTGCTCAGTGGGCTGTGAAACTTTAGTTCGCCGCAATACCAGGTCGCCAACTCAAAACTTCTTGATCCTGATCCGGACATTGTAGTATCTAACCACCCTCTAACGATAGACAGTCATTCTCACAGCGACGTGCTCTCTACTTTCTTCGATCAGGTCAAGATTAGTTTGGAGCCATATTGAGTTGATGTCTTCATTATACTCCTCCACTCTGAGGCATGGGAGTCCAAATTTTATAGGTATGACCGCTTCAGTCTCAAATGCTAGATTGAAAGAAGTCTCACCAATTGGGATCCTCTGAGTGGTCTGGTAAGCCCACAGTACATGATGAAGCTCATCTACCCATGACCCCCCAATCCGATCTAATCTGACTTTCAAGCTGTGCAGGAGAATTCTGTTGGTCACCTCCACCTCTTCATTAGCTTGTAGATGGCCTATTGAGGTGAAACACTGTTCTATTCCATGTTCTCTGTAGAATTCACGAAGTTGAGCACCACTAAATTATTTACCATTATCTGTGATCAGTACTCTGGGAAAACCATATATGATAGCAGATAATAGATTTTCAAATAAAATCTTTTATTCTTATCTCTGTTATGCGGGTCAGAGACTCGACTTTGATCCATTTTGTAAAATAATCGATAGTCACCAAAAAAAATTTATGATGACCTGATGCGAGAGGGAAAGGACCAAGGATATCCATCCCCCACTGAGTAAATGGTCACGGGGTGCTAATGGGAGTCAGAAGTGTTGCCAGTTGATGTTGAATGTTAAAAATTCTTTAGCATCGATCGTACTTCCTAATGAAGCTGCCTGCATCTTGCTGTATAGTGGGCCAGTAGTAGCCCTATCAAAGAATTTTGTGAGAAAGAAAACTACCCCCCAAGTGGCTTTCATAGATTCTGTTGTGGACCTTCCGTAGCGCATAATTAGCTTCAGACGGATATAAACACTTCAAAAGAGATAGAAAGAATGACTGCTTGTACAACTTATCATCGTACAGAACATAATGAGCGGACTACTTCCTTAGCTTTCGGGTTTTCTTGCGATCAGATGATAGCTCATTCGACCTCAAATATCTGAGAAGAGGATCGATCTAACAGGATTTTTCATCAATTTGCTGGACAATAAGAGGCTCTTCGAGGCTCGAGGTCTTTAACACCTCGAAGTAGGTCTCATTTTCTAAGTCGATGGGCAGTAAAGCTGCAAGCTTTGATAGTGCATCTACCTTGGCATTTTCTGCTTTGGGGACCTACTGAATATCAAAACTCAAAAAAGTTAAGATCAAATCCTTTATCTTCTGAATGTATTTCTTCATACTCTCCTCTCGAGCCTCATATCCGCCCTTGATATGCCCAACAATCAGTTGGGAGTCGCTGAAGACCTTTAGGTGTTGAGCCCTTGCTTCTCTTATAATTTTAAGGCCAGCAATCAGAGCTTCATACTCTGCCTCATTGTTAATAGTCGAAAAGTTGAAGCGCAGAGCATATCCCACTATATCTCCTTCAGGACCGGTTAAGATAAGCTCGGCCCCTGCTCCAGATGCATTTGATGAGCCATCGACATGTAGTGTCCATAGCTCTTCAAGGTCAGATTCTACATCCACTTCCTCGCTCCTCGAGCTTTCTCCAACTTTTGAACTCTCCACCTTTTGGACCTTCTCCGGCCTTTGAGCTTTGCCCATAAAAGATGGTGCACTCCAGGATGAAGTTTGCTAGCACATCCAACTTCGAAAGCTCTAGAGCTTACTTTGCAATCCATCTCGATATATCTGGACGGTGGAGAATGACCTTGATTGGTTGATCAGTACACAGCACAATGGTGTGAGCTTGGAAATAAGACCGAAGTTTCCTCGCCGTGATGACCAGTGTAAAGATCAACTTTTCCAGCTTGGAGTTTCTAATCTTTGCATTATGAAGAACTTTACTGGTGTAATATATGAACTTCTGAATCCATCATTCTTCTTGAACGAGGACTGCACTAATTACCACTAGAGAGACGGTGAGATATAGCAATAGCTCTTCATTCGACTGAGGTTTCGCGAGCAGTGGTGGAGAGCTAAGATATCACTTCAACTTCTCAAAACACCTACTGGCACTCGATAGTCCATAGGAAGTCTTTTGACTACCTGAGGGTTTGGAAAAAAGGAAGACACCTCTCGACTGACTTGGAAACAAAGCGGTTCAGTGAAGCTATCTTACTGATGAGATGCGGTACCTCTCTGATAGTTTTTGACGACGTCATCTCAAAAATTGCCTTAATCTTCTCAGGATTTATCTCGATACCTCTTCGCAAGATCATAAACCCGAAGAATTTACCAGTAGTAACTCCAAAAGCACACTTTGCTCGGTTCAGTTTCATTTGAAATTGACGGAGAGTGTTGAAGGTCTCCTGGAGGTCAACAACATGATTTGGAGCAGTTCGGCTCTTGACCAGCATGTCATCCACGTATGCCTCCATGTTGTGGTCAAGTTGGTCTTTGAAGATTTTGTTCACTAACTGCTAATAGGTAGCCCCTACATTCTTTAGGCCAATGGCATCACCCTATAACAGAAAAGCCCACAATCAGTGATAAAGACCATTTTTCCCTTATTTTCAGGTGCCATCTGGATTTGGTTATAACTGATAAAGGCATCCATGAAGCTAGGAGCTCATGCCTAGAAGTAGCATCTATCAATTGATTGATCCGAGATAATAGATAACTATTTTTGGGACAAACTTTATTCAGGTCGATGAAGTCGATGCACATACGTTATTTTCAGTTTGCCTTCTTGACCAAGACTATATTTGCCAATCAGTCTAGATACATCACTTTCCTGATGAAGCCAGCCTTGAGTAACTTGTCTACTTCTTCATATACGGCCTTCTGACGCTCCGGGGCGAAGCTTCGCTTCTTCTGCTTCACCAGCGACAAGTCGGATCTATCTTTAGGTGATGGGACATCACCTTTGGGTCTATGCCAGGCACGTCTGCAGCCAACCAGGCAAAGAGGTCTGTATTCTTCTGCAAAAGAGTGGTTAGTCGAGCCTTAGTTACCTTGTCCAGGTGTAAGCCAATCTTCACTGTCTGGTTGGGGTTCTCTTTCCTCAGCAGGACCTTGAGGAGGTCTTCAGATGGCTAGATGCGCTCCTCGGACAGATCATCTCGGGCGTCTTGCCCTATCGAAAGTTCAGATTGGGCCTCTGCTTGGGATGGCTGGCCTTTTGCTTGAAGCTTGGTAGAAAATACTGGCAAGCCATGGCCTGGTTGCCTCAGATCTGTCCTACTCCATTCTTGGTTGAAAATTTCACCATCAAGTGATAGCTCGACACTACGACCTTTAAAATCTACAAGCTTGGATGGCCTAGGATTGCATTGTAGGTCAAAGAAAGTTTAACCATCAAAAAGTTGACTTGGATCGTCATTCACTACGGTGGGGTGCCCACAATAACAGGCAGCTTAATCATTCCCTCCGAAATCACTGAACCTCCGAAGAAATCTCAAATTAAGATATCGAACCTATGTAGCTGGTCTAGAGTGAATCCCATTTGAGAGAAGATAGAGTAATATAAAACATCAACCAAGCTTCTATTATCAATGACTCCACGGTGTACATTATAATCAGCGATATTCGCGGTTACAACTACCGCATCATTGTGCAGGGCTAGCACACCCTCCACATCCTGCTCAGTGAAGATGATGGCATTCTCGTGCCCATCCTCGAGCCTTGGCTTCTTCGCTTCTGAAAGCTCTACTAACCCACACGACCCCCCCAATTGTCATATGGATTTCTCACTGTACGGGTCGATCTTCTATTGCCATCGGCCCCTCCGCTTCTTGCCTCTCCTGCTGGATTGGTACTGGCTACGGGTTGAGGCAGAGAGAATGGTTGATGAGGCAAAGGAGGTGGCTACTTAGCCCTCGAAGGTCGATGTTGAGATACTCCCCTTCGGACAAAATGATTCAACCTTCCCTGCCTAACAAGCCTCTCGATCTCATCCTGGAGCTAAATACAATCTTCAGTGTCGTGACCGTGGTCATAATGGTAGAAGTAGTATTTACTTGGGTTGCAGTAGTGCTCTGGTCTTGTCCGCAACTTCGGAGGCTGAGGCAGCTCGGCTCGTATCTCCATCAATACCTCCCCCCAGGAAACAGTCAAAGGCATGTAGTTAGTATAACACTTTGGAGGTGAGGGTTGTCGATCCCTTCTCGAAGGACTCCGAGATCGATGATTTCGGTCTCCATTTTTTCACCTCCGGGATGGAGACAGGGAGTGCTGGTGGGTTCTCCCATCCCATTTTGGAGAGTACTTCTTATTCCATCCTACCACAATAGAACTGGCAGGGGTCTCCTTTGCAAAAATTTTCTCTGTACGAGCATACTTCTCTACACGGACAAGCATATCGGAAAAATCTTGAAGATAAGTCTTGGTCAATGACTTTTTCAAGTCATTTTTCAGTAGACCACTCATCATGGCGGCCATTACGATCGATTGATCCAGATCACAAACCTCCAAAGTTGCCGCATTGAAATGGCTGACAAAGGCACAGATTGACTCTCCCTCCTGCTTGATGGTGTAGGGGTAGTCAGACCGCTTCTGCTGTCGTCAGCTACTAACAAAATGACCAACGAAAGATCGGCACAACTCTTCGAAAAAGTGGATGGAAGCCAGCTTCAGACTTGAATACCACTGTTGATCCGCTTCTTTAAGGGTAGTAGGAAATGCTCAATAGAGAATAACATCTGTAGCTCCTTGAAGGAGCATCGCCGCCTTGAATGCCTCTAGGTGGTTGACGGGGTCGGCAGTCCTGTCTAGGTATCAAATTATGGCACCTTGAAGTACCAAGAGAGCAGCTCCTGCACTATCCTCGAAACAAAGGGGGGCTCGCTGTTGAACCCATCGTAGGACTACATCGAGGAAGTATTATTGAGGGTGGCATCAATCCGTCGATCGATTGCCTAGAACTGCCTCTTTATAGCAAGATCGCAGACAGTGCAAGCCTCTGAATGCTGAGGAGAATGGCGATCAAGGGTTGAATTATGCCCCATTCATGGGCTATGAGATCGCCGCCTGGCCAGTTGCTGGGACCTGAGACAGCTCTGATGGGTCTGCCTCCTCTCTGGACTTTGAGGAAGCATATGTGGCTCCGATTGTGGTGGCGGCTGAGGAGCCGAGTGCGGAGTCGATTTGATGGGGGCACCATTACAGGAGACACTGGTGGAGCCGTCGAGAAAATCACTAGCTGCACCATTGAAGGATGTGTAAGGGCAGCCTGAGTAGGCTGTGGTACCGTTGTAGGAGGCACAAGAACAGTCTAGATTACTTGAACAACGGCCGTCAAATTCTGGACCTGCTGGAAGAGCAGGTTGAACTGGTCCGTCATGACCAGTGCTGACTGGGTTGGCAGAGGAGTCTTCGTCATCGGTTGCTGTGCCTGGCTGTTGGCCTGACTCTCCGCCGATGGGAGGCGGCGTTGAAGAGTCGGGATGATACTCGCTTTGGTGGTATAATGAAGATAGCTCTTCCTCTATCTATTGCTGCTCATTCTTGTGGAGGTCAGAAGGCGGATAACCGACACTTGCGCAGGGATGCTGGAGCGATCTGCAAAACAAGTCTGAGCTGGAGGTTTTCACTCCGACAAGGACCTTCCGACGCTCAAGTCTAAAATCAAAGAACAAAAGAGCAACAATGGATTCTCTGAGAGGGATTGCTTACCTTGATCCTCGGGGCTTTGGTTGTTTATATAGAATATTATTGAATAGCTGGTCGAACAGCTGTGAAATCATGCGATTCTGAAATTGCAGGACCATTAAACACGTCATTGTGGGCGAGATATTTTAGTCCTTAATCGTTTCCAAGAAATTAGAGGAGGTGGTTACCTCTGAGCCTATCCACTTAGGGTGGACAGCTGTTGTACATATCAAGAGATTCGTTGGTCGAGGTAGTGGAAGCAACTCACATGTTGAACAGACCACACAGCAGATAGGATGTAGGTAGTTCGGCTCCGCATACCTCAGCTCTGTGCTTAGGTCGGCAGCCATAGTGATAGCTCGACGGTTTGAGGTATGCCTTGATAACACACAAATCCGAGATATCCACGGTACCATCGTAACAGTAGGTATAAGCTTTCCAGCATGAAATGAATTTAAAAAAAATTTCTCAGCAACATTAGTAAAAATATAACTGATATATATTCTAATATTTTTTAGCAAAGCATGATTTGTTTGCGGTAACACTAATTTTAAAATATATTTATTTGATTTTTCTGTCATGTACATTTATTTGATTTTTCTGTCATGTATCTTAAAAGCTGATCATTTTTTAAGTGGAATTCTATACGACAGGCAAACCTATAAATGGGTTTAGCGCTGCATTTCATGGCCAAACCTATCCGATCTTCTGGTGATGTCTCGATCCAATAGCATTGGCATATGCATTCTTAATCCAACTTTATAACTTCTAAAAGTTTTTAATAACAATAGTCACGAAGCAATTGGCAATTAAGATTTGTAAAGCATTACCATCTTTTAACCACACCTATTAAAGTTAAGGCAGCATCATCTTGCCGTCATGCTTCCATAAGACCAATGCTATGTTCACATCAACCATAATTCTTTTTCCTAATCTTGATAGGGGTCTACTTTGTACATAATGTTGAATTAGCCACAAGCTTATAAGTTGGATTATTCCAACTTGGAATAAGTTAAGATGTACGATAGTATTATTCTTTGGGCCATGTGATTCGTATACCGAGTACAAAATGTTCAATTGGCCGTAGGATGGTTGGAATATGAACAAAAAACAACTTGGAATAAGTTATGACGTGCGATATGGTATTCTTTGGGCCATGTGATTGTTCTACAAATTACGTAGTGTTGCGGCCAATCGCCTCGTCGCTCGAACGCCGGGAAGCATGCACCTGCAAAAGGAAGTCCGCACTGACTGGAGGCGGCTCCGGCGGGGACCCTCCGACGGTCAAGTCAGAGAGGTGACTGGGCAACAGTGAAATGTAGACAGAGAGCTCTGAGAGAGAGACAGAGAGAGAGAGGAGCGAGCCTGCATTTGTGGGAGAGACGGGCGGATCGATCCTTTGCACTGTTGCCTTCCCCGGTTTATATAGTGGAGCACGGTATGGCGCCGTCATTAATGGCGCGGACAAGTGAGGAACTGTCAACTCACTTGTGGACTGTCAGAGTCGCCGTGAAAATGTCATGTCGCCGTGTGGCTGTCCAATCACCAGGGTTGACCCCGCCCTCGACGGGACAATGCCCCTGGGTAGTCGTGCCGCATGTCCGTGTCAGAGCTGACAAGGTCTGGCGGCTGTACGGCGATCGGAGGAGTCGGCCGACCCTGGGTCGGTGGCCAGCAGAGTGGCGTCGGGTTCCTCCGTCGGTCGGCGAGTTTCACGTGAGTCGGCCATCAGTCCTCTGGGTTCAGTCGGTCGGGATGGGTACGCCCGACATACACCCAGTCGGTGATGGACCGTTGAATGGCCGGTAGTTAGTCGCTGATGGCATTCGTCAGTCGGTCGCCCCGACCGACGATCGATCGGTCTGTCGGTCAGTCGGAGTCGTCCGTCGGAGTCAGTCGGGCCGCCGTTAGTCGGTCGGTCGGGCCGCCAGTCGGTCGGGCCCTCCGACAGTCGGTCGGTCGGTCGGTGGGTATCCCCCAACAGTTGCCCCCCTCCACTCCTAAGTCGGGTGGTGAGCTGGCCGATGCTTTCATTCGGGTAGCAATTCCGGACGACTGAGAGTGGATTTGTCGCATGCGTAGATCCGACCGTACCGCCGGTTGATCCGATGTCAGACGCCTCACAAATGCCAAGCGATCCGGACGTCTAGTCGATGTCAGAAGTCACGTCGGCGTCAGGTGTCAGACGTCACGTCTTGTCGTCGTCAGACGTTACGTCGGTGTCAGAAGATCGGGCGCCGGACGATACAGCGTCAGACGACCGGATATTCGGCGCCGATCGCGGGAGAGTAGGCCGCTGTCAGGCGTCCCATCGGGAACGCGAATCGGTGCGGGCGCATGAATGCGGAGCCGCACCCCGCGTGCCGCGTGTCGAGGTGGTTGGCCGGCGCCCCCTCCGGCATTTAATGTGGGCGGTGCGGCCGTCCCGGGACGGGGCGTGCTGAATCCTCCGCCAACCGGCGGGCGCCATGCGTCGCGCATCCGCGGGCCTTCGATCGGCGCGGAAGCATCTCGGCCGTCGGTCGGCCCTATATATATAGGACCTCCCGGACCCCTGACCCACACTTGCCATTTCGCTGGGGAAACTCTGTCAGGGCGATTTCTCAGTCGTCGCGGGCAGAGCTCTCTTTGCTTCTGGAGGGATCCATCTGGTTCGTGGTCCCGACTTCCCCTTCTTCTTCTCTCTTTCTTCTCTTTCTTCTCTTTCTTCTCTTTCTCCTTCATTCGGTTCCGGCATAATGACCAGGAAACCGACCCAGAGAGCTCGGTCGGGGAACCCGACCGACGACTCCCGATCGGCTCCGAAAGATGAGGCCTCCTCGCTTTCGGGGCCGAACGTCGATCGGCTTCGGGAGCACTATCGCATCCCGGAGCAGTTTCGGCTCTCCGCTCCAGGGGCCGGCGGTCGGGTCAACAACCCTCCGCCTGGCGATCTGGCGCTGTACGTTGAAGACCTTCGCGTGGGTCTTCGACTTCCGATTTCGGAGTTCGTCCGGAATCTATTTGATTATTACGGACTCTGTCCGGCGCAACTGGCGCCGAACTCTGTTCGTTTAATCATTTCCTTCGCGCTGTTGTGTCAGCTCTTGCCGACCAACCCCCGCGTTTCACTCTTCCGGGCATTTTTTGTGCTCCGACCCCACCCTAAAGCCCGAGGGTGGTGGCTCTTCAACCCCCGGAAGGGTCTTGCTTTCATCACCGGTCTTCCATCATCCATTCATGGGTGGAAGAATCAATTTTTCTTTGTTTCCTCCTCTTCTCCTTGGGGCTTTCCTTCTCGCTGGGGTGTGCCCCGAACCGAGGCCAACGACGACAGTCGGGTGGAGGCGGACGACCGGGAGGACTTCCACCAACTGAAAGATATGTCGGTCCCGAAGCAGAGGGAGCTTGTTACCGAACAAGCTCTCTATGACGTCGGCTTGAGTCTGGTCCCCCGAATAGGTATCGCCCGATCCCCCGGCTTTTCCTTTTGTTTAGCTTTTGGTCCGGCCTCTAATATTCTTGTCGGTATTGCAGGGACACCACCAAGGATGAGGTCGACGGATGCCGAGATTCGACAGTTCGCGACGAGGAAGAGGCCAGCGTCGGGGGCCGGCCCTTCGCGCCCTCCAAAGAAACCAACTCTAGCTCCACCGACCGTCGAGGCGTCGGCGACCGACCAGTCGGAGCCGGTCATAGCCCTCACGGCTCCGACGGTCCAAGTAGAGGAGAGGCCGACTGAGGAGGCGGCCGAAGGAATATCGGCGGCTTCGCCGGTGCGGGTGGAGCCGGATGACGTTCGGGAAACCGAACATCGTCCGGCAGCGTCCGTTGGAGCGACGGGGGGCGTCGGGTCGAACTCCAGAGTCCCTTCGCTGCCGGTCCCGTCGGTCGGGGTAGCTGATCGGGGGAAAGCCCCGATGGAGCCCGCGGAGGAGGATAGGTCGGGGAGCCGCTCAATGCCTCCCAGCTCATACTACCCCGAGGGTGCATCGGCGTTGGCCGACCACAACCTTGCGAGGAGGTTGTGCCAAGGGATCCTCCTCCCAGCCGACGTTGAGTCGCTGCGATCTCGGCAGGTGACCGAGATGTTGTCGCGGTTCTACCCGACGATGGTTGAGGTAAGCTTCGCATCATCTTTTCCTTAAAAATTTTCTTTAGAAATTTTTGTTTGTTGTACGATCCTGACGAAGCTTTTTGATTGGCAGCTGATCTTCACGATGTCCGAACTGGAGGTTGGGTACCGAAGGTTCGGCAACGTTCGGGCAGCCTTCAAGGAGAGGTCGGCGGCGGCCGAGGCTGAGAGGGCAATGTTGGCCGACCAACTTCAGCAGTCGGCCGACCGGGAGGCCAAGTTAATCGACGAGGTCTCCCGGCTTGGGTCCGAACTCCGGTCGGCCAAGAAGGAGGCCAAGTACAAAGGTCGGGCCGTACGTCGTCTTCGACGCGAACGGGATGGTGCCACCGCCGAACTCCAAGGGGAACGCGAGCAACTTCGGGTCAGCCTGGAGAAGCTCACCGAAGCCGAAGAGGACTTGTCCATCGCCCAGATCGACGCCGAAATGGCGAAGGTTGAGGCGGAGTCGGCGAGGCAGGAGCTCGCCCGTGCTGAGGATGAGGCAAGGTCGGCGAGGGAGTCGGCCGATCGGGCGGTGGAGGACTTCCGGGCATCCGAACAATACCGGGAGGAGATGCTCGAATCGGGCTTCGCCTCATACCGGGTCGGGTTCGAGGACGGTCGGGACGCCGTCCATACCTTGTACCCGGAGTTGGACGTCAGCCGTGTCGTCCCGCCATTTGCCGAGGAGGAAGGAGCCAAAGGGGAAGGAACCGAGGAGATGGCCGACCAGCCGTCGGAAGCCATCCCGGAGCAGGTGCCGACCGAAGTTCCCTTGCCGACTGAAGCCCATCCTTCGGCCGCCGACCCAGTGCCGCATATGGCCGAGATGCCGATCATCCCCGATCCTCCGTCGGTCGAAGAGATCGACTAGGACGGATGATCGGCCCTGCCGACTATCTTTACTTTTTGTTTTCTGAAAATATATGTAATCGGGCTTCGACCCGACTTTGTAATTTCTTTTCATCAATGAATGAAACTTCTTTCTTTCTCTTCTTGTTTGTAATGCCGAACATTGCTGCAATGTCGAACGTTAGTCGCTAACTTAAGTAAGTCGCTAACTCACGTAAGTCGGTAGGACTTCAACAACTTGTGCAGCCCCGAAAGTAGAGTGCGTCCCGACTTTAGGTCGGCTTCCGATAGTCGAAGTCGTCAGTCGGGTGCATCTGTTGAGTCGGGAGCCGACCGAACCTGGTAAGGGTTCGGTAGTCGGGCTTCCATAGATGCGTTTAGTCGGTCGTTGTCCGGCGCAGTGTCGGGGGAACGATAGTAAGTCGGGTCCCCATGCTCTTGCGTCGGGTTCTTTGTCCTCCGACATACGGTAGTAAGCCGAATGTCGTTCAGCCGGCCGTGGGTCGGTCGGCAAGTCGTAGATGCGACTAAGGTCGCTTCGTGTGATAGACGGTGGTAAGCCGAATATCCCTCGACCGGCCGTAGCCTGGTCGGAAGTCGCGACGACAGTCGCGTGGGCTTTTAGCCTCTCTTTGGTCGGGGCCCGATCGACCTGTCGGCCGATGGTTCGGTCCGAAAATTTGACCGTAGAAGGAGTGTGAACTCCCGTCGCAACAGAAGCATCGGCCTTTGTCAGGGGCGGATGTGTTGCCGAAAGTCGAAGGAGTGTTGACTCCCGTAATTGTAGATGCATCGGTCCTTACAAAAGTCCGATGCGTTACCGATGATGGGGTCGTCGGTTTTAGGTGGATGCTAGGTCCACGTCGATACGTTGGGCCTGAGCGCCGATCATTAGTCGAAGAGTTAAGACTCTGAGATTTCAAACTGAACTTGTATTCCGACTATTGAATTACAAAATTCACTGATAATACAGCTTCAAGTTGTCGGCGTTCCAAGTCCGGGGAATGGGCTTCCCCTCAAGGGTCTCCAGCCGATAGGCTCTCGGCCCGAAGGTGTCTGCAACCTTGTAGGGTCCTTCCCAGTTGGGAGCCAGCTTCCCTTGGTCCAAGGGCTTCGACACTTCTGCCTTCCTCAAGACCAGGTCGCCAGGCCTGAAGAGCTTTGGTCTGACCTTGGCATTGTAATACCGGGCGACCCTCTGTCGGTATGAAGCCATTCGGATTTGAGCCTCGTCTCGTAGTTCGAGGAGGAGGTCCAGGTCGGCCCTCCGACTCTCGGAGTTGTCTGGCTCTTGGTACTGCTCGACCCTTGAAGATGGTAGGCCAATCTCGAGCGGGATCATTGCCTCTGTCCCGTAGGCCAAGCTGAACGGCGACTCCCCGGTCGGGATGCGGGGGGTCGTTCGGTAAGCCCACAGAACGGAGCCCAGCTCGTCGACCCAGAGACCTTTGGCTTCATTCAGTCGGGTCTTGAGTCCGTGGAGCAAGGTTCGGTTGGTCACCTCAACCTCACCGTTGGACTGTGGGTGCCCGACTGAAGTCAATCGGTGCCGGATGTGGAACCTGGCGTAGAAGTCTCTGAAGTCCTGGTTGTCGAATTGCCGCCCGTTGTCGGTGATGATGGTGTGCGGCAATCCGAACCTGAAGATGATGGACTTTTGGATGAAGTCCTCCATCTTCCGCTCGATGATCTGCGCCAAGGGCTCGGACTCGACCCACTTCGTGAAGTAGTCGATGGCGACAACGATGAACTTCCTCTGGCCCGACGCTGGTGGAAATGGGCCGAGAATGTCGACTCCCCACTGGGCGAAGGGCCACGGAGCGACGATGGGAGCGATTTGGCTGGTCGGTTGGTGCTGAATATTGGCATACTTTTGGCATGGCTCGCACCTCCGGACTAGCTCTGCCGCATCCTTCTTCATGGTCGGCCAGTAGTAGCCTTGTCGCAGGACCTTGAAGGCTAGAGACTTGCCCCCCAAGTGGTTCCCGCAAATTCCTTCGTGAACCTCTCGGAGAGCGTAGTCGGCGTCGGTCGGCCCCAAGCACTTGAGCAAAGGGAGGGAAAACGACCTTTTGTAGAGTCGGCCGTCCATGATCACATATTGCGACGCCGACCATCGGAGTCGCTTAGCCTCCGCAGGATCTTCGGGACTGATCCCGTCGGTCAGGTACCGAACGATCGGGTCCATCCAACTTGGTTCGGACGTTAGCTGTTGCACTTCTTCGACCCGATCGATGCTCGACTGCTGGAGGTTTTCGACGAACGTCCGACCCAAAGAGTCGTAGGCCGACGTTGCCAATCTGGAGAGGGTGTCGGTACGGGCGTTCTCCGACCTGGGGATGTGGGAGATCTCAAAATATTCGAGGCGTGCCAGGAGGTCCTTCACTTTCTGAAGGTATTTGATCATGGTCGGATCTCGCGCCTCGAATTCTCCCTTGACCTGCCCCACGATCAGCTGAGAGTCGGAGAATGCACGGAGGCTGTCGATGCCCAGCTCCTTCGCCATCCTCAAGCCAGCGAGGAGTGCCTCGTATTCGGCTTGATTGTTGGAGGCCTTGAAGTCGAACCGGAGGGCGTATTCAGTGACCACCCCATCCAAATTCGTGAGCAGGAGCCCGGCCCCGCTTCCCTGTGCGTTCGAGGCTCCGTCGATGTGGAGTACCTAGGTGGAGATCGGGTCTGGCTCAGAGACCCCATCTCGTCCTGGGTCTTCTGTTCCCGACCCTTGGTCGGTCGTCGGGCATTCGGCGATGAAGTCGGTCAAGACCTGGGCCTTCAGGGCAGGCCTTGGTCGGTACTGAATGTCGAACTCGCTAAGCTTCATCGTCCACTTTGCGAGTCGTCCAGATGTGTTGGGTCGGCGCAATATCACCTTCAGGGGCTGGTTGGTGAGTACCACGATGGCGTGGGCCTGGAAGTATGGTCGAAGCCGTTGCGCAGAGACGGTCAGGGCGAAAATCATCTTTTCCGTCTCCGAATATCTGGCTTCGGCGCCGTGGAGCACTTTGCTGGTGTAGTAGATGGGCTGATGAGTTCGGCACTCGTTTTCCCGAACGAGCACCGAACTGATCGCCTCGGAAGATGTGGCCAAGTAGAGATACAAGGCCTCCCCGACCTGCGGCTTTACGAGCAGCGGTGGGGAAGCCAAGTACTTTTTCAGATCTTCGAAGGCCTGTTCGCACTCATCCGACCAAGAGAAACCGTTCGCTTGACGCAGAATCTTGAAGAACGGGAGGCACCTTTCGGCCGATCGGGAAATGAATCGGCTAAGAGCGACGATTCTTCCGTTCAGCTGCTGGACCTCCTTCTTGGTGTTCGGATGACGCATATCGAGGATCGCCTTTATTTTCTCAGGGTTGGCCTCGATCCCTCTCTGAGAAATGAGGAATCCGAGGAACTTCCCTGAGGTCACTCCGAAAGCACACTTGGTCGGGTTGAGCTTCATTCGGTGTCGTCGAAGGGTGCGAAAGGTCTCCTCGAGATCCTGAACATGGTCTGGGATCTGCGCACTCTTTACCAGCATGTCGTCCATATACACTTCCATGTTACGCCCGATCTGATCTTTGAAGACCTAATTGACGAGTCGCTGGTAGGTGGCGCCGGCGTTCTTCAGTCCGAAGGGCATCACCCGATAACAGTAAAGGCCCTTGGGAGTCACGAACGTGGTGTGCTCCTCATCTTCAGGTGCCATCCGGATCTGATTGTACTCGGCGAAGGCGTCCATGAAGCTGAGCAGTCGAAATTCGGACGTCGCATCCACCAGCTGGTCGATCTTCGGAAGTGGGAAGCTATCCTTCGGGCAGGCTCGGTTTAGGTCGGTATAGTCGATGCAGATCCTCCACTTCCCGTTGGCTTTCTTGACCATGACAACATTGGCGAGCCAATCGGGATACGTGGATTCCCGAATGAAGCCTACTTCGAGTAGCTTATCCACTTCTTCGTCGATGGCCCTCTGCCTCTCTGGGGCGAAGGATCTTTTCTTCTGCCTCACCGGCTTCATCGTCGGGTCGATGTTGAGTCGGTGAGTTATTGTTTCTGGAGGGATACCCGACATATCTGCTGCCGACCAAGCAAATATGTCGGCATTGGCCGTCAGCAGTTCCGTCAGTCGGCGTCGTTCGGCGTCGGGCAATTGAGACCCGACCCAAATTTTCCTGTCGGGATTTTCTTCTATCGGGATCGCCTCGAGCTGCTCGGCCGGCGAACCCCGTTCTTCCTCCTCCCTTTGGTCCAGCTTGTCGATTGTCAGAGGATCCTTCGACTCATCGCTTTGAGCGGAGATTTGGAAGCATCGTCGGGCGAGCTATTGATCTCCGCGCATCTCTCCGACTCCATTTTTGATCAGGAATCGAACAAGGAGATGGTACGTCGAGACGATCTCCTTGAGGGCGTTCAGTCCGGGTCGTCCGAGTATGGCGTTGTAGGCCGAAGGAACTTGGACGACCATGAAAGTGAGGGAGACCGTGCTTTGCCGTGGTTCGGTGCCGACCGTCACTGGCAGGGTAATTTCTCCCTCTGTCGTGACAGTGTCTCCGGCAAAGCCGATCAGGGGCACAGGGACCCTCCTAAGTCGGTCAGTTGACAGTTGCATTCGGGAGAGGGTCGAGTAAAACAAAACATTTGTCGAACTTCCATTATCAACAAAAATTCGTTTTACATCATAATTGGCTATTGTCGCCGACACAACAACAGCGTCATCATGGGGAGTCTGGATGTCCCGAACGTCGTCTTCTGTGAAGGTGATTACGTCGTCCGAGCGTGGCCTTTTCGTCGGCTCCCCTCCTGCAGACGTCCCCAGGCCCAGCCGCTTGGAGATCATGTTGATGACTCCGACTGTCGGCTGGTTGGTCGCCGCCTCTTCAGTCGGCTGGGGGCGCCGATCGGCAATTGGTTGGGTCGACGGACCCTTCCAGAATTTGCCGAGGTACCCCCGGCGGATGAGATTTTCAATCTCATCCTTCAACTGGATGCACCGCTCGGTGTCGTGGCCGTGGCTTCGATGGAACCGGCAGTACTTCCGACGGTCGAGGCCCTTTGCCTTCAGAGGCGGAGGCCATCGCAGGTATTCCTCTCCCTCGATCTCCATCAGGATCTGCGCACGGGGAGCGGAGAGAGGAGTGTAGGAGTCATACCTGGGACGCACCGACCTCGGAGTCTGCTGCCGAGGTGGCTTTTGGATCTGTCGGGGTGGAGAAAGCCGACTATCGGTCGGGGGCCTGCTTGGTTCGGCGGGCTCCCGACCTTTCCTCCGCTTCTCCTTCGGGCCTCTGGGCTCGGCCAAGCGTCGGTCGGACGCTCCTTCGTCCGCGCGCATATACTTATATGCGCGCTCCAGTAGCTCGGCATATGTCCGGGGGAGGGTCTTGTCCAGAGAATAAGTGAATCGGGACGCCCTCAAGCCCCGCTTCATGGCCGAGACAGCCATGTCTTCGTTGAGGTCCCGGACCTCGAGCGTGGCCGCGTTGAATCGCGCCACGAAGTATCGGAGCGTCTCGTTTTCCCCCTACTTGAGGGAGAAGAGGCTGTCCGACGTTCGCGGCGGCTTTCGGCTAGTGCTGAAATGGGCCACGAACGAGTGCTCGAGCTGCCCGAAGGAATGGATACTGCCCGATCGAAGATCGGAGTACCAAGCCCTGGCTGCCTTGCGGAGCGTGGCGGGGAAGCCGATGCAAAAAAGAGCATCGGTTGCCCCTTGAATCGTCATGAGAGCTTTATAGCTCTCGAGGTGGTCGACTGGGTCGGTGGAGCCGTCGTATGGCTCCACGTGCGGCATCTTGAACCGATTGGGAATCGGTTCGTCGAGGACCAGTCGGGAGAGAGGTTGGGCGGTCTGAAAGTCGACGTCGTTCGAAGACTTCTGGCCGTCCATCTGCAGTTGGGCGAGTCGGCGGTCGATTTCCTCGAACCGTCGCTCGTAGTCGTCCGCTCGTCGATGCTGGGAGACCCCAGGAGTGGAGTCTCCGGAAGATTCTGAAAGGGAGGCTGAAGGTGTGCGCGGCCGCTTCTCCTTTTTTGCCCGTTCCAACGGGGAGGGAGAGGGCCGCTGGGACCGTCGGTCGTCGCGCCATGGTCGTCCCTCCTCTTCTCCGTGGGAGCACTGTTGGGGGCGCTCGCATGGAGGCGACAGGGATCGGCGCGGTCGTCGGCGGCTGCTCCTGGAAGGCATGGGTCGGGCCGCCGGTTGCTGCTGGAGGCTTTTGACTGCGTCGGTCAGTACGGTCATCTGCCATACGATGGCCGCAATCTGGGCCTCCGTGGTCACTGCAGGGTGCGGAGAGCTAGGCTCCGCCGCCGGTGGGGGCGGGGAGGCCTCTTCCCGGCGGGAAGAGCGCCTAGCCGACCCAGTGACTCTCGATCGTTGAGCTCTTGTCTTTGTCATGCTGTCCCCTACCTGGCGCGCCAATCTGTTGCGGCCAATCGCCTCGTCGCCCGAACGCCGGGAAGCGTGCACCTGCAAAAGGAAGTCCGCACTGACCGGAGGCGGCTCCAGCGGGGATCCTCCGACGGTCAAGTCAGAGAGGTGACTGGGCAACAGTGAAATGTAGACAGAGAGCTCTGAGAGAGAGAGACAGAGAGAGAGGAGCGAGCCTGCGTTTGTGGGAGAGACAGGCGGATCGATCCTTTGCACTGTTGCCTTCCCCGGTTTATATAGTGGAGCACGGTATGGCGCCGTCATTAATGGCGCGGACAAGTGAGGAACTGTCAACTCACTTGTGGACTGTCAGAGTCGCCGTGAAAATGTCATGTCGCCGTGTGGCTGTCCAATCACCAGGGTTGACCCCGCCCTCGGCGGGACAATGCCCCTGGGTAGTCGTGCCGCATGTCCGTGTCAGAGCTGACAAGGTCTGGCGGCTGTACGGCGATCGGAGGAGTCGGCCGACCCTGGGTCGGTGGCCAGCAGAGTGGCGTCGGGTTCCTCCGTCGGTCGGCGAGTTTTACGTGAGTCGGCCATCAGTCCTCTGGGTTCAGTCGGTCGGGATGGGTACGCCCGACATACACCCAGTCGGTGATGGACCGTTAAATGGCCGGTAGTTAGTCGCTGATGGCATCCGTCAGTCGGTCGTCCCGACCAACGATCGGTCGGTCTGTCGGCCAGTCGGAGTCGTCCGTCGGAGTCAGTCGGGCCGTCGTTAGTCGGTCGGTCGGGCCGCCAGTCGATCGGGCCTTCCGACAGTCGGTCGGTCGGTCGGTGGATATCCCCCAACACGTAGCTAGAAACAACATGCGACGTAGAGGCATCAAACCATCTCACGTATATGTCTCCATTGTGATACTTCTTAAGGTTTCCTGGGGACGAAATGATGCTTGACGTTTGTCTGTTTGTGACCTTTCAAAGAGAGAGTTGAAGTCATGCATGATTTGATTACGTAGGTCTGTTTGTGTGACCTTTGAAAGAGAGAGTAGTTGATGTCTTGCATGATTTGATTGAAAAATTACCTTTGAGAATGATCGAGGCTTGGTGATTGGCCTCCACTTTCTGCGTGAAAAATTGAAAATAAACCTAGTTGTCACTTTTGGACACGCCATTGCTCTATAGATCATTTTCTTCATGTTTTTTTCGGATGATGAGGATGTCATGCATGCTTCGGTTGAACGTAAATTTGGCTATAAGCGAGCATGTTGTCTTGCACACGTAATAGAGTGGTCATTTTTCCCTCCCATGTCATCCTGTCGGAAGAAAATGTATGTGGAGTATTTAAGTCAACTAAAACATGAGGTTTCACTCAAAATGTTGTTATAGTTTTTGTCAATTTTGTTATTACGATGATCTAACAAAAATTGACTTAGCTTGCATTTTATTCTGGAAATTACATGGTCTTTTAATGATGTGGGCTTTTGCATTCTTCCATATCAAGCTTTCCTTATAAATTTTTTGTAACAACCTTTGAGCTCACTTAAAAAGACTAGCCACAAGATGTTATTTTATCCTGTAAATACTCAAAATCTATCTAATGTACGGATAATGTATACTCAGGATCTTTTTGATGAGCTCATTCAAAAAGATTGATCAGAATATATTATTTAAATTTCTTGATTCTGCATAGACATTCAAAATCAATCTAATGTATAGTTAAAAGTCCTCACGGTTTACTAATAACAATATTCATGATGTAATCAGTGATCCAAGTATCACTGGTTACACCTATATATTGTCGCATCAACTATTATGTCTTGCTTCCACTAGATTCTATGTTCACATCAGCTACAAACTAATTCCTAATCTTGATAGTGGGGTCCAACCAATGCAAAGTGCGGAATTAGCCGCATGTCCTAGCTTCTCAACACATGACAACTTGGAATAATTTGGCATGATAGTGTTGTGACAAAATTTTTAGAAGAAAAGCTACGCAAGGCCATGTGACTCTTGCACACCAGTCCCCCCACGCTCGAAAAAGTCTAAAAGTACAAGTAAGTTGCCGTAAAGAGGCAAAGAAAGGGGGCCTTAAACTATCATATATTCAACTTTTGATACTTGCAAAGAGTTCGAGTGGCACTTCACTTTTGAAGTCAAGGTCGACAAATTAATAGTCTACGCTGAGTGTTTGGTTCTCTCTCTCCATATATGCGTGAATAAACTAGCTTGTTGTCTTTTTGACACACCAAGGCTAGATCCTTCTCTCTTTATGTTTCTATGGTTGGCTTTTCTAGAATGCATGCAAAAACAAATATATTTCAGTAATAGAATATATGTTGTCTTTAGGTTGGCGCGTGACCAACTTCCTCAATCTCTGCTAAAAAGAAAAAACATTTGGTTATAAAAATTATAATAAAAGTGGTGTTCATGCAACTATCTATGATTCATGGAGGGTGGCATTAGCTTAATCATTCTTGTTTGTGCGTGAGGTAGACCTCTTTATTGACCGGAGGAACTCCCTGCCCTGTGACCTTTGGAATAGGTTTGGTCGAGCTTGAAAAATAGGCTGTTTATTAAATAAGTCAAGCTCAGACTTGAGATTAAAGTCTGAATCTAGGCTGGTCTACGACGAAATTTTTTTTTTTTTGTATTGTTTGTTTATGTTTGACATACGGTCAAGTTTGGAAGATAGGCCTGTTTCATGAACTGACTGGGCCCGAGCATGGGATCCGAAGTCTTGCTGGATTTGAATTTTTTTCTTGTGTTATGTGTTTATATTTGATGTGTTCATAGATTTAATTCATAATTTTTGTTTATTTATAAATTTAATGAAATAATAGATGTATGGTAGGATGTTGGCAATATTTAATTTTTTCATTTCTAGTATTTTTCAAGCATTTTAAATATTTTTTGTATTTTTTAAAAGTTGAAAACAAAGGGATTGGGCTTGGATCTAAAAGGTAGGGCCGAAGGTTAGGTTGAGCCATACCCAATCCTAAGTAAACGTCCGATGGAAAATATTATATTAATTATACATGAATTCTAAAGTATTATTTGAAGAAAATATTTTAAATTTAAATTAAGTTATTCAAAATATATGCATTTAAGTGTTGCTTATCTTGCTTAAAATCAAATATACATAGATTGGAATAAAAGCAAAGGAAGTAAGATTTTCTTTTTCTTTTTCTTAATAGTTGGAATCAAAAGTTTGGTTTCAAAAAACTTTTACAAAATATCATTGATTTTGGAAACTTGAGGATTGATTTGGAAATTCTTGGCAGATATTTCTAGGTGAAGGCAAAAAAATTATAGCAATCAGAATCATTTAATTTATTTTTAAAAAAAATATATATTCAAACTATTTCAAAATCTTTCTTTATTAAGGGATAATTACCTATTTTTAAAAAAAATAATAGACAAAATGATTAATTTGATTTTGAAAAAAAAAATCTTTCTAAATATCACTTATTTCTAGAAATTGCAGTTTGATTTTAGATTGAAAAAAAAAAAATTCTTGAAGATTAATTTGCACTCTTCTCAAAATAAAAAATAAATAGATAGAAATAGAGATAGAGGGTGTAGATGTAAGATAGATTATAAATTTATTTCCATTTTTCTCTTTAAATAGCTTGGTAGATTTCTACCAAAAAAAAAAAAAAAAAAGCTTGGTAGATAATTTATATGCAGTCTACAAATATAGAAAAACAGAGCTAATTTAGATAACTGAAATGTTTTATAAAAAATAAAAAGATATTTTTGGTATAAAAAATGAAAATCTTAGGAGGAATCTTCTTAGATTTTGGGATATGCATTTTTGTTATACCAATATTTAACCATCCTTGTATTTCACACATTTTTTGTGGATTACACCAATCCCTCTCCAACACATAGAGGCAGAATTTTTGTATGCACAAAACTAGAACCCTCCAGGATGACCAAAGGCTTATCAATGCAACCAAAATAACAGCATGATGGTGCTATCCTTCTATAAATTTTAAGTAGAAATTCTTGTCTTTATTTTGATAAGCAGCACTTATCTCTTATAATTGAGGAGAGATTAGTATCCAGCTCTTTAAGGGCATATTTGGTTAGGAGAGTTAGACTGCAAAATGAAGATAATAATAAGTGACTCTTATTCTAGCCATTTAGTTAAAGAGGTTCCTTTTACATCCCAATTTTAGAGGAAAAACAGAATACACCAATCCTCTAAAACATAATCCCTACTCTGCCTTAGTATTTAAATTTCATTCTGCTTTCGATTTTGATTTCAATCGTGAACCAAACATGTTAGGAGATATGCCCATTTTGACTTCCATTTCAATTAATTTCAATTCTAATTTCAATTTTGATTCCAATTGTAAATCAAACATACCTTAAATATCTAGAGACATTTGTTATGTGCCTGTATGATTGCTCCCTCAATAGGCACAAGAGGGCCTAAACAAGAGATAAAGATTTTCTGGGCAGGGATATATGGGCTTACTAATCCAACCTCAACCTAACCTGAAATAAACAAGCAGAGATAAGTACTTGGGCTTCTTGTATGAAAGTGTGCGGCCTGGATGTTCACCATCCTTGGGTCCATGCGTAGAGAAATTTTCTAGCAATCTTTGTTTCGTAAAATAAAAAGAAAGTTGCTACATGTATCATATATCTTTCTCTTCTTTTTTCTGGGCCAAGGTATTTGACCTACAGAATGAACTCATTAAGAATGAAGCTGGAAAATTTTTTTTAAAAAAATAATAATCCAGAAGGATATCAGCCATACCATTCTTCGTTCTGTTATTTACCGATCATATCCTTCACGAAGCCAACCAACCTACAAATTGGCTTGCAAATAGAGGGGAGGATGAATGAGGACAATAGGTAGGAGACCATTCTTTCAACCCTAACGGTGTATCCTATCTTCTGGCTAGTTTTCTTTCTTAAGATCCATAACCCCTGTCTATTACTCCGAAAAATTAAATAAATAAGCATATAGCTAGAAAACTAGGCAGTTTTGAATATTTTTAAAGTCCACCACAGCACATAATTTTTTTAAAAAGCTAAATAACTAAATATCTGAATGTATCAATCATTGAAGCAAGATTTTTTTTAAAAAAAAAGATCATTTTTGAACTGAACGGTCAAGTTCAATCACACATGTACTTGTTCGTGCATCAATTATTGGTAGTTATCGAATAGGACTAAGTAGATGTAGTTTCGTGCCTCGTTCGATCAGTCACTATTGGCTTATCTGCGGATGGTGGGTTACTTCTAGTTTTTGAGAGCAATGCATACTCTTTACCATTGATTTTTGTCTTAATAGCTTTCCATCTGTGCAGCACTTCGACACCTGCATCAAACGTGAGGGAGAAGTGTAAGAATGTAACAAAGGAGTGGGATAGTTTCTGAAAATAAGTAAATGGAAAAGCTTCATGTAGACAAGTATGTGCCAGCTGGATTCTGGAGCCTTTCCATAACTCCATATGTTTTCCTTTTTACATTTTTTTTTTTTTGGTTTGCCTGCATTTTTTTTTACTTTTTAAGGGATATTTTTTTAAAAAAAAATTGGATGGCTTGATCGGAGTTGGGTACTGAAGCCTTTGTATCTCGTGGTGACCAACCCTTGCCTTAAAAAAAATAAAATAAAATAAAATAATTCATATTTTTTTTTTCTTGAGTATTTAATCGGCTAAAATTTCTCTCATGAATGCCAAATACTTGTGGTACTTTAGCTACCAAAAAAAAATACTTGCAGTAATTTTACCCTTTCATATATAATAATCATTTTTTTTTGAAAAAAAATTTCTCTTTAAAAGAATTACAAAATTATTAAAGCATCTAGTCTCTGCTGCTCATAAAATCATAACTATTGTCCAAATTTAGTATTATTTAGAATAGAGAAAATTAAAGTCCTGACCATAGTATTAAATAATAGCATTATAATCATTATAATGGTTGTGATAATAATTTTTGATATCCATATTATGTTATAGATATAAATAAAATAAAAAATATGATGGCCATCATATTTCATTATTTTTCATCATTTTCCATTATAATGGATCATGATAACATAAATAATAATATTTTTTTGTACTTTCTCTTCAAAATAATATCATTTATAAATATGATGGGAAAATGATATTGTTATTTTTCTATTGTTGTCCATTATTTTTTGTTATAATAATAATTTTTTGATGAAAAATGAGAGAAATCCACCCAATATTTATTGAGGATAAAGAGTGCAGATATGGAGTAGAAAAGAGGAAAGAGTACATAAAGTGAGAAAGAAGACCCCCTATATCAATTTAAAATTTGAATATTAAATTTTTTTTCAATAAATAATAAAATATTTTAAAATTTTGAAATTTAAATTTTAAACTCCAAGAACCTCCATCTTACTGCCATTAGAAGAATAGAGCATGGCCGACTATTAGAACTTCACCATTTTTCTTCGTAAGTTTGCTTGCCTTACCAAAAAGGATTAAGAATATGCAGCTATCGAATTGACTTACTAAAGAGGAAAGATCATTGGCTCTTGATAAGTTCATCATGAGGGATGAAAAAGAGACCAAACTTATTCAATGGCAATGATCAAGCCAAGAGAACCAAGGGATAGAGTAGGAAGAGAGAAAAGGAGAAGGAGATGATTATATCCAACAAGAAGGAGAGAAAGGACTCGCTAAAAAAGGAGGATCCTTGGCCATTGAGAGAATTCAAAAAAGGAGACCAGATATAGGTCAACAACGAGATCACCAAAGAGACAAAGGAAAGAGAGAGGAGGAAGCGAGAGCCAAACCTAGTAAGAAGAAGAAAGGGAAGGGGGGACCTGGTGGGAGGGTGGCTGCAAGATCACCAAAGAAATAGGGAAAAAGTGGAAGGAGAGAGGGCCCAGAGGGGAGGGAGAGGGCTCAGAGGAGAGAGAGAGAGAGCCAACAACGGCTAACCAACAGCTGAGAAGGGCTAGTGATGATCGGATCATGGAGCTGGGAAAGAGGAGAAGAAGAAGTCCAAAGGTCAGAAGAGGGAGTTCGACAGTTGAAACAAGCCTACGATGACCAAATCAAGAGTCCACTATTAATAACCATCAAAATCGGCTCCCAATTGAAAAAAGAAGGAGAGAGAGTGAGACTGCGAGAGAAAGAGAGAGAAGAATGGGTAGCGAGAAGAAGGAAAGGAAGAAGGGCCGCTGGGTAAGGGGGGAGAGAGAGAAGGGCTACTGGTCGAGAAGTATCGGTGATGACCTAATCACGACATCGAGAAAGAGGAGAAGAGGAACGACAATGATTGAAAATTAATAGCTGGAGTCGACTTCCGATCGAAAAGAGAGTGGGGGAGAGAGGAAGGAATAGGGGAAGAAGAAACTCGACTTTCAATTAGTATCTGCTGGCTAATGGCTAAAAAAGAGAAAAAGAAGTAGAGAAGATAGAGAGAGATGAGTCAGGAAGATAGAGAGATGGGGGAGAAAAGCAAATGAGAAGGGAGAGAGCAGAGGAGGAGAGAGGGTGATAGAGTGGTAGGGGAGAGAGGGAGAAGAAAATAGGAAAAATGCTGCCAGTCGACTATAGCGGACCAATGCTAGAAGAGATAGAGAGAGAGAGTAGGAGGAGGAGATAATAGAGAGGAGGAGAGGAGAGGGAGGGAGGAGAGAGAGAGGAAGAGAAAAAACGAGATAGAGGGAGAGAGAGAGAGAGCGAGGCTCGATCGACCATCGTCGAAGGAGCTTCGATGCTCGAGATACATGCTAAGAAAGAAAAAAAATTCTTAAAGCTTCTCTCTCTAATCGACTCGAGGCCCTCCTTGTAATAATTATTAATCTCAACCATCAAACTTATTACAACCCTCCTTTGTTCCAACTCGAAACCAGCTATATACGGAATGTAGACAAAGTTTTTGATGATTAATTGAATATAAAAAAATTTATAAATTTGTCTTGACCGTTGTAACCGTTGTAGTGGTTCATAACAGTTTTGGTGTCGCCTCGTAAGTGATAACGATAAAGAACGGTTTCGGAGGTGGTGGTCAGTTGTGTGGTAATATCGGCGTTATAGAATCGTAACATAGACGGGGGTCAAACCCCCATCCGAATCGAAACCTCTCTTTCAGTTCGCCGAGCAAAGCCATGTGATCAAGATTACTCATTTTATTGTCACCATCCTCTATCTCTATATTACGACGATGTCCTGCCTCTTCCGGCCTCCCGCCGTCTCTCCCTTGTTTCCAAAGCCCACTGCCTCGAGGCCTCGCCTGTCGATGGCCGCCAGTTGCTCGACCTCCGGCCTCACAGAGCACCGGAAGCTCCCCGTCCTGCTCTTCGATATCATGGACACCATCGTCCGCGATCCCTTCTACCACGACATCCCCGCCTTCTTCCAGTTCGTTTCCCCTCTTTCTCCCCTTTCTTTTTGGAGTTTCTCTCTGCTGGATCTTTGTGTTTCGTTGTGTATCGTTTGCTTTTTTTTTTTTTTCTTTTTTGAGAGGTCTTGTGCATTAATTTCATACGTTGTTTCTCGAATTGCTGTTTCGAGCCGATGATATTGTATATTGGTGAATCCAAGAGTTGCAATTTGACTTTTGTTAGAGAAAATTATAAAAATGGTTGAATAAAATAGCTATTATTGCGAGAAAATTTGAATTTCTTTGTGATTTATGGGTTCCCAGCCAATAGATATAATGGTCATTTCACTCGGGTAATATCTTTTACTGTCACCTTCATATTCTTCTCTATCCTTAAGTGTTTGGTGCAACATATAAAAGCTGAGATATATTATCTATAAATGCTATAACAGTAAACCAAATTCGAGAACTAAGAGATTTTGATGCATTTAAAATGCATTTTACTCTTTTCCCGTGAGACCACAATTCGTCCTTGTGGGCAGAAATTTTCTTACACCTTAGCCTTCAATTGATCCTATACCTTTTGTTCGAGATATAACCTGATGATATGGTTCTCTGTCTGATTATGTTTAATCTCCATTTTCCTTGCTAAGTATCTCAGAACATAAATTTGCCAAAACTAAGTCTAAAACCTTTCTGTGTCTTGATGTGATCAAAGCTGAAGGAAAATGGTAATAATAATTGAGTATACATAATGCAATTTCAATGGAGATGGGTGAAATAAAACACCATGAACTGTTTCTTTATCTCAGGTTGCTTTGTCTAATAATAAAGAAATAAAAAGAGACCTATCAAATAGAACTAGAGTTGGGTGGGCAAACTGAAGAGATACTTCCGAGGTGTAACATAAGCCAAAGGGGTATTAGCTTAGTATAGGAGTATGTATTCTTGTATCATGCATGCTGGTCCATGCCAAAAAGGTATTAACTTGGTTATATGCACAGGCACAAACCTGTGTTGGTTGTCACAAGTCTTGCCATGTCATTGGGAAAATGACTAGCCTGACCTGGCAAATTCATAATGTGCAAACCCAGCACCAGCATGGGAGCGGAATACAACCTTTTGTCTATGCATAATATGTATGAATGAGTGCTGGACACCAATGAAAGCTCACAAATTAAATGAGATTGAAAATATTGATGTGGGTGTGTGGTACAACTAGGAAGTATAGGTTGAGAAACCAATAATCTAGAGTCATGGAAGTTGACCGATTGAGTCATAATTGATAGAGAACTAGTTGACATGGTATTGGCAAGAACAACAAACATTTGAAGGGTCCTTAATTTGAATTTCTGGTTTTTATCTTTTAGTCAAAAAAATAAGGCAAAGCCCTAAGCAAATTTGAATGGAATATGTAGGACAATATATGAAAATCTACCAGCAACATTTGATATTTGGCCCTAGCAAAAGAGATTGATAAATAGGGATTCATGAAGGCAACCTTCAAGTATTAGGATTAGGCATAATCCGTTTGGAGAATGTAACCCTTATTGTAATGCTATAGTTGTATGTGATAAATGTTGAATCTGGGGTATTTGGAGTATCTGAGCTCTAGATCTTCATTTTTCTAATGATTTAAAGGACCATTTTCTATTCATTTTTAATTTTATGTCATTCATAGTCTTATAAGCAGTGTATTTTTTAAAAAATGTTCACGTTATGTCTTTCTGAAAGCATAGCTACATATTCATATGCCTAATTCTAGACATATAACGAGCTTTCGGTCCACAAATAATTATATCAGTTTGAGATTTGTTGGCTCCTCATCCAGCTCCTTTCTATTTTAGCCTAACAAAAAAGAATGATAATTAGTGTTTCATGATCATCTTACCCTATACTTTTCCTTGAGTGGCTTGCTACTTTGAGAAGTTATTTGATTGAAGAGAGATGCAACAAGGCCAAGATATGAAACTTGTGGAATACAATATATGTTCACAACATTATAAGAATGCACTGTTATACCAAATATTTAGAAAACAATATACGATAATGCCTACAATATGACAATAGTTACACAAATAAATAAATTTTATGCTTGCATAAAAGAAATCCATAGAACATGCCAGGGCTATCATAAGAACATAGTTCATGCTTCGCAAAAAGCATGAACATTCATAAACTCCATTATTTAATAATCATTAAATCAATTTTCTACAATGCATACTCCTCACAATAACAATAAACATAAAAAAGTTTAAAACTAACCGTTCACAATTGCAATGTCAACATTCATCGAGAAAAGAAAAGAAAAGAAAAGAAAAACCCTCACTATCCATGGAGGTGTTCATAGAGTATCTAGGACATATCCAAGGAGTGTTCAAAAGTTCTTTTTAATTTTAGAAAAAATAGGATACTTGGAATAAGTATCGGACACTACCTTAGTTGTATTCAATTAGAATCTCATATGTATCGGATACATACACACTATGCAGTTTGAAGTAGCATCTAGGTAGCTATGCATCAGGCTTTAGTGGAATGACATCCATAAAATCTCATCTTTGACAAGCAAGAATTAAGAGTGAATCCTGAGAAAAGATGAAACCAAGTCAGTGGAGAATTTTTTTCAACAATGGATCTTGCAAGCAACTTGTTGCAAATTTGATTAGTCATTGCCAAGAGGTGAGAAGTATGATTAACTACATCAAGGAATTTTATATGCTTAGTTGCAAACTGATCTAGAAAATTTGAGGGGTAACTTGTTTCAACTTTCAATATATATTGGTGGATTTTGTTGGCTATTTTTTGAAAAGGTGAAGGTGCATGGGTGTGGAACATTAGTAATTCATGCTAGTTGGAGGCTAAAACTCATATTGACATATCCTCATAGATGTTAATAACCTCTTTGGATCTTCACAAGGCAAGCCAACAGCAGAGGCATAACATTAAAGTATGTAATAGTAACTATAACATGCTACTAGCTATCCTAAGTACATATTTGGTTAAAGGGTGTTGGGCTCTAGAATGGGAATGGGAATAAGTGACTCTCACTCCAACCATTTGGTTGGGGGAGTCCCATTGCCATTCCCATTCCAGGGGAAATGGGAATGCTCCAATCCCCCAAAACTCAATCCCCATCTCCCCCCTATATTCAAATTCCATTCTGCTATATTTACTTAAAAAAATTGATTTTCCAAAAACACTCCTATGTTTAATTGATTTTTAAAAAATGACCCTTTATTTAGTGGATTTTTCAATTCCGATTCTGATTCTAATTCCAAACATGAACGAAATGTATGAGAAATATGGCCATTATGATTCCCATTCCAATCTATTCAGATTTTGATTCAATTCCAATTCCCATAGTGAACCAGATACCCCCTGATTGACTAAGTGAATCAACTTACGGAGTTAGGAATGATTTCTTCTACTTATATGGGTAGCTTATATCTTATTTAGACAACATTTGACCCTCGATGATGAGTAAGATAATAAAGAAGTTAAAAGAATTTTTGATAGGTGGGCCATGGCGCAACTTTAAGGTTGCTTCATTATGGCCTAAATGTCATGGGTTTAAAATGCAGAAACATCCCCTCTGCAAATGAGAGTAAGGCTGCATAAATTTAGCCCTTTCTAGACCTAGCAATGGCAGGACCCTTGTGCACTGAGATACCCTTCTAAAAGAATATTCGATCTTATTAATAATGGTGTTCTCATAATATGTGGAGATTGGACCTAGAAAAGAAAAAGAGTTAGTCATCAAGGATTAAAATATCATGAATTATGCTCATGTTGGTTAGGTACCACATGATATAGGTATTTTGTTGAAAGTGGTGGTCATTGACATGGAAAGATACACATATCTGTAAATAATTGATATATATGCAAGTATCTCACTAATATTTTAGTTTGTTTAGTTTCTCTTGAACATGAATGTATCCCTTGACTATCATAGATTAATAATTACATTTATCTTTTCTCAATGAAGATGGTTGTTTTGCTCAAGCATGTGGAAAAAATCTATGAATCTTGATCTTTATAGGATTACTTCAATTTATTTCTTGTAATATTCTCATTAAGAAGTTCATTTCATAATCTATAAGTTCCATTTGAGTAAACATCTCCTTTTGTAGGATGTCCATGAAAGAACTCCTAGAAAGCAAGCACCCGACTGCATGGGTTGAATTTGAGATGGGGTTGATTGATGAGGTATGTTTAGCAATTCTAGGCCAAAAGATTCTTTTGCTATATCACACTAGTTGATGATTAGTTATTAATGTGTTTTCATATTTTTTTAGCATTGTTGGAGTATTTACTCTTACTACTACTTTTACCTTCTACCTTTCGTATCTTGTTTTGGACTATGGAAACTCTATCTACAGTTCTAGTCAGGGGTGAGTTGACCATCATTCAAATTTTCAAATTATCTCCTAATCAAAAATTTAAGTGCTAGTTAACATGACAGTACATGCATGAGTACCACTTTTGTGCCATACTTGCATGTTGCATTGGTGTGATACTGGATGCATGATAGTAGTTGGCATGCTAGCATGCCCATGCATGTCATCCTTTAGAAAGGCTCTACATGGCACAATATTGTTCTAGCGACGGTCCAGTATGCCACAAGCACATGACACTTATATCCATGCTCCCTAACAACAATGGAAGTAGATACAAATAGAATTAAAAATATACCTAAAAGAAGACTATGGAATCTGAATAATTCAAAAGGAAATATGTAGCACTAGTGATGAAGTGGGTTTTACTTTTGGTCTAGGAGTACTAAAGATAAACTTGATTTAATGGATAGCAATCTTGCTGTTGAATACAAGTGCTATGTCTAAGTTTCTAATACTTCATCTCACAAAATGATTTGATACATAGGCACTTCAACATAAACCTGGGATAATTGGTGTCAATACCGACATTGGTGGGGAGTGGATTGATATTGTGTCTATAAATTTCTATATCAACACGTGATATAGTTCATGGTGTTGGTTTGGGTATATTGCTCACTTTTTTCCCTTTTGCTGTGTTAAGGTGCAGGTTGTATTCTTTTTGTTTTGTATTATGGTTGCTGTCGGTGTTCGGGTCATTTGGGGTCCAAATTTGCTATAGATTGAGTTTTTCTTGCTAGTAATGGCACAAGCACTATTTTATTAGTTTTTATTTGGTGTTATTTCATAATTGCTAATAGGGTTAACATTAGCTGATGGCTCAAAAAATGTTGTAGATTGAACAATTTCTGTTTTTTTTTTAATTTTGTTTTATTAGTTTTTATTTTGTGTTATTTCATAATTGCTAATAGGATTAGGGTTAGCTGATAGCTTAAAGATGTAGTAGATTGAACCATTTCCCTTTTCTGGAAAAAAAAAAAAAAGGAGAAAAGAAAGGTAAGGAAGAAGGCATAATTAACCTCATCCTTTTTTTTGAGTAAAAGGGAATCCACCCATTTATTAAAAGATTAGAAAGTGAAATCAGGGAGGAGGAAGAAGAGAAGGGGGAGTGAAGCATTGTTTTGAAAGCCATCATAATAGTCCCTGTTGCTGTTTTGGCTCACAATTACTATGCTAAGATAAGATTCATTGTAATGCCATATGGCACTTGGGTATAAAGCACTTGACAAGGTTTGTCGAACCAGTATCGAAGGGGATATCAACCAGCAATCAGTCGGCATGGTATGGATCCATACCGTGTCATTCCGGGCATACCAACATAGTATAAGCTGAAATCAAGTCACGAGCGAGCGTTCCTGGGTTTACTAGCGTGACAAGGGGCCAAACCATTTTAGTCGTCTGAACTATGGTAGTCCCCAATCTAGTTCGGTACACCCCAAACCAATTGGTTCGGTACGCCCTGAACTAGTTGGTTTGGCATAGATTGGTAGACCTTGGCACCCGATGTATTAGGCAAAATCCCGCGATAGCAATTGCTATCCTATTGGCTCAAGGTGGCAATGTATTCCATGGTGGGCTGAAATGATCCAGAAAATATATATCAAATCTAATGTTACCTAGTGTCAAGTGTTCAGGTGTTTGAGTGTCCAAAAAGGATCAAATGTGAGAACCTTTGTTAGACATGGGGACTTGATCTAAAAACTACATTTATATTTTGATTTTTTATCATATATAACTTTGCAAATATAGCATATATATACATATACATATATATATGTTTATGTATATGTAGATGTATGTGTGCAGCATGCATGCATGTATGTATGTATGTGCTATATTTGCAAAGTTATATATGATAAAAAAAATCAAAATCAATATATATATATATATATATATATATATATATATATATATATATATATATATATATATATATCCCTCAAACCATCCTGTTTTTGCTTAGATACCACTCACATGGGATTTATAGCTGATATAAATAATGTAAAATAACTTTATTACCCTTTTACATTAATATTCTTGAAAAATTTATATAAAAATATAGCTCTTTTAAGCACCAAATGAATTTTAAATTTTCCAAGGTTATTAACATAAAGGGTAATTGTGTCAACTAATATCCAAAACCTATTATTTATGAATGCCGTTGGCCAGAAATGTAATGAGAGGGGCATCCATGCAGAAACAGAATGATTTGAAAGGTGTCTATGCAAATAACTAAATAATGAAAGGCGAAAAATAAATTTTGATACGAATGACTAGGGTTAACCAAATAATAGGGAGATTAGGTTGCTGCTCATTAATGTGAAACCAATAACAAGAGGCAAAAATGGCATGAAATGATAGAAAGTTTTCAATCCAATATTTTACAAATAAAATTCTTCAAAGAGGGAGAATTTAATTCCTAGAAGGCTAAAACAACTCATGAGGCTAAGGATGAAAAGTCGAACTTAAGTTTGTTTTGGTGAGAATGTTGGGAAAAATGATAAAGGGTGAAACCAAACTCAACAACCAACTCCTAATCCTAAAAGATGAGATTTTAGTTTGGGGAAAGTGAAAAAGAGGTCAAACTATCCTAATACCACAAACTTTGGGTAAAATGGACATAAATCAAGAGAGATTGGTTCAAGTTTGGGTTGACTTGGTTCAGGTTGATTTAATTCGAGCCAAGAAATCTGTGTCATGCTTTAAAGTCATTAAGCAACTATATGAGAGAAAGGATAAGTTTAGTTAAACCTTTTGGATGGCGTCATTTACCGAGAGAGGTTTGACGCATTGTGTCACTTCTCCAACATGATAAAAATCGAAGGGCTAGAAGCCTACAACCTTCACAAAAAGCTGGGAATAAAGTCATATTGTTTTCCAAGAATTTGTTCATGTTTCTAGCATCAAAAGATGATTAAGTCACTCACTTTTAGCATTAATTTGATGAATATAAGTGGTGAGATCCATGAATAATCACTGATACGATTTAATACCTCTGCAAAGCTGCTCTAATGTTGGTTGGAGATCCCAAGATTTGTCTTTGAAGCTTTTCAATAGCAAAAAGTCAGATCAATGGTCTTAATTTTGTCATGTGAAACCAAGGATTGTGGAATTCGCAGTGCCAAGCCTGTGCCAGGCCATTATGAGTATATCGCACATATTGTTGGCACATACACATTCCATGGCATATACCATGTGGACTGGTGACCGGCAGAGGCACTAGCACTGGCTTTTAATACTTTCGGTTAAACTTGAATAGGAAGTACTTGTGTGAGTTTTAGCATTAATGGCATGATGGCAATACATACAATAGTTAATGAGATGAAAGACACTAGAGTTGGATATCTTTACAAATTCTTAGAATCCATATACAAGAACAAAAATAGATTAAGAATGCCGGTATGGACATCACATTGAACATTTAAAATTAAATGTTGTAAGTTATATTCATCTCAAGTACATCACACACTAAAAATTTTATCTGCATATCTTTATAATTTGCATTCGGATATATTGTTCTAGTGCTGTCTGAAGAGTATCTTTTGTGTATTGCTGTTCTTGTCTTTATTGATGAAGCCATGTACTTTTCAATATCTAGCATCTTCCTTTTATTCAAGAATGGGGTCCTGTAAGAGATTATTTTATTTGTCAGCTATTTCGACAAGTACTTGAAAAATGAAGCATGCTATTTCTGTTCTCACTACACTCACCACTCCAAACTTTTTTTAGTGATTCATCATACATTTTTTTGGCCACCTAATTCATCTTTCTTCCATTTGTAAGATTGGACATGAGAAAATTTTTACATTTTTCAATGTTATTTATTCTGGATGTTGAAGATCACATAGTGTGGTTGTAGAATTTGTCTAGTATTGTGGTTGTAGAATTTGTCTAACAAACTCTCTTTTGCCCACTTCAGAATGAGCTTGCTAAAAAGTTTTTTAAAGATGGAAGACCATTTGATTTGGAAGGTAAGAAGAAATGCTAAATGTGTCTCTAAGTTTCAACTTCAAATGCTATCTATGTCTACTCATCAATGATGCAATTTTAACTAGATTTATAGTATATGGGCTCATTATAAACATTTGATATGGTGATTCTCAGAATATATATAACAAAGCATATGTAAAATGCTCTTGAATTTTTTTGATAGCTTCAATTGCTAGCACTTGGAGACTATTGCAATTTAGAGCTCATATGATCCATAAACATGATATGTAATATCCTTTCTTATTCTCCTGAATGTATTCTACTGAAGGATCCTTATGCATTTATAGCTGAGAATAAGCACATTTGCAAAGAAGTAATCTAAATTATTATTACCATTTTTAAAGTATCAAGGGTGAATTTTTGGAAACATGGACACAAGATATGTAATGGATTTAAATTTCTACCATATCTCCATTCGACTCAAGCTTGGAAATTTTGACCACATTAAGTCAAACTATTAAGCAATTATTGCATGCAAGTTTGATTAGCTATAAACTTTTATAAATGGTGAATAGGAAATACCGAAATAGTAATAAAAAACGTTGATGAAATAAAAGAATAAATAAATGGACATGGAGTTGTTCACAACAATTGATATTTAAATTTAGAAATATCCATTCTTCATGATAAGTAATTAAAAGATGCGGCATATTCTAATCTTGAAAAGTCCCCCAATCACTGAAAATGATTTGTGGAACTAATCAGCCACCGTTATGCCAGTTAAACTCATCTAAACCAGCAAGAGTGAATGCACCAAGATTTTTCTTGCCTTGAATTTATTGTGAAGTTTTTTATTATACTGAATGAACACAAGATCACTCATCATTTTATGGTGAAGAATGTTTCCCTTTTTTATATGGATTTGCATACAACATAGTAGAGTAACTTATACTAAGACTCGACATATAATCCTATTAATATTTAAATACCAATAATACCAATAATGAGAACTGATCAACAAATAAAACAAAATTATAATATTTACTCGATCAAGTAAGTGCTTTGATTGCATTCACATTCTGAGGCACTACATATGAATCTGTGGAATACATGGTGCTGATTTCCTTAGCACCCTACTCTTTAACACCATGAACTTCCCACTATTTGACTACAAATCAAATTTTTAAAGCCATGATGACATGCAACAAATACTTAACTAGGAACACGGAAACATAAACAAAGGAGAAAACTAATATATCACCAAATAAATGCTGAAGCCATTCCAGGGATAGAAATCTGTCTTCAAACAAATAGGAAGACGTGGACTTTGAAGTTTAAGGGAACAGGACGTACACCAGAACCACAACCAAGATGTTTTCATGTAAAAAATTATCTGAAACAGTGGTTTTAATTGTATTTAAGGATTCTTATCTATACTACATGCAAAAATAAGTTTAGAAATCAAGGAAGTTTCCTCCTTGATTCGATATCAAATGTCAATTTTTTCTATTGAGAATAACCCTCCTATTAATACATTACAGACACTTGCTTTCTCACTGTTAACTACCATGCATCCTCTCCTCCTTTCCCAATCATATCAGAACCCTTTCACAAATCTTTCAAACAAATTGGGGTCTATCTCTATCTCTAATTTGAATCTCAAACAGCTTGGACTCCCATATTTGTCTCCTGAACAGATTACTCCCTTCTCTCTTCCCTCAAATGTGAATTGCATTTGCCCAATTGCGAGAATTAACAAACAGGAATATTAGGTTTGAAAACCTGATGTTTCAGCTGAATGACTTGTGGATTTTCTAATAGGTTATGGCTACCCTTTTTTTCTGTTTTTTTTTTCCTTTTTCAGAGCTGGGGGTATGCCTGTAGCATCTGTTATAGCTAGTAGAGATGGTAGATTAAGAACTCACCCTGTAGAGATTATATGAAATTCCATACCGGCTCGAACTTGTCGATACACCCCGTATAGAGCCGAACCAGCTGAAAACTGGAACGGCTCGACCAAGGAAAATGGTACACCGAAAGAGGGAGAAGGAAAGAGAGAGAGAAAGAGGAGGAGAGAGAGACATGACACGATGTCGCTGGAGGCCGACGGTGGCCCGCTGAGGCTGTCTGAGGTTCGCGAAAGCCTCTGTGGCTTGGCATTGTCCGATAGGACATTTAATCGAGCGAGAAGGGGAGAGAGGAGGAGCGACGTATCGGAGGGAGGCGCAGCCAGCAGAGGGGCTACTGGAGTTTGCTAGGTGGCCGTCATGGCCACCGGATGGTGGAAACTGCATGGGCGGAGCCATGGCCGCGGAATAGGGGGACCGTCCCTATTCACACGTCGGTTTTTTTTTTTTTAAATGAAGATAAATAGTGAAGCTGGCAATGTGTTTGCCGGCTTCATTGTAATCCATTTTAAAAAAAAAAAAAACTATGAAACAGAGGCGATCGTCCCTGTTTCACACTTGCGACGTCGGAGGCCGTAATTGCGCTGTCTGGCGGCCACAGTAGTCAATGGAGGCCCTCTAGCAGCTCCCACTCTCTCTTTTCCTTTTCCTCGCCCCCTCTCTCTCTATCTCTCTCTCTCGACAAAGTGGCGAATGAAGTGGAGGCATTCGCGGCCCTCCAAGCATGCCAGTGCTGGCGTCTCCTCCAGCCACTGCGTCCCCCCCTCCCTACCCCTCTCCTCTCTCTCTTTTCCTCCCAGTTTGCCTCTTCTCCTTTGTGTTGGTTTGTGCTGGTCTGGTCTGGTACGAACCCATACCAATCTGTACCACCGGTCGGCTGGCACGGGCTCTGGTACCGAGTTCGCAAACTTTGATGGAGAACAACTTTCTTATGATGTTGTATTAGCAGCATTACATTTATATGCTAGTGTGCTTCCTCCAACTATGTCCACCTGCTTCTATCAATTATTTGTCAATACACTTTCTGCTTCATGTCATTTATTTTCCCTTTTTTGCTGCATTCTTGTAATTGATGAAAAACCTTCTCTACTTGTGCTTAGGAAAATGGAATCTTCAACCAATCAATATTTTCATGAACTCCTAAGACCAAAAAAGGAAAAAAGAAAAAGAAATCAAGAAAAAAATTGCCGCTTCATTTCTCAAGAAAGGGCTGAGCACATGAATGCCCTTTAAATAATGACCTTTTCAAGGGAAGTTGGCTGTGCCATGCCTTAGATGAAATCAGTCTAAGGAAATGAAATCTTATGATTTGATATTCCGTTTTTAGTTCTGTATATCCTATTAGTGATAGGAAACATAGGAATGCCTATAAATCTATTCTCCTCAAGTCTATTCAGATAATAGCAACATACAGTTTCTTGGTTGTGCTGAGTGCAGACTAGGTTGCATATGAGCAGTTCACTTGATATAATTACCATATTTGGTTATAGTTTTTCTAGTGCACTTCTGAAAAGGTAGTTACCACCTGGTTATCTCATAACTTTACCACCTCTCGCCTTACAATAAATTACTCTAATAATTTACCCTTTGATGAGTTTGTATAATGTATTTAGATCATTTATCCACAATTAAAATTAATCGATTTATTATTTTCTTGTAGGTCTCAAACAGTGCATGCTAAGAGGATATTCCTACATTGATGGCATTGAGGAGCTGCTCCATAGTTTGAAACAAAACAACTATGAATTGCATGCTTTTACAAACTATCCAATCTGGTCAGTATCAGTATTTTCCTAACCAATTTCATTAAGACGTTCACTATTATTGAGATATGTCATATTAGGTACAAGATGATTGAAGAGAAGTTACAACTCTCGAAGTATTTGTCATGGACATTTTGTTCTTGTATAATTGGTAATCTTTCTACTCCTTGTGGAAACTTCTTTTGTTTTGAAGTTTGAAACCTTAATGGTTGCCGGACCCTTCATGACATTCCTAATTTAAATCTGTCACTGATGCACTTAAAAGTTTAACATGGTCAATCTTATTCAGTAATTTCTCTGGAGAATATAGATATTTGAAGAAGCATGTGCTGCAGACAACTAACAATTTACCATAGCATTAGAAAATAATAAATTGGTTTATTTATGTCGCATACTTTTTTTCATTTTATATTTTTAAATGAAACCTTAAACATTGCTTCTTTACATTACTGGAAATTCATTTACTGTTATCTAATTAATTTCATCTTCTGTCACACTCTTGCACATTGTAGACTGAGCACCAAGGTTTGCACTATAAAAACTGCAGTCATCCATTCAAATCTCTCCTATTCCGACCATCACTTGAACATGCATTCATTAATCTTGTTCATTTTTCATGTTTTTTTCCTTTGTTTTTTTCCTGCTTTTTTTTTTGGTTGAAATACACGACTTTTTGGTTAATAGGATGAAAGAGAATTGAAGGAATGGAAATGGAAAAAGGGATCCAGAGGTTTCTTATCTCTAGTGTGTGTCAAGTGTCAAACCGCACTCTACCTATTTGCTAGGGCTTGTGTGGCTTGCTGACTTGACTGCTGGTGCATGGTTTGTCTGATCTGAAACAGCAAATGGTTTTAGTAAACAAATAATTGAGTTTTGAGCATGCACAGAAAATACTCTGATACATCAGTCTTAAGAAATGTCTGTTACTTTCTTTTCTTTTCTTTTCTTTTTTGCGCATATCTATCTGTCTTCTTGCCGTAAACAGGGAAAAGGAAGCCTGCTTCTGAATTTTATATGGAAGTGTTGCATCATCTTGGAGTTGAGGCAGCAAGTTGTATCTTCATTGATGACAGGTTTTTTTTCTTTTCTATTTTTTTTTTTTTTCACCAGCCAACTTTGCTAGCTGTCCTATTTCTACGTCAAACTAGAGATGGCAAAATCGATCCGACCCGATGGATATGCACCCTATCCAAACCCGATCAAATTCGAAAAATAGGATTGGACCGGATTTGAGTTCGAGTTTGGGTAAAATTTGAAAATTGTAGCACGGATATGGGTAGAGTATGGCTAGTGCTGTTTTCTATCCAAATTTAAACCCGACCCAAACCTACGGGTATGAGTAATACTCGAATCTATATCCGAATATATATGTTTATAATTCTGTGTTGGTAATTCTGTTTTGGTTGATAATATGCATAAAATTATTTTGGTTATTTATATGTTCTACGTTGAATTGTAATTCTATTTCTATGTTTGATTTCTATGAATTTGAATTTATAAATTATGTTCTATATTGAATTGGTAATTTTATTTTGATTGATAATATGCATAAAATTATTTTAGTTGTTTATTTTTTTTAGGTATGGGATAAGCATTGGGCGGGTATGGATTGGATATGGAAAAATGAATTATCCGTGGGTATCTCCGAACCCATTAGGTATGAGGATGGATATTTCTTTTCTTACCCGATCGGGTATCGGGTAGGATTTGGGTATAGGATATTAAGTTCGAATTTGGGGATGGGGATGGATAGTACAATACCTAACCCAAACTCTACCCATTGCCATCTCTACTTCGAACATAGGCCCAAAGCGGATGATTTTTTCATTTTTAGTGATACCTTTTAATAGCAAATCTTGGACCGGGTGGTAATGCTTAACCCGTTTAATCTATTTAACCTGATTCAATCTGTTGTAGGTTGGGTTGGACTACCTGGTAGGAAGCATGGATATTGGTAAGTGGTATGGATACTTTATGGTACGGATATACCGATACGATAAAAATTAAAAAAAATCACGATACAGGTACGGCTAGATATTGTATATTTTTATTAATATTTGAATATATATAATATTTTAATATTAATAAAAATATATGAAAAAACTGAATGATATATATAATATTCGAATATTAATAAAATTAAGTTCTCAAATCTCAGCTAAATTTATAAGTATCATTATAAAAAACAAACAAACACTTGCTATTAACAAAAAAAAATTGGCAGTCTAAATAAGTAGAAGAAATCAAATAGTAAGTCTTGAAATAGGAGTACTCATATCGAAAATGTACCTGCACTGAAAATGTACCTGATGCTGGTACATGCCTGAAATAGAAGTACCGGTGCTTCATAGGTTACCTGTTTAGGACCTATTTGAAAAGTCTAGTAGGATTGAACCCGATTTTCTGCAGGAATCAGATTTATTGGTCTATACGGTCTATGTTCTTCTAAAGGCCCATCCTAATTTTATCGAAAAAAAGACTCATGGAAGTCTTTTTTTTCACTCCCGTGGATCTGGGTTGGAGGGGACCCAAATAGACTGCCCACTTCACGGATTGAACAGAAAATCCAAGTCGATCCTGTTAGTGTGCTGGATTTGACTCGTTTAATAAATAAGTCAGATTGAAGTTGATAGATTTTTGATCTATTCTGTATCCGACCCATCCTTATCTAGTCCTATGCAACCCGATTATCACCCCTAATCTTGGTCAGTCATTTGAAAGGTGGAGAATATTGCATTAAGAGTTGTCCTTGTCAGTCCGCACGGTTGCTTTCTAGAAATATTAAAATAGAAAAAGTATTACCGTAGCAAGGTTTGGAGTGTAATGTGGGAAGAATCTTTATAATTCCTTTTCACCGATCAACTAGCCTGAGATTCCTTTTCCCTTGCATCTTTCATGTTCCCGATGCACTTGTTGCTAACAATTTCAGGAGGGCAAATGTGGAGGCAGCTGGGAATGCGGGCATGGTTGGGTTGCATTTCAGGAATGTGGACACTCTCAAACAAGAATTATCTTCATTGGGAGTTGAGATGGTAACTCTGGATAGCATGTAAGCCAGAATCTATCCATATTTTCCATTCTTGCAGAGGATAATCTGACGTTATTTGACCCTATTGTTTCAAGTATTGTTCCTATTAAGATGCTAATGTCTGTATAGTTCGGGGGAAAACAGAGACAGAGACATTCTTTGTATAGCTTGTATTTGCTATAGCATATTTATATGTCATTTCATTCATTGATCATTTGGGTTGGTAGCCTGAAAATACTATGACACTTTCGGTCATCTCAATGGACTTATATTGTTCATGGTAATAATAAATAATTAATAATAACCATAACAATAAGTCGCATGTGCCGTCCAAAAGCTATCATTGGTAGCCTTGGAAATTGGCAACAATCCCTCTGTATTGGATCTTGGTTCAGGTAAAAGCTAAGACCAGTATCATTATATGTGGGAACTGTTGGTGTTAATGCATTGTCTTGGAAGTTGGCCAAACAAACTGGTTTGCATATCCAAGTTGAGCAGGATAAGGGCTAGCATTTGCCAAGTTGTATAGGAGCAGTCCATTATTCAAGCAAGGTACAGTGATAGGCCCACAGCTGCCATTTTGTATGTATGAATGTACGTATGTATGTATGTATGATCAGGCTTGGTTTGAAATTAACTTTCAAGACTCAGCTCTAAGATCAAGTTTGACATTTTTTTTTTTTGAGTTTAATTAAAAAACAAGCTGAATACAAGCCTAATTGATCAGTTTAATAACCTTAAATCTAGCTTAAATCAATTCAAACTTCAGACTCAGCTCTAAGATCAAGTTTGACATTTTTTTTTGAGTTTAATTTCAAAACAAGCTGAATACAAGCCTAATTGATCAGTTTAATGACCTTAAATCTAGTTTAAATCAATTCAAACTTGAATCAATCTCAGTTCAAACTTGATATCAATCTCGACTCAAAACTTCGTTCAAATCTGCTCTGATTTTTAATTAATTTAAAAATAAAGAATTCATTAATTACAACCTTGATCCAATGATCCATTAACTACATAATATATAATAAATGCATAATACAATATAATATAATTTATAGTATAGAAACATATAAACAATAAATATATCAGTATATTTGTTCCATCAGGTTGAGCCTAATCAAGCTAGGTCAATTGGTGGATCAACTTGAAATTAATCTCCAGCCTGTTGTGCTAGTTCAATTTTGGTTTGTTTACTTTTAAGCAATCTTGATTCGAGCTTTTCTTGAGAACTCGAGCCTGTTTCCGGCTGCATGATTCATTTGGCAGCTCCAATAAGGGCAAGATTAACCAAGATTTTCCTTTTAGATTGATCAACCAAGATTTTCTTATATCCATACTAAGAGACTCACGAAGATCTTCATACTCGGTAGTAGTTGGAGTTCTTATTGTGGTCTCCGTAAATTAGTCCAAATGGAGCAGGAGATGGTAAGGCTGGGAGAAGATTCATTGCTTAGGCAAAAGAGGGATCTGAATGGTAAAATAAGAAGCAGAGTCTGTTAAGTCCACCAGGTATACAATGAAACAATATATTCAAAAAAAATCTCTCGATACATATAAAAACAACATCAAACATATACATATCTCTACGTTGCAGGACGTCTTGTAATTCTTTTGCAGCATAGAGGCATAGATTGACTTCCGAAGACTGCAAGTGCATTGCTCGTAGTCTTCCTAGGCTTTTGTGCCATACTGATTGCTGTTATGGTGGTTACTTCCGATAACCTCAACTATATATATATATATATATATATATATATATATATAAAGATAAGGATGAAAATGAATCAGATGTTATCTATTCAAATCTATTTTTATATCTGAATTTATACGGATGTGGATCGAAATATAAGTATTGGGCTATATTTTATCCGTCTGATGACGTATCCAATATACAAAAATATGATAGATATCTGGCATCATAACCTAGCCATCTGGACTGCACAATCTGGATAGCAGCACAAGGCTTCAGCTTCGGTCCAGTTCGATCACCTAAGTAAGGTCGGTGGCTTGACAAGATCTACATCGTCGGACGGCTGCCGACTTTACTTGATCTCCGTCTCAGCCCCCAGTGAGTCTCGTCGAAGCTTCAAGGGGTCTCTAACATGCGGAGCATCTTGGGCTGACAAACGACGGTGTTGGCAGTCTTTTCTCACTTGCAAATGGCTGATTCTGTTAGGATCGATTGACGCCCACTACTCTAATCTTTTGACGGCTACTTCTCCGATGAGCGACGACCTAAACCCGACGAACTCTCCCTCATGAAAGGGGGCCCGGATCAACACATAGGGGGTTTCTCTCTTCCCTCTATTTCAAGCTCTCGCCATCAACTTTCTACTATTCTCCCTCTCTGACTCTGATACTGACTTGATTGTCAGAGGATCTCTCATTAGAAAACCCCCACCAATTCCTCCGACATGTGGGTTTTCCTTGTAGATACCCAGAGACCACATCTAGCATCCCCTACTCCAGCCTGGCAACTTTGCGCTGCACCGTGCGTGCCATGTCGCCTCCTGATCGGAGAGGAGCAGCAACATTAAGTATTTGACTAATATCTGTATCTGTATGGATATCCATCAAAGAAAAATGAACATAAATATGGATAGACAGCTATCTGATCCATATTCGAATATCCGATTATACTTATAATCATATTTAATTTTATATAGCATTCATAAACATACATATATACATATATATATATATATATATATATATATATATATATATATATATATATATATATATGTGTGTGTGTGTGTGTGTGTGTGTGTGTGTGTGTGTGTGTGTTGTGTGTGTATATATATGTATGTATGTATGTGTGTGTGTATATATATATATCTTTGTGTGTATATACACATAGATAAATAAATAAATATATATATATATATATATATATATAATAAATAGTTTAATTTAAATTGAAATTTTTTTTAACTCAATTCATATTTAATTTTATTTATTTATATTTGATTCGATTCGATTACCATCCTAATGGAAGGGCATGTGTATATTTACTTTTTGAAAGCTAAATGCAGAAAGAAGGGATTGTTTTATTCATACAACATTAACAAAAGAGAACCAAAAGAACATTAACAAAAGAGAACCAAAAGAAAGAGAAAATAAAAAAAAGAAAAAGAGAGAGAGAGAGAGAGAGAAAAGGAAGAGAGAGAGAGAGAGAGGGGGGAGAGAGAGAGAGTTTTATCATCATACTTAATAATCAAACAATTTCACGTGGTCCAAAGGTCGTGTCCTTTCGTGGCCTCTCGGAAACCTCTGGCCAACCGAGTCTCTTTCAAGCGTAGTTTTCTAATAATAAAAGTTTGCGGCGTACGAAGGGAAGGCAAGCATTCTTTTACTGCGGACGCGATTGGGACGTGGCGGAGAGCAGAGGGCATCCTTCATCAAGAGGCTTGCGCTTCTCTCCCCATTAAAACCATCTAAGAATGCACCTCTAAATGATGGCTTAAGAAAGTGACCTCCTGCTGAGGAAATTATAGAACAGAGAGTTGCCTTTTGAGCAAGCTAGACCACCCATTTAATCCCTCTATCCTCTAAATTTTTTTATCATGTTTGATTGGACACTCACGAGGAGAATTATGGTGATGTGGGCATGCATCATATATAGATGAAAGCTTCAAAACAAGAGTTCTATTAATGTGATTTTAAATGTTTAGATTTAAATGAGATCATCTCAAGCTACTAAGGTTATGGCACAAAGCCAGAGAAAAAGATAAACTCAAATGTACTTGTGGCCTTTTCTCTATCTCTGACCAACCACCAAATCCTATACGACGGTTGGATGAATCTAGGCCTCTAATACAACCAACCGTCAAAAGACTTTGCCAGCTGTCATATAGCTGTAATCAATGTTTCTGATCATCAATTGTTGGTCTACACTATATGTTAAGGAATAATGATTTTCATGATAAACTTGATTGCTTAGTCCAACAATTGATCATACTTTGACCAATACTAACCTCTAGGTATGTCTTACACCAGATAGGACCTCAGTGACACCCAATTTTTCAAATGCTATTGGGTCAAATACTCAACGGCATGGGCATCATAGGTGTTAGGACAATCATTCCATGTCATCTCAAAATGCTTGTGCTTGCAAAAGTCTATTAAAAAAAAAAAATCATATCAAAGTAATTGAATATTTGAAGATTGCTGTATTGATTGCGACAATGTCATAGTGGTTGACTATTAGAAAGAAATCTGCCCTTCATAGCTTGAGGTTACCACAAATTAATTGTTAAAAACTATCGCAATACATCAGCAAAAGCCTCAATCATCACCTCTCGTGTGCATAGAGACGCAGATTAGCCGCTAACCACCATGGCTCTGATAGAGCGAATATCCCAAAATTCACAAAATTGAGCTAAAGGAAGACTTTTCACGTGGAATTGAGTATTGCTGACTATAGCTGCACATATAGGGCACTTTCTAGGAAGTAACAAATCCTATTTGACATATTATTTTTTTTTCCAAAAAATAATAAAAAAATAGAGATTAATATAATCATAAAATATCGCAACCATCCTTTTAATATGTTTTGGGGGGGGGGGCGCAAAAACATAACACCATTCATAACGCACTTGCTATAAACCCTATGTTTAACTTGATATATATGATAAGTGTAGCTGACCTCTCTCTTTCCAACAGCTTAAAAGACTCAACTTGTACATTCTCCCACCAAAGAATCAGTACATAGAATCCTTTCCATGGCCTTGTTTTTTACTAGTTGTATTTGTGTGTGAATGGGTCCAATACTCTATTTGTAAGTAAAACCATGGCTAAAGTCTCAATCGCCGCATCTCAACGCAACTGACCCTTGAAAGGGCAAGGCTTATACTTTTCTAGATGGACCGCATCTTGTTGTAATGTGGGCCAACGATTTTGTTTTGTATAAGCTTCACATAGTTATCTTAATACAGTTTTCTCTTCTACCCAAAAAACAAAAAAAAAAAAAAAAAAAAAGAGGAGGTGTAAGGGTTCACCGATTACCGTTGAGTCGTGAGGGGCAACTTTCCTAGAAGAACTTTAAAAAGCTTTCCTAAAAGAACTGCACCTAGTGACGTGGCAAACTTCCATTGGTTGGCTTGGATTTTTTTTTTTTTTTTTGAGCCCCCGTGCGTGGGGAGAACGCGACCGGGAGGCCGGAGCAGATGGATCCGGACAGGATGAGTGGGTCGCCAACTTCTGGTTTTTTTTTTTTTTCTTTTGGTAAACCAACTTCTTGTCATGCACGATACCGACCAACAAAATATGTTACTAATCCAAGGTCTGTGTTTTTGCCCCCGAGAGAGGATAAAGTTTCCAAACGTATGAATAATTCAATCGATTCTGACTCTCAACTGATTTTATAAACATGAACTATCGATTGTTGATTAATTTATTAATTAATAATTAATTATTTTTAGTCATCAATAAATTTTAATTATGATAACTCGATTAATTTCAGATCGATGATCATCGACATATTAAAGATACCAATTGATACTCATTCAAACTTTTACAACTACCGACATACGATAGATATATTTTAATTACTGACATATAGTCGGTTTATCAAAAATTGCCAGTGCAGAAAGTGCATAATGGTCAGAACATGATTAGTGACAGGTATAACCATCCATCCCACGATCACATAATGCTAGAACAAGCGGAACCAATGTGTCTAACCATTACAAACGGTTACTAACTACTTGTCTATAAAAAGAAGTAAATGAATAGCATTTGGTAAGGCAATTCTGAACTGATACTCTGTCACTTTGAATATTTTATCTGCTGCTCACCACTTCCCACTGACTTAGGTATCGGAGGGTCTCCGTCGGATATAATTTCGGTTAGTATGGACTTTTTTTGCAGATGCTCTTCTACAGCGATGGTCGCAATAGAATATTAGCCGCAACAAATTGGCGTACCAGATAGGGGGAAGAATACGAGTGATCATGACAAAAACTAGAGCTCAAAATTCTATTGGATCCGTAAGACAATCTTTCTGTCGAAAAGATCTCCCTCCTCCTCCTCCATTGTCAGAGCCCAACTCTTCGCATCCTGTAATCATTATGGACACACAAATTGGTGCTTTAATGCAACAAATGAAAGTGTTGACGGAGGCAGTCCACAGTCTCCAACAACAACAGACATAATAACAGCAGCAACCGTTGTGGTGGAGCTGGTGGCTCATTCAATACCATCCAGGTACAGCCGTCGTCTTCTACGGCGCTCACTCTCTTCATCTCCAAAATGATGACCGTCTCGGCATTCTCATCGAATCGAGCAACCATGTTCTCGATATTCTCATCATGCGGCTCATCTTTCGCGACGATCTCCTTCTCATGTACATAGTATCAAGAAGGAGAAGAGGCCGTGTGTACCTTCTGCTTCTCCATCCTTTAGTTCTTCAAGGGATTCTACCTCCAGATTTTTTTCAGCAACAGTGGCTCGACGACTACAAGCGTAAGTTCAAAGAGATCGATCGTCAATTTGTTCGACTTTAAGTGGAAGATCGGAAGTCTTCCAATGATTACGACTTCCACACTACCCAATCTCTCTCTCAGCGTATCTTGGATGAGTCGATCCCATCTCGATTCAAGATGCCGCAGATGGAGCCATATGACGGCTCCATCGATCCAATTGATCATTTAGAGAGCTATAAAGCTCTCATGATGATCCAGGGGATAATCGACGCCCTCCTATGTATTGACTTCTCGGTAACTATTCAGAAAGCTGCTCGAGCATGATATTCTGGACTTCAATCAGGGAGCATAAATTTCTTCAAATAGCTCGAGTATTCCTTCGTGGCCCATTTCAGCACTAGCTAAAAAATGCCACAGACATCAAATAGTCTCTTCTCCATTAAGCAAGGCGAGATAGAGATATTGAGAGATTTCATGGCTCGCTTCAACACAGCCACTCTTGAGGTCAGGGACCTCAATGAAGATATGGTCATCTCGATCATGAAAAGAGATTTGAGGGGATCCAGATTTACTTACTCTCTGGATAAGACTCTCCCCCAGATCTATGCTGAACTCTTGGAGCGTGCATACAAGTGTATTCATGCGAATGAAGGTGCTTCTGACCGGCGCCAAATAGAAGAAAAAGGTCAGAAAAAGAAACAAAGAAAAAATGAAGCTCTGGCCGAATCAAGTCAGTCAATAATCAATAAAAAAGCTTCCTCCGTCAACGGAGTCCAAGATCGAATAACTATGGTAGCAGGTATGACTCCTATACTCCTCTTTCTACTCTTCATGCATAGATCTTAATGAAGATCGAAGGAGAGGAGTATCTTCGACATCTTCCGTCGATGAAGATGCCACCGAGGAGTCACGACAAAAAGAAGTATTATTGATTTCATCGTGACCACGGTCATGATATCGAACAATGTATCCAACTCAAGGATGAGATAGAGGTCCTGATTCGACGTAGCCACTTCTAAAAATTTCAATGAGATCGCCCAACTAGATCTCTGATCGACCAACAGCCTCAGCCACAAGCTGAGAAAACGATCAACAATCGGCCAATGGCGGGAGTGATCAATATGATTTCTGGGCGACCGAAGGATTAGGAGAACTTTCGAAGAAGAGTCGGTAAAGAAACGATGACTTAACAATATAATTTTTTTTTTCAGAAGCTGATGTTCGGAGAATACAAATTCTCCATGATGATGCTGTCGTTGTCTCAGCGACGATAGCAAACTATGATGTAAAAAGAATTCTAGTCCATAATGGAAGCTCTACTGATATTTTCTTTTATTCAACTTTCTTTCGAATGTGACTACCGACTGATCGACTCAAAAGAGTCTCAACACCATGAGTCGATTTTACTGGAGATGCAGTTATCGTGGAAGAAAAAATTACTCTCCCACTAACTGTGAGAACAGATCCATAAGAAAGTACTATCCTCCTGATATTCACAATCATCTGAGTTCTATCGACTTGCAATGTCATATTTGAACGATCCAGACTTAATGCCCTGAGAGCAGTAGTTTCAACATACCATTTATTGATCCAATTTTCAATAAAAAATAGAGTCGGAGAAATACATAGAGATCAACAACTTGCTCGACATGACTTCATAGTCTTTACAAAGAATAATCAATTTGAAGACTCTTTGTCCATTGATAAGTTGGACTAAAGAGAAAATGAAGAAATGGGTGAACCAGTCGAATAACTGGTTTCTATCATGTTAAAAGAAGATCCTGAGAAGATGGTCCAAATTGGATCGCAGTTATCTGATCTGGAGTGACAATAACCGATGAATCTACTAAGAGCAAATATCGATATTTTTGCTTGGTCGGCAACTAATATGTCGAAAATTCTTTCAAAAATAATAACCCACCAGCTGAACATTGATCCTAAAGTTAAGCCGATAAGACAGAAGAAAAGATCTTTTACTTTTGAAAGGCAGAAGGTCATCGACGAAGAAGTCGATAAGCTCCTTACAGTTGACTTCATTAGAGAAGCTAATTATCCTGATTGGCTCGCCAATGTAGTGATGGTTAGAAAAGTCAATGAAAAATGGAAGATCTGCATCGACTACACAAATTTAAATGAAGTTTGTCCGAAAGATAATTTTTCCTTACCAAAGATCGATCAACTAGTTGATGTGACTTCAGGATATCGATTTTTGAGCTTTATGGATGCCTTCATGGGCTACATCAGATTCGGATGGCACCGAAGATGAGGAGCACACTACCTTCATAACCGATAAAGATATTTACTGTTACAAAGTAATGTCATTCAATTTAAAGAATACCGGAGCTACCTATGAACGGCTAGTCAACAAACTGTTTAAGACACAAATTAGACATAACATGAAAGTTTATGTTGATGATATGCTGGTGAAAAGCTCTCAAACTTCTAATCATGTTCAGAACTTGAAAGAAGTCTTCGACACACTTCGACGATATCAGATGAAATTGAATCTGACTAAGTGTGCATTCAAAGTAATTTTCAAAATTTTTTTTGAATTTCTCATGTCGCAACGAAGAATTGAAGCTAATTTCGAAAAATAAAAGCTATCATTAATATGAAGCATCTAAGCTCCAAAAAAGAGATACAACAACTCAATGAAAGGATCGCCATACTCAACTGATTCATCTCAAGATTGACAGAAAGATATTTATCCTTCTTCAAGACTTTAAAATAAGCAAAAGATTTTTCATGGTCAGATGAGTACCGACAATCCTTCGAAGATCTAAAAAAATGTTTGACATCTCCACCATTGCTCACAAAGTTGAAGGTGGGAGAAATATTGTATCTTTATTTGGTGACTTTAGCAGAGACAGTTAGTTCGATATTCATCCAAGAGGATAAAAATTGAATTCAATGGTCGATTTATTACATCAACAAGGTACTTCATAATGCTGAAATAAGATATTCAAGAGCGAAAAAGATGGTCTATGCTCTGATCATATCATCACAACGACTTCGTCCGTACATTCAAACACATGCAATAGTTATTTTGACAGATCAACCATTGGAAGTAATTCTATACCAATCTGATACTTTAGGTCGAATGGTGAAACGGGCAATAAAACTCAAAGAGTTTAATATTCAATATGACCCGCGACCATCAATGAAGGTACAAATTTTGATTAATTTTGTCATCAAGTACACCATATCTGACAATAATCCTGAGGATGAACTTGACGACAAATCAAAGTAAATTAAAATTTCTGAGGCTGACTTAGCATCGTTGTGGGTGCTATATATTAATGGAGCATCCAACGTACAAAGTAGTGGAGCCGGTTTCATCCTCACCAACTTCGAAGGGATTGTAACCGAATATGCCCTTCGATTTAATTTTAAAACCTCGAATAATCAAGCCGAATATGAAGCCCTTTTAGCTGGCTTGAAAATCATCAAAAAACTTGATATTGACAACTTAAAGATCTTCACCGACTCATAGTTGATTACCGAGCAAGTTAAGGATGAATTTGAAGTCTGAGATTTCGTTATGATGAAGTAGCTTTAAAAAGTGAAAGATCTTGCATCGACTTTGAAATATTTCAAGATCTTTCACATTCTAAGAACGAAGAATGCTCGAGCTGATGCACTTTTCTGACTCGCAACTACTTCTTTTAGCCCACTTGGTCGAATATTTACCGAATGCCTGGAACAACCAAGTATTGATAAAGTCAAAAAAATGCTACAAATCAATCACGAGCCAAGCTGGATGGATCCGATCATCGAGCATTTGACTGATGAAACTCTACCTGCAGATCCTTCAGAAGCCAAACGACTAAGATGGATGGCCTCACAATATATTTTGATGAATGGATAATTTTATAAAAGATCATTCTCTCTTTTCTTACTGAAATGCTTGAGACCAGCGGATGCTGATTATGCACTCTGAGAAGTTCATGAAGAAATTTGTAGAAATCACTTGGGGGGCAAATCATTAGCTTATAAAGTCTTGTGACAAGGATATTACTGATCCACTATGAGGAAAGACGTAGCTAAACTTGTCTGAAGATGTAAACCATGCTAGAAGTATGCTAACATACAACATCAACCGGTCAGCCAGCTGATATCAATTATTTCACCATGATCCTTCACACATTGGAGAATCGACATACTTGATCCTTTCTCTTTGATATTTGGTCAGAGAAAATTTATAGTGGTTGTCATTGATTACTTCACCAAATAGATAGAAGCTGAATCCTTGACACAAATCACTGAAAATAAGATAGAAAACTTCATTCAAAAATTAATTATATATAGATTCGATCTACCACATACCATCATCACTGACAATGATCGATAATTCGATAATTAAAATTTCAAAAAGTTTTATCCAAAATTTTATATTACGCACAAGCTCATATCAGTCAGCCATCCATAATTCAATGGTGAAGTAAAAGTAACAAACCGAACAATCCTATATGTTCTCAAGACCAGACGGAATGAAGCTAAAAATCTCTGGATGGAAGAATTATATCTAATCTTATGGACATATCAGATAACTTCTTGTATACCGATAGGAGAATCATCATTCAACTTAGCTTATAGAACGGAAGCAATGATTTCACTTGAGATCGAATTATCATCGGTAAGAGTGGAGCAATATAATGAGCCGACTAATTAAGAATGTCGGAGAGCTGATCTAGACCTACTTTTGAAAATTCGATAACAAGCTCAAGTTCGGATGGCAGCATATCGACAAAGAGTAGTCCGGTATTACAATGTAAAAGTCAAGCCAAAGATCTTTCATCCAGAAAATTTGATCCTAAGAAAAGTAGAAGTTTCAAAACCTCTGGACCAAAAAAAATTATCTTCAAACTGGAAAGGACTCTACATAGTAACTGAGACACTTCGATTGGGTGCCTATCAGCTAGAAACTCTCAATGGAATGACTATTCTTCAGACTTGAAATGCTGATACTTTGAAGATGTAATATCAATAAAGTTGTTCACATGTATACTATTCGGAATGAAATATTGGAGTTCTAAATCTTGAAATTTTCAATCAACTATAAGTTATCTACAAAATGGCATCAGACTGATAAGTAATCGGTTAACTTATACTGATTGTATTTCGATTTTCACTGTAAAAATTGATCTAAGTCGAACGACAATATCGAATCAATAAATAATCGATCAACTCATACCAACTATATTTTAATTTTTTATTATAAAAATTGATTTAAGTCAAATGACTACTCATGCCGACTTAGCTTTAGCTAAGCAAAATATTATACCGACTTGACTTCGATCGAGTAAAAAATACACCGACTTAACTACGGTCAGTTGAACGATATTTGGCTTATCATCATGTATCAAATACTTAAAAAGTATACAAGCTAAGTTGGCTGATGCCCGACTAGCAGATAAACTCTACTACTATTATTAGTCGACATTCAATTCATCGATTAATGATCGATAATCCGACTGTTATTCGACAACATTGATAGTACAAGTCTAAAAAAGAATTTTATACTTAAAATTTTTTTTTATTTATTAAAGAAGAGATTACAAAATGAGACCCAAGGTCCGATTACAAAAAGAGAAAAGAAAAAGTATTACACCAATCACCAGTCAGCTTTTTCTTCATCTTGCTCCGATACTACTTCGGTGGTTGGAGTAGGTTCTGGTGCAGTCGGTGCATCTCTTTCGTTCGGTACGGTGGTCTCCTCAGCAACCTCTTCTCCTGAACTAGGGGAGACAATGCTGCTCAAGTTCAAGTTCGGATATAATTTTTTGACTGCATCTTTACCATCCTCGTATCCGATACAGTAAGAGGTGAATCCATCCTCGAGAATTTTATCTTTGAATTCTTGTGATTCTTTGAAATTCTTGATGGCTAGACTTAGAGCACCTTTCACCGACTCAGCTTCTTCCTTGGTGGAGGCCGACTCTACATCGGTCAGTGCCAACCCCACCATGGTGGCTCGATGCCTTCTGCGCTCCTCTTCAAGCTCTTCTATTTGTCCATCTCTCTCTCTGGAGTTGATTGATGGAATGCTTCTTGTTTTTGATTCAAAATTCAAGAGATGCAATGCTCTGTTGAGCCGACCCTAATTCGGCTTTAGAGGACTGTAGTTCGATCGTCACGTGGAAGATCTCTTCCTGAAGCACCTTCTCCTGTTCAGCTACCGCTTGAAGTTATCTAATGGCAGCAGTTTTCTTAACATTGGCGACCATCACCTTGTCCATCCACACCCGATGAAGCTCGATGAACTTTTGATATCCACTCTCCAGAGCATACATATCGTGTGCCAGCTGAAAGGAAAGACAAGTCAAGTCAGATCAAAAAAAAAGAAGAAGAAATGAGTCGGTAAAAGAAGAAAACATACCCCAAGCATCATCGGATAAAAAAAAAAGAATATTTCGGACACTGTCCGATCTTTCCTACTCTCCCTATCTGTCGGGAGGAGAGCTGCCTTGATGAGTCATTTGGCCAATATTGGGTTGGCCAAAGCCGACTCACCGATTGGGATCCGAATATCAAAAAGAGTGGGGAGATCCGCTGACAACCCATTGGACAAAAGTAGCTGGCGCCTTTTTTTGCTCCATAGTTGGCGATCGTTCGCTTGAAACTGCCGCAAAATCAATGCTCGACTACGTCTGAGACTGCGCTACTTGCAGAATGGCTTGTGCAGTGCAGATAGTTCTAGTTCGATCGCAAATTCGATCCGAACCCCTATAGATGGTGCCGCTAATGGTTATGGTGCGGCATTTTCACCTCTTGCCATCTCAACTCCAACTAACGGAACTTCAATTGGAGGAAGCATTATCGGAACCGACAACGTTATAACTGGCTTGGTGTCGGGAGCTATCACCGATGGAACGTCGGACTCCCTCGTCGGTACCGACTTAGATTCACCCTGATTTCTCTTCGACGGTAGGGATGCTCCGACGTCGATCGCTGCTCTCTTCTTAGCAGCATGTAGATGGATGTTGGTAGCTGAGACGCACGCTATCGACTACATAGCTGTAATTAAAAGACAAAGTTTAGTACAAAGTTCATAAACAAAAAATAAAATAAAGCGATCGATTATGCTATACCTAAAGAAGTTACCGAACTAAGTCCGGCATCATAGAGAGCCTGCTCTGTCATCAGCTCTCATTGCACGAGGTCTTCCATATCTTTAAGTCAGAAAAAATTCTCTCGATCAATGATGTCAACCCGACTATGCTCATTAGGGCCAGTTCTCGGATCGCCCCAAGATGAAAAAAAGCCCCAAGAAGATGAAGAAGCAACGAAAAAAAATTGATCTTTCCATCCATGAATGGACGATAGAAGATCAGAAATAAAAAAAAAACCTTCCTTGGGTTGAAAAACCACCAATCCTTGACTTTTGGATGAGGACAGAGGATGAAGAAAGCTCGAAAAAGAGACGGACGAGGGTTGGTCGGGATAAAATGACACAACAGAGCAACGCTGATAATCAATCGAATGGAGTTCAAAGCCAGCTGAGCGGGATAAAGACAGTAATAGTTAAGAAGATTTCGGACAAACTCTAGAATCAAAAATTGAAGACCAATTTGAAGATCCTCGATATAAAATACAACCTGATCCGGAGGAGAAGAGTTCACCTGACCATCCGGACTAGGGGCAAAGAGCTAATATTACTCCAAGATATGGTACTATTTTCAGAGCCATTTGATATTGGGCCCGGACAAGGAAGAAACTTCCGTCGTCAGAACTGAAGGAGAATTGTCGGTCGGATTCTCCGACGGACTATCTCAAGAAGTTGAGGCCTTCACCTTCTTACCCCTACTTGCCATTGAAAATGAAAGAACCTAGAAGAAGAAGAGAAGAAAAACCTAGGAGAGAGAAACAAGAACTCGATCTGGAGAACTAGAAAATGATAGGGAAAGCTCTCAGCACTTGAAGACAGAACTTTCTGTTGCAGAGGAAACTGATGAATGCAAAAGCAAAAAGTCTAAATGAAAGTGACTTTATATATATATGACCTATATATAGGACCTCTCAACGGTTCGGATGAAGTTATTCAAATCGGGACTCTCTTAGATTTTGACACGTGGCTACATCAAAACTGACCATTGATCGGACGATTCGATGCACCTACTTTCAAATCACGCCACCTCATCACTATCCGCGTGAACGGCATAGAGCCAATGATATCTGGACACGTGGTCGAAATCAACTAATTAGAATCAAGTCATCCAGATTCGCCAGACGCTGATTATCTTTCCGAAGCGACATTCCAATGATGATCTCATAGTTATCGAAATGACAAAATGACTGGAGATCCTTCTTTTTTTAAAAAAATCATTAATATCTGCAGTCAAATCGGGGCTCGAGACAACACCTAGTAACTCCCTTCGTCCAACGTGTCAGATTACGTGACAATCCACATGTTAGGCTACCTTGAACTTGAGAGTGGGAGGCAACTATTGGAATAATTGAGCCAACTCCTCGATTCTGACTCTTAATCAGCCTCATAAGCACGAACTGCCGACTGTCAATCGGCTTGCCGACCAACAGTCGGCTATTTTCATCCATCAACAAACTCTAACTATGACAACTCGACTGACTTCAGATCAATGACCATCGATATATCAGAGATACCGACCGATACTCATTCAGACTTCCACAACTACCGACATACGATCGACATATTTTGATTACCGACATATAGTCAGCTTACCAAAAACTGTCAGTATAGAAAGCATATAATAGTCAGAACATGATCAGTGACAGGTATAACCACCCATCCCACGATCATATAATGCCGGAACAAACGGGATCCATATGTCTAATCGTTACGGACGGTCACTAATTACTCGTCTATAAAAAGAGGTAAATGAATAGTATTTGGTAAGATAATTTTGGACTGATACTCTACCACTTTAGATATTCTATCTGCTATTTACTACTCCTCACTGACTTAAGCATCGAAGGATCTCCACTGGACATAATTTCGATCAGTGCGGGCTTCTTTTGTAGGTACACTTTTACGGCGACGAGCACAATAGGAGATTGACCGCAATACCACAAATAGCTATTATTAATATGTCTTAAAATATATTATTTTAGTATCAAAATATATATAACTAGAAAATCCATTAGAATAATGGCTTTGTTTTTATGATTATTTCCTTTTAAAATAGCATTATAAATGATTATAATACTAAACAACAAGTGGTAATGACTATTATCTCATATATATATATATATATATATATATATATATATATATATATATATATTCAGTACTCAGTGCCAAAACAACTAGAATGGCCATTTAATATCATGACTATCCTTATCTAATCGTTGCTTCAAGAAGACCATGACTGGCTTCTCAACCACATCCTCCAAACCTTATCTACATCCAAGATTCAATATATTGCCCAAGATTGTTGTGACGTCCGTGAGACAAGGTAATCCTTCCATCAAATATGTACAAGATGGATACAATTTTCCATCTGAATATACCAAGATGATTACAAAATTTAATTACATGATAGATATTATGATACATTAGCCTAAAAGCTAACAAGGTTGCTATCATTGCCAAGAGATTTTTATTTAGAATCAAATATGGGTCAAATTTTCTAACTCGGACTTTATATCAGTAGCTAGTATTAAATCCGGGTTCCCTCTTATTCCAACGCAGTTTCAAAAATACAAACTAGTATGTGATCTCTAATGAATAAATTTGCTGGGGGTAGATCCTCATCACTTATCCAGCTAATCTGCTTTCTCACTTCTCAACCGACTATTTGCACTTCGCCAATCAAGCGACTATGATTCAACCTGACTCTGACCAATGGGTCTTGTCCAAATCGGATACTCATCGATTAGGATCGATGATACATGGACGACTAAAAGCAACGAGCTTAGTTGAGTCAGTGCTTTACCGACTAGGTTCGACACGTGATCTACACAAGGCCTACGATGATACTCGACACATGACTGACTACAAACTTGGTGTCCTATGGCTAGCTCAATCAGCGACTAGGTGACATCGCTCAACAAACTCATTTGTCCTATGGCCGAATCCGAGAGCAGATGTGCCAGCTGAATAGCTAAACATTAAGTGTAGTCGCCATGCTATCCCATCAGGTCACATCAAGTCCCTTCATCCAGGAGCCATATCCTGCGCCGCCAACAGCGTGCTATGATAAGAAACCACTAAGTCATTAATTATGCCCACGAGATCATTAATTACACCTCACGTCCGATATGACGCATCGCTGCGGCAACCTACACACTGAACGAGTGGCACGCCTGCTGACAGAGCCAATGGGGCAACCTGTACCGCTCAGTATGGACCAAAAATTTGGAATGGGCTCTCCCTTTCTCCACCAACTTTGATCCTATTGAGATTTGATGCCTCGAAATTCGATCTACATTGAGCTCACAGTGAGATCCAGAATGACGAATGAAGTCCAACGAGCTCAAGAACAGCCCAAACGGAATCCAAACGGTGAAGATATGCGTGAAAGAAGATCGGAGAAGATGGCACGGTGCACGAGACGGCGGCGGGTCGGCAGAGGCTAGTGGCGGCACAGTAGGGCCCGATGGAGACATGCACGCAAACAAGGCACGCGCGGCCTAGTGCATGGGTGGACCCAGTGCGGGCACGCATGCAGGTGCTCAGACCCAGCGCCCCTGCACGGTCCACCGTGGATCATAGGGTGTTGGGCAGTCCATGGGGGCCGCGTGGATTGAACACACGGTCCACGCACAGTCCAGTGGAGTTTTCACACGATCCAATGGTTCAGATCATAGTCGATCATGATCGAATGGTTGAAGATGATTCCGAGCATGATCATACGTGATCAAAGGCTATTTTGAGCAATCGAACGGCTCTGGTGTGAGCCGGTCACGATCGGACGGCTACGAATGGTTCTAGGATTAATTGAAACTTTGTATTCCTATTGAAGTAGTACTTTTGAGATTCTGGAGCTTATATAGCTCCGATTGATGAGCCGTTTATTGCATTGGAGAGCTGGTGACATTTTGGAAGTGTAGAAAGGCTTCAAAAAAAATTTTAGAGAGCTTTTATGAGGGTTTTGGATTTTTTTAGTGAGAGACTCTTATACAAGGGTTGAGTGATGAGTTTTTTTTGTATTAGTTTTATTTTATTCTCTCATAGTGAAGCTTACGCGCCCCGTGAAGGTAGGCTTGAGGCCGATTCACATATTTGTATGGTGTTTCTTGTTTTGTTTCTTCTTTCTTTTTACTACACCGTGTGGTACTAAATCCTACGTAATAATTGATATCAGAGCAAGGTGGTACTAGAGCATAGGTTATGACGGTGGTGATCGAGATAGAAGATAGAGAAGACAAGCACAATCAAGATGGAGAACAACAGGTTTGATGGAAAAAGCAATTTTTCCTTGTGATAAGTAAGGATGAAAGATGTGCTCATCCAGCAAGGATTGATCGATGCTTTCTTGTGCGAGGAGAAACTGACTACCATAGAGGTGCAGGATTGGAGGCTGCACCAGATACAGGTAGTAAGTACAATCCGTTTGTACCTAATGAATGAGGTGATGATCCATATATTTGGCAAGATTTCTCCGACGATACTGTGATCGAAGCTCGAGAAGTTGTACATGACGAAGTCTCTCACCAACACCCTCTTCTTTTGGATATAGTTCTACCAGCTACGGATGACTGAGGGATAGAGCGTGCAGGAGCATCTCAGCCACTTTCAGAAGATCCTCATTGACCTCCTCAATGTTGGGGAGAAAATTAAGGAGAAGACCAGGACGCTGGTCTTGCTAGTGTCGCTTCCCCCTTCATATGAGTTCTTGATGACTGCTCTTCTAGTGAAAAAGAGCACCATCAAGATGGATGAGATCACCATGGTGATTCTTCAAAATAAAGTTCTTAGGAAGGAGAATTCAGCTTTGAGCTCAAATGATAGCTCAACTTTGATGATTTCTAGAGGAACAGGAGGTGGTAGACAGAGCGATAGAAGATCGCGATAAGGGCGGTCCAAGTCTAGGATGAGAGACTTAAGCAAGACCAAATGTTATCAGTGTGATGAGTTAGGGCATCTAGCCAGAGATTGTCCTCAACTCAAAGATCAGACGAGGACTACTGTAATGACAGCTAGTAGCGAGTCAGAGGATGATGTCCTAGAGATATGTGATGAGTTATCTACTTCTTTCTAGCAGTGAATTTTAGATTCTGCATGTACCTATCATGTATGTTGCAGAGAGGAGCAGTTTGACTCACTGAAAAGTAAGGAGGGTACTATTTATCTATCAGATGGATCGAGCTGTGCAATCAGAGACATCTGGATGGTCAACTGGAGGACACATGATGGTGTAGTAAGAAGATTGGAGGAGATCCGATACATACCCGATTTCAGATGAAATCTTATCTCACTAAGCAGACTGAATTCGAGAGGCTATAGAATGATAGCTGGTGGAGGAATCCTGAAGGTGTTGCATGGCGATAAGATTATTCTGGAGGAAAAAAAAGGATGAGAGGATATTACTACCTGGTGGGAAGCTCAGTGCAAGGTGAAGCTTTAGGAGCGAAGAGGAACCTAGAGCGAGGTGGAGCTCCAGATAGAGGTGGATCGGACATTAGACAGGAGACTCGGGAGGATAAGAGGCGACGTCGCAGAGTGAAGTTTCTATTGCCATAGGAGACTTTCTCAAGCAGATTTTTGATCAGAGTGGACACAGCCTATGATAGAGGTGGGATCGAGTGGCCTGGCTCAACTCTCACATTTGTCCATCCATGAGACAGCAGGCATGCCCCAAAGCATGGGGGTGAGATGGATCACAGGCTCTCAAAGACAGATAGAGGTCGAATATCGAGTCAAGATGGAGATTGTTAAAATTTGATATCTCGATATTCAATCCACATTGAGCTCACAACGAGATTCAAGATGACGAATGGAGTCCAACGAGCCCAAGAACAATCCAAATAGAGTCCAAACGATGAAGATACGCGTAAAAGAAGATCAAAGAAGGTAGCACGGTGCACGGGGCGGCGATGTGGCTAGGCTTGGGCTCGATGGAGATGTGCGTGTGCAGCCCAATGCACAAGCAGGCCCAGCACAAGCATCGAGGCCCAGTGCCCCTGTGCGGTCCATCGTGGACCGCAGGGTGCTGGACAGTCCATGGGAGCCGTGTGGACTGAACACTTGGTCCATGCGCAGTCTAGAAAAGTTTTTGTGTGATCCGACGGTCCAGATCATAGTCGATCATAATCGGATGAGTGAGGATGATTCTGGGCATGATCAGACATGATCAAAGGCTGTTTTGCACGATCGGATAGCTCTGATGCGAGCCGATCACGATCGGATGACCACGAAAGATTTTAGGATTGATTGAGACTTTGTATTCCTATTGAAACAGTATTTTTGAGATTCTAGAGCTTATATAGCTCTGATTAATGAGCCGTTTGTTGTGTTGGAGAGTTGGTGACATCTTGGAGGTACAAAAAGACTTCAAGAGAGATTTCAAAGAGTTTTTGTGAGAATTTTGAGACTTTTCACTGAGAGACCCTTGTATAAGGGTTAAGTAGTGAGTTACTCTTGTATTGATTTTATTTTATTCTCTCATAGTGAAGCTTGCACGTCCTATAGAGGTAGGTTTGAGGTCGATCCACATATTTATATTGTGTTTCTTATTTTATTTTTTTTTTCTTCCTACTATATCGTGTGGTACCGAATCCTGCATAACAGATCCTTCTATAAATAGAGGTAAGTGAGGACCCCTCCAAGTACACAATGCTCGCTCCATGCTGAGACTCTACTTCTACTTTCATTGAGTTTCATCCTTGACTTGAGCATCGAAGGATCCTCGTCGAAGCCACCTCCGATGGAACTTGCCTTGCAAGTCTCGTCTCCCCCGGTGGTTCAGCATTCTACCAAGATCCAACCATACTGACATCATGCGGAGATCATCCCCAGCTCATGTCTCCAGCCCTCGCTCTTGTCCTTGACCATTTCTACTATGTCCTCTCTCTGGTAGATGAGTCCCCTTCCTAGTTTCCTGCCAAAGGTAAATCTCATCTCTCCCGATGGTTCAGCATTCCACCAAGATTCAACCATACCGGCATCGTGCGGAGATCATCCCTAGCTCATATCTCCAGCCCTCGCTCTTGCCCTTGACCATTTCTACTGTGTTCTCTCTTTGGTGGACAAGTCCCCTTCCTAGTTTTCTATCGCACAGTAACTAAGCGCATCTACTCAGCTCCGGGCCGACTACCCCATCGGAGACAAACCGCAGCAGATTGGCACACTAGGTTGGGGGTAGGTCCTAGATACTCAATTGCGAATAGTAATGGTCAAGACAAGAGTGCAAATCGCCTCAGCTAGCTCCACTCGACGTTCATCACAGCACGGAGCACCTCCGATAACCATCGAGGAGCCCAGTGCTTCGCAATCGATGGTGGTGACGAACCACTTGCAATTTACTGCCTCGGTGCAGTAAGTTAAGACATTGACCGAGGCTATCTATAGCCTCCAGCAGATTCAGTTGCAGTTGTCGAAGGAGCCGGCACCGCAGGATGTGCCCTTCCGGCATAGTTGCCGGCCCTGTTCTCTGATTGGCCACTTGACTCGATGTTCCCATCGGATAAATCCCCAACCTATCCAACGATCACCATGTTCAAATTCCTGACATGCTCCACATGCCGACTCTGGCAACAGTCGATCTCCTTCCCCTTAACAAGCTCTACATAAGCGAAAGAGACCCTAGTCGCCATCTTGTTCTTTTTCTTCTGAGCAAGGTTCTACGCCATGATATTCCAAATATTTTGATGAGTCTCAGCAACGATTGGACGAGTACGATCGAAAGCTGAGAGAGCTCGATCATCGCCTGAATCAGCTCCAGACGAGCAATTGGGATTCCACTGGCGAGCTTGGCATCAGCTCTAGTCCGTATTTCTCTCGATGAATCTTTAACCATCTCGAGAACTACAAGACTCTCTTGCTCCTCTAGGGGACGTCTGATGCCCTCTTCTGTATCATCTTTCCAGTTATCCTCTAGAAAATCATCCGAATGTGGTACTCCGGGCTCAGACCTAGGAGCATCCACTCGTTTGAGCTGTTTGAGCAGCTCTTCGTGGTGCACTTCGGCACCAACTAGAGAGTATCATGGACCTCCGATAGTATCTTCACCATCAAGCAGCAGAACAGAGAATCTCTATGAAATTTTGTGGCATGCTTCAATACTGCCACTTTGGATGTCAAAGACCTCAACGAGCCGATGACAATAGCTGCCATGAAATGGAGACTGTGCAGCTTCAGATTCACTTACTCCCTGAATAAGACGCTTCTCCGAACCAATGTCGAACTCCTTGAGCATGCACAAAAGTACATCCGCACTAAGAAAGGTATGATCGATCGATGTCAATCTGAAGGCAAAGATCAGAAGAAGAAGTTAAAGAAGGAAAAAACCTCCATGGGACCCAGCTGAGTTCGCACTGAGAAAGCGACTCTACCTTCCCAACCAAACCTGAAGGCCAAAAACCCTGATAATAGGTACGACTCTTACACCCTTTTAACTACTCCTCGTGCATAGATTCTCATAAAAATAAAGGGAGAAAACCATCTTCAATGACCTCAGCCTATGAAGTCCAAGCCCACATTCTGCAATCAGAATTGCTACTGTCGGTTCCATCGCGACCATGGTCACGACATCAAGCAATGCATCGAAGTGAAGAACGAGATAGAGGACCTCATATGGTGGGGATATCTTGGGAAGTATGTGTGGGAGCAACCTGTGCAGTTGTCCTATGATCCAACACCTCAGTCGCGTGCCAATGAGGAAACCCATGTTCAACCCATGGTCGGTATGATCAACGTGATTTCAGTGGGATCGTGAGGGGTGAACAACTCGGAGAGCTCCTCCAAGCGACGACATTGTATTTTCTGAGGAAGACCTTTTGGGAGTCCAAACTCTCCATAATGACACTGTTATTGTATCAATGATGATAGCTAACTATGATATAAGATGATATCTTGTTGATAATGAAAGTTCTATTGATATAATTTTTTATAACTATTTCTTTCAAATACGACTATCTACCGACTGACTAAAACCAATCAACATTCCTCTAGTCGGGTTCATCGGTGACTTGGTCAATGTGGAAGACAAGATAGAACACCCTATCGCCATTGGACAACCACCTCGGTAATCAACCATGCACCTCAACTTTCTTGTAGTCAGAGTTTTCTCTGCCTACAATATCATCTTGGGATGATCCAGACTCAATGCACTTCGAGCGATCGTCTCAACATATCACCTACTCGTGCGCTTCCCAACAAAGAAGAAAACTGATGAAAGGAGGAAAAATCAACAGCTGGCCTGACAATGTTACTTAACCATATTCAAAGGAAAGAGGCTAGGTGAAGCTCTCCCCATCGATGATGGACTAGACCAAAGAGAAGCAAAAAGTTGGGGAGAACCCACTGAATAGCTCATCTCGGTGCCCCTTAACAACGAGAACCCGACTAAAATTATCTAGGTCGGATCTTCGTTGGACGACGAACTACAAGAAAAGCTTGTCAACTTCTTGAAGGAGAATGCCAATATTTTTGTCTGGTCTACCTCAGATATACCGGACATCCCTCCAGAGATCATTGTCTACTGACTAAACATCGATCCCGACTACAAATCGATGAGGCAAAAGAAAAGAAGCATCACTCCCAAGCGACAAAAGACCATCGACAAAGAGGTTGACAAACTGCTGGCAATCGACTTCATTCATGAAGTAACCTATCTAGATTGACTCGTGAATGTCGTGATGGTCAAGAAAGTAAATGGCAAATGATAGATCTACATCGACTACACTGACTTGAACAAAGCTTGTCCCAAAGACAGCTTCCCACTTCCATGGATTGATCAGCTAGTCGATGCTACATTAGGCTACTAATTACTCAACTTCATGGATGCTTTCTTCGACTACAACCAGATCCGGATGATGTCCGAAGATGAGGAGAAGATGACGTTCATCACTGACAAAAGCTTCTATTGTTGTAAGGTCATGTCCTTCGGTCTCAAAAATACCATAGCTACATATCAGAGGCTAGTCAATAGAGTCTTTAAGGATCAGATAGGATGTAATATGAAGGTCTACATTAATGACATGCTCATAAAGAGTACTGAGGCTGTCCTCCACATCAATGACTTGGCTGAAGCCTTCGACGTCCTGAGGAGATATCAAATGAAACTGAATCCGACTAAATGCACCTTCGATGTTACTTCAGAGAAGTTTGTCGGCTTTATGGTGACAAGATGAGGCATCGAGGCCAACTCCAAAATCAAAAAGATTAAGATGGTTCTGGACATGAAGCTTCCGACTTTTTGATGGGATATTCAGAAATTGATAGGATGCATAGCATATTTGAGCCAATTCATCTCCAAGTTTGCAGAAAATGGTGCCTCTCCTTCTTCAAAATCTTTAGATATATGAAAGACTTCATTTGGATGGAAGAATGTTAAAAGGCCTTCAACAACTTGAAGCAATACTTGAGCTCTCCTCCACTCCTGATGAAGCCAAATGTCAGTGATGAATTACTCGCATATTTGGTTGTGACAACTGAAGCTGTCAGCTCGATGCTTGTCTGAGAAGAAGACATGGTGCAGAAATCCATCTACTACGTAAGTCAGACACTATGCGGAGCCAAAATGAGGTATTCTCAGATCGAGAAAGTTGTCTTTACAAATTATTACAACTGTTCGGTGGCTGCAAACCTAATTTCAGGCCCATTCAGTAAAGATTTTGATCGACCTTCCTTTGAGAACTATACTCCAACGATCGAATATTTCGGAAAGGATGGCCAAGTGGGTGGTTGAACTCACTGAGTTCGACATTTCTTATGTTCCGCGACCTTCAATGAAGGCTCAAGTACTTGCCGACTTTGTCATTGAGTGTACACCAATCGATGATGTCCAAGTTGAAGGTCAGCCCCAAGAAGAGACTTTGGAACCTGCCTGGATTCTACATGTGGATGGAGCTTCCAACGCCAAGGATGTGACGTGGGCCTCATTCAAACTAACATCGACGGGATGGTGATCGAGTATGCATTGCGGTTTGACTTCAAAACTTCAAATAATCAAGCTGAGTATGAAGCTCTGATAATCAAACTAAAGATCATCAAGGATCTTGGTGTAAAATACCTAAGGGTGTTCACTGACTCTCAGTTAGTTGTCGGATAATTTCGAGGAAAATATGCAGCTCGAGACTCTATCTTATCTAGATATCTACAAAAGCTCAAGTCTCTGCAAGCACATTTCAACTATTTTGAGATTTTTCACATCCCTCATTTGGAGAATATGCCCGAGTTGATTTTTTATCCCGACTTGCCACCTCTGGCTATAAAAAATTAGGAAGGATCTTTGTCAAGCATCTCGAGAGCCCGAGCATTGACTCAGATGAGAAAGTTCACCAAGTCAGCTACGAACCAAGCTAGATCGACCCGTTCGTCGACTACTTGACTGATAGAACTCTGCTGACCGAACCTGTTGAGGCACGCTAAACAAAAAGACTAACGACTCGGTACGTGATCATTGACGACCAACTCTACAGAAGGTCTACATCCTTATCCCTGCTTAAGTGTTTCCAACCTTTCAAAGCCGACTATATTCTCCGGAAGGTACACGAAGGTATTTACAGCAACCAGTTGGAGGGTAAGTCATTATCTTACAAGATCTTCCGACAAAGATAGTATTGGCCAACCATGCAGAAGGATGCTGTCAATTTAGTACAGAGGTGCGACTAATGTCAAAGGTTTGCCAATGTCCAAAGGCTCCTATCAAGTCATCTCACGATCATTTCGATGCCATCATCATTCGATCAATAGAAAATCGATATACTCGATCCATTACCGCTTGCCAGTGGATAGAGAAGGTTCATTATCGTCGCCATCAACTATTTCACCAAATAGATGGAGCCGGAACCATGGGTATAGATAATGGAGCGAAAGACCACCGACTTTCTATGAAAATCTATCATCTATCGGTTTGGTCTACCTCGAGTAATCATCACCGATAACAGTTGATAATTCGACAATACCAAGTTCGAAGTATTTTGTACGAGATATCATATCACCTACAAATTCACTTCGATCGATCATCCACAGTCCAACTGAGAGACGAAGGTAACCAACAGGATAATCTTACAAGATATGAAAACAAGACTCGATTAAGCTATAGAGTGCTGGGCGGATGAGCTCTATAGTATCCTGTGATCCTATCAAACGACTCCTTAGATCCCGATCGGAGAAACTCTTTTCAAGCAGGCATTTGGGATGAAAGCCGTGAACCCAGTTGAATCGACCTACCATCAACTCGGGTGGAGCATTATGACGAATCGACTAATTCGGACAAATGATGGGCTTATCTAGACTTGCTTAAGAAAATTTGAAGAAAGACTCAACTAAGGATGGCCTCCTATCAGCAAAAGGTAGCTCGGTACCATAACTCTCGAGTGAGGCCCAAGATTTTCATGATGAGAGACTTGATCCTTAGAAGAGCTCACTAGACCGTTTGAGCAAGAAAAGCTATTCTCGAATTGGGAAAGCCCCTACAAGATTTTGGCAGTTCTTCGATCACAAGCCTACAAAATCGAAAACTTGAACGGCACAGAGATTCCTCGAATCTGAAACACCGAGAATCTATGGATTCACTACCAATGAAAACACCTCATCAATACAAGATTTTTTTTCTCTACAATAATGTACCGAATAGTTTGAGTACTTGGTATTACACATCTTCATCAGTTAGTATCCGATGAAACGTTATTCGGCTTGCACCAATTTAATGGAGTCAAAAAGGTCCGACAACCACCAGCGTGCCTGTCACGGCCCAAGGGCTGTAGGAATTTAAGCTACAATTTGCACATGAGACCCAAGCGAAAGCACTGTGGTTAGTCGGCTTACCCCTGACTGACCAAGGATCAACTAATCTTAAATCGATTAAGTTCTGATTCGGTGGAACAATCTATGACGAACGGTCCGTGACTCAAATCCTACTAGATCTATGTACAAAACTGACTATGTGACTTAGAAAAATTTTTAAGTGTGTTTGTTCGGTTATAATCTTCTCAGCTCGTAAATTTTGATTGCTTTGCTTGATCCTACTGACTACTTTGCTCGATTTTATCGACTTCTTAGTCAATTTTACAGAGAAACAAGTAAACGAGAAAGGAAAGCATGCAAACACATACAAAAGTAAGTCGGAATTGGAAAGAGCAACCTTCATTATCGAAAGGGAGTTCATTACAAAAAGGATTCACTATAAAGCTGAAGAAAAAAAATACAAGAGCAAAAAGTGAAAAAAGCAACAAAGAGCCTAGGGGGCTGGAGGATGATTTTCTTCGGTGTCCGCCTCTTCCTAGCTGTCTGACTCTTTGTCAGTCTGAATCCTACTCAGATCCAGCTTGGACTGCAGTCGACCGATGGCCTTCTTACAGTCCTCAAACTCAAGATGATATGCATCTGCACCGCTAGGGATGGAAATAGGCCAGACGGCCTGTCAGGGGCCTACGGCCTGGCCTGCTGTCGGCCTGGCCTAACCTATTTATCTAAATAAGTCAGGTATAGACTTTTAAAAAGGCCTGTTTAAATAAATAAGTCAGGCCTAAAATTTTAAAGTCTGGCTTGAAAGCCTGTAGGCTGGCCTGTATAAATTATATATATAATTTAATAAAAATTATTATTTTATTAATATATATAATTAATTAATTATTGATCTTATCTATCAATATCCAATTATCTTAGTTCTTTCGAGAATCAAGAAGATGGAAGAGTCTTTTTAAATAGGCTTTCAGGCTAGACTAGGCTTTTTTATTTTGCAAAACAGGCCAGGTCGAGCCTCATTTTAAGCCTAAACCAGTCCAACAGGCCAGGCTCAGGTTAGTATTTTATAATACAGGCCTGGCCTGTTTAAGCCAAAGCCTGACCTGGCCTGGCCTATTTCCACCCATACGCACCGCCATCAGCAAGTTCCTCCTTGTACTCCTTTGACTTGCAAAACTCGGTCAGTGCCCGAGAGTCTATCTCCTGGGCCCGAATCTCCACCACCGATAGGCTTTCTTTTAGCTCCTTGACAGCCTCCTCAGCTTCCTAGCACCTGCCCTTTTTCTCATTGAGGGTGTTCTCTGCCGACTCCATTTCTTTCTGTTAGTCGGCCTTTAGCTTCTCAAGCTCCTTCCTCTTTTTTTGGGAGTCAGCCCTCAGCTTCTTGAGCTCCTCCTTATCTTTCTCCTGCTGGACCGCTGATGATGTCAACTCGGCCTCCAGCAGGGCAATCTTCTCCCAACTTTTTCTCTCTTGCTCCTCGACAGTGCGGAGAAGTTCTTCAGCAACTTCAGCCCGAGCGTGTGCATTCTAGGCCTTGTCTTCAAGCTGGGCATTGAGCCATGCGAAGCTGATTAACACCTCATACAAAACTAGCATGTCGTGCATCATCTGCGAAAAAAAAATCAGTTAAGTCGTTTAGTCAGCCTAGCACTATTCAGAGAATATACCAAAGAAGGGCGGGCGGAGACTTATCGATAGCAATGATGTGTAAGAGCTCGACAGAATCTCCACGACTGATCGAGCTTTTCTGACTTTTCAGTCTACGAAAAGCATCACCATCTTCACCAACTCCTCGATAAACCAACGATCCTGGAGTGCTTGATCGGTCACCTTGATACGTAATCCCAGGATGATGGAGGCCTCTTCGGAAGGAGTGTTCATGCCATAGTCGGTGGAGAAGGTGAGGGCCTTCCCCTCGTCGATAGGGGCCTTTCTCTTGTCAGCAAAGGCCCTCCCCCTGTCGGCACCTTCCCAGCTAGGCGCCCGATCACCACCCATCCTGGTCTGGACCGGCAGAGCTTGGATCGCTTCAGACCTGGCTGGAGGCTCGACGACAACGACATCATTGTCTACAACAGTGGTAGCAGCTCCCGTGACAACAACGTTAGTAGCGGAAGGCGGTGGTGAGGGTCGCTCCAACGATGGTCAGGGTGGCGATGGTGGCTGCGTGCTCCTTGATGCCCGAGGAGGGAATCCTTCTTTTGGTTTCTTCGATGGCCAAGAAGGACCATTGGGCTCAGACACTGTCTTCTTCTTCCTCTAGACTGCTTCTCAGAGAGACTCTAACATAACACTCATGCCTGCAAAACAATGACAAAAATGAATCAGTTCATAAAGCAAAGAAGAAAAGAAAGGAAAACCACAGTGACCTATAGGAAAAGAACAACCTAGGTGGTTGGTCGGACTTATTCTGTCATCGTAAAGCATCTGCTCCTCCAAGAGCTCTCGCTGTAGAGGGACCAAGATGTCAAACAGCCTGTTGTACTGCTCTCGATCCTCAGTCAAGACCGTATCATTCCTATTCGAGGATAAACTGAGGGCAATCCAGAGCCAGTCGAAACCCCAGTAGTGGTCGGTAGCTATGTAAAAGAATTTATTCTTTCATTCATGGATGAAAGAGGAAAGCTCAATGATAAACTGATGTTTAGGCCGGAGATAGAAGAACCACCATCCCTATTCCCAAGGATACTTCTTCAACATGAAGAGAGCTTGAAAAAGAGAGATCCAAGGCTCGAACCGAAGAACAAAGAATGACAAAAGAAGATAAAATCCTAAAAAAATTGGGGGTGAGCTGGGTAGAAACTATATCGTACAAATCAAGGATGTTGTCAAAGAAAGGGTGGGGAGGAAATCAAAGCCTCGAGTGAAGAAACTCCTCATAAACGGCAATATAGCCATCAGGAGGGCAAACAATCCGACCTTCTTCGTCAGGCCCCATCAACTGATACCGATTAGAGATATGATAGTGATCCCTCAGTCAGTGAATGGCTACCTCGGACAATTCGGACCTATCGACAATAGGCCCAGAAAAGTTTACGGGGCTAGCTGATCATCCGACTCCTCGGGATTAGAGCAACCTTGTCGAGAAGAAACATCTGTGGGTTCATCCTGAGGAACTTCCTCGATCTTCTTTCAGACAGATGGGGTCTGAGAACTATGGTCTCCTGCCACCTCCTCGCTCCCAAACTCTCTATTAGAGGAAACCATTCCCCAATGGGGAAAATCAAAGGCAAAAGCTCAAAAGTGGGAAGGGCAAAGAAATATGACCCCAAGGATGGGGGCGACAAAGAAGAAGACCGTCGATGAAGAAGAAAACCATTGACGAAGAAGATACCGACTGTAAAGAGGAAGATCGATGGCAAAGGAAGGACTGACAATGATAGACGATTGATAGCAATGAAGGCCGTCCTGGAGCTTTGAACTCTATTGGGGGGTAAGGATTCAAGAGCTGGGGAGAGGACGAAGGTGCTGTGACTAGAAGAGAAGTCCAGATGGGGCCAGCCCCTATTTATAGACTCCTTCGACGATCAAGATTGACGTCAAGCACTACGCCTTCCCTAGAGATCTCGACACGTAGCCGTGATCTCAGCCGACTATTTTTTTGACTCTTCAATGCACCACCATTGCGATCGCACCATGCCAGTCGAATTCGCGTGATCACGGATTGGACCAACCGATGAATTACACATGGAAGACTCGGGTGTGCCAGCCTATTATTGTTCTGTCGTTTGATTCTCTGCCATCATTATGGAGAATCACCTTGAACACTACAGCATTTATTGCTGCACGACCTGCGACGTGACAGCATTGTCACACGTTCTACAAAATCATAGGATGATGATTCATCCTACGAAGTGACAAAATGGTCGAACGCATCCTTCGGGTTGTCGTTAAATGACGAGCTGATGAAAAAAGCAACTCGGTTCCGGTAGGAAAAGTGACTCGAGTTCGCATAATGGCTAACTGTCTTCATTCGATTCTAAGATTGGACTCGAGAGTTGGGGGGCGGGTGTTGGAGGTATATCCTTATCACTTATCCAGCTAGCCCGTTTCTTCGCCTCTCGACCGACTATTTGCACTTCATCGATCAAGCTACTATGGTTCAACCTGACTCCGATCAATGGACCTTGTCCAAATCAGATACTCGCTGATTAGGATCAACGATACATGGGCGACTAGAAGCAGCGGGCTTAGCTGAGTCAGTACTTTACCGACTAGGTTCGACACGCAGTCTACGTGCAGCCTGCGATGATACTCGACACATAACCGACTACATACTTGGCGTCCTATCGACTGGCTTAATCAGTGACTGGATGACACTGCTCAATAGACTCATTCAACCTATGATCGAATCCGAGAGCAGATGCATCAGCTGAGCAGCTAAACATCAAGTGTGACTGCCACGCTATCCCATCGAGTCACATCAAGTCCTTTCACTCAGAAGTCATATCCTGCACTGCCAGCTGTGCACCGTGACAAGAAACTACAAAGTCATTAATTACGCCCACGAGCTTATTAATTGCGCCCCACGTGCGATATGGCACGCCACCACGGCCACCCGTATATCGAACAGATGGCACGCTTGTTGACAGAGCTAATGGGGCATTCTGTACTGCTCAGTACGGACAAGAAATTTAGAATGGGCTCTCCTTTTCTCCACCAATCTTGATCTCTCTATAAACAGAGGTAAGCGAGGATCCCTCCAGGTACACAATGCTCGCTCCATGCTGAGACTCTTCTTCTCCTTCTATTGACTTCCGTTCTTGATTTGAGCATCAGAGGGTCCTCGCCGGAGCCACCTCCGACGGGACTTGCCTTGTAGGTCTCATCTCCCCCGACAGTTCAATATTCCACCATGATCCAGCTGTACTGGCATCGTGCGAAGATTATCCCCAGCTCATATCTCCAGCCCTCGCTCTTGCCCTTGACTATTTCTATTATGTCCTCTCTCTGGTGGATGAGTCTCCTTCCCGATTTTTTGCTGCACAGTAACTAGATGCATCTACTCGGCTCCAGGCCGACTACCCCATCGGAGACAGACCGCAGCAATTATATTGCAAACTACTACATAAATTATAGCCCACCATCAATTTGTATCAGGTATAAGAAGAAAAACTTATTTTTGTATAAATTCCAAATTATATGTATAGGAAACACATGGCAAGTTGTCTATCTTTGCTCGACTGGAAGTCTCAATAAATAATTGGTCATTTTTGGCAATAATTTGATCAAAAAGTATGAAATCTCAACAAATTATTGATATTTTTACAATTGTTAAGCCACCTTTTGGAAAGTCATATTCTACTCTTACTATCTCTAGATATTTCACCTACCCATCTCTATGAATGTTATAAATATAGAAACAACAATCAATTATTGGGAAAAAAATATAAAATGATCCTCAATAATAACAAAATGGCCATGTTAACGAGCCCCTTCATAATCCACCTCTCATTGACCTGCAATGGTAGGTAAGCAGTTTTAAAGGTGTCAGTCTTCTTGTTGCTAGCTAATTAATAGCACAATCTTGATAAGATGCTTCGTATCAAGCCACAAGAGTCAATAAGATAGAGTTGGATCAGAAACAATATTTATTGGGAACTTATGGGACCACATAAACAGATCCCAAAGTCCAAGTTCCATCTAAAGTTGGTTTAAAATTACCATTAAATTGCATCCGAGGCAATCCACTCGTATTTCAAATTTAACACAGTTCAACTAAGAAAAAAAAAAAAATCAAATCAAGATATGCCTCTAGTTTACTATGATTTTTCTTACAAGCAAAGAAACCCTTTTCTCTCACGGCGCCATCTTCACCAATAAGATCCACCTTGGTTTCAATGAAGAGAGAGTGTATTTTTTTATCAAAAAAAAAAAAAAAAAAAGTAGAGTTCATCCAACCCTTGCCATAAACTTAAGTGATTATAGGTTAGAATTTATATCCTATACAATATTATGTATCATATGGCCGTATATGTTATTAATCACAGTCATTTATTTCTACAGTAATATATCGATATAAATATATGATGATTGGGATTTATAGAAATAAATATCTGTGATTGACGATTGACAGTATGTATGACCATGTGATGCACGTTGTATAGGATATAATCTCTTGATCATTGACCTCCTTGCTGCCCTTTGAGAACTATTAACCCTTGGTTCAGCGTTATCATCAATCCACCCAAAGGATTCTCACATTGATGAATAGTGGATGTCAGAATCTTGGCACTAATTAATGCCCAGAAGCATCACGTAACTCAAAGCTTATAATTAATCAAGTTATAATCCCTCAAGAATCCACCTCAACACTTTCACCGGGCCCCACCACCACCCCCACTCCAAGGACGAATCACAAGCCTCTTTCTTTATCGCCACTAAAGTCCTCCATTCATCCCCCCCTCCCCTCTCCCAATCCATTCCCACACCCCACTCTCTCTCTCTCTCTCTCTCTCTCTCATCCCCTTCTCTCTCTGTGTGTTTTTGTGTGTGTAAAGGGTGGATAGTATGGAGCAGTCGCCGCCGAACGGGAGAACGGGGATGGGGATGTTCCCGGCGGCAGAGCGGGCGGCGGGGCCGTCTGCGGGCCTGGCGAGGTATGTTTCGGCGCCGGGATCGCTCCTGGCCAGCATCGCCGACACCGTCGTCGCCGGCGGCGTTGGAGGAGGAGAGTTCCAGATGGGGAGGTATTTCTCCAGCGAGTCGCCGTGCCTGACGTCGGAGTCCACCTGCAAGGCCGGCGCCGGCGCTGGATCGCCGGATCTCGACCCCTGCAGGGGCAAAGACGGTGGCGGCGGAATTGGTGGCGGCGTTGGGCCCGGCATGCACCGGTCCTACGGTGTGGGGAAGATCTCCGTCGGCGCTATGACTCCACCGGTGGCGGCGGCGCCGGGGGAGGAGGGGAATTCGAGGGGCGGCGGGAATCCGCTGATTCGGCACAGCAGCTCGCCCGCCGGATTCTTGTCTCATCTCATGGTCGATAACGGTCAGATATTTTTCTCCCCTCTTTCGTTTCTGTTTTTTTTTTGGGAAACGTTCGGGAAACGCTGTTTATCGGGGGCGGCCATCCGCACCAATTTATCGGGTGGAGAAACGTGGGAGTGAAACGGGAGCGAATCGGTCGCCCCCGGACGTTGTTTTTAGATGTCGTTAACCGAGGACACGCGTCTCCCCCATAAAAGTAGGTAGTCGTTTCCCATGCTGGAAGCACCGACTCGGGGAAAAACCGTGCTTGGTGGCGGTTTTCGGTTTCGTAGAGTGGCGTTTGGATTTTATTATTTTAGAGGACGCCTTAGAAAGCTGCCAAGTTAGGACAGGTACGGTTGCTTGCAGCTAGTCTTCTTTCCTTTATCTTCCTATTATTATAATTGTATTAAAATAATTAGAATAGCCTTCATTCCGTGTATCGGAGCATCAATGCGGTCCATCCAATTTAGTGATCTGTGTTCTGGATCGTCCCATGGGTGGACGGTGGACCCGAACCTGAGTGTCATGGTGATAGCCTAAATTATGGAAAAATGATGGAAGATTGAACTTTTTGTTGGATGTGGATGGGTTTGGTGGCGTTTGGTTTGGTTGCATGGCTTTTACTGAAAGAAGGGTGGTTCATTGAATGGGTAGCCCAGATGAGCTGTTTTGGGTGATGGGACTGGAGTGTCGGGTGTCTGGGTTCAGTGGACTGGGATGTTTGAGGATTCCTTGCGCGTCTCCTCGCCTTTTGCCAAATGGAGGATGATGTTGTCATTGACCCATCTCTATTTATTTTTGTCGCTCTAGATGTGGTATATTTCCTGTGCTCATAATTCTATCAATCTAGCTGGTTTAAGAGAAAAATGGTGGGACAAAAAAAAAAATTACTGTATCTTAGAGTAGAATTCTCCCTGTCCATGTGCAAATAGTTAATGGCAACAAAGTGTTTTTTTAATTATTGTAGCAATTATGATTACTTTATCACTGGTTCTGTATAGACATCTTACATATCAATAAATCAATATCCTACTGAACTTTTTATTACCAATTTCAGTATCTCACATGAAATGGTGGATGGACTTTGTCATCATAAATTCACAATTATACAACATGATCAACAGGGGTGAAAATTAGATAATTTGAACCACATTTGCGTAAGTAGATCGGAACATAGTTCACAACTTTGAAATAAAATGTCAGGAGAATTTAATCGATAGCTGCCCTGTCTGAACCAATAAACAGCTGTGTCGCTCGCTGCTGCCCTGCAGGTCTAATCTGCTGAGAGGGATCAGCCAGGCAACAATGACCCACTAGGGTGTTGTATTGGCTATATGCCAAAACCTAAACATCTAATCATACAAGATTTGTTCAATGAGAATCTGTCTAGCTGACACTCCATATAATTGGTTTTTAAATTAAATCTGCAAAGCCATAGGTTGTAGCAATTAATCTTGAAGAGAAAAATCAATGCAAACATATATAAAGAATCTGAAAAGATGGGACAGAAGAATGTATAGATTAGGTCAGAGAAGTGGTATGAAAGAAAATACAAAAGAAGAATTTCCTGGTTTCCATCGTAATGAATTGCTTGAAATGTATTGGCATATATTTTAGACTAGATACTTTTTAGTGTGGGTGGAATTGGGAAATTTTGGCTTCTACAATTGAATGTTCTGGTCCTTCAAGTATCATTGTTTTTTCTTTTTCTTATCATGTGGCGATTAGTTGTTATGATATGGATTCCTTTATAGTAAATCAGAGCACCAAAAGCTCACAACAAGATCACAGTTTATTTCTCTTTCAGACTTAAGAATCCTTTTCTGGCTTAGGGACTGTTCCACAAGTTATTTATGAATTGCTTTCATGTTTTACACAATGTTATGGGCATTATGGTCTGATATATCTGGGTGGTTTTAGACCTCCCTTCACTTCAAAAAAAAATTATGGTCTGATATGTGACAGGTTTTCCAGTTACAAGGGACACTGGGAGCTATTCTCAACCAGGGACAGATGGTGTCTATGCCATGCCAAGCAGAAGATTTAAATCCCAATTGAGCTTTTCTAGACAAGGAACATTGTCTCAAATATCTGAGATCAGTGTCCCAGATGTGGGAGAGAGTGTTGGTGGCAGTAACAACTCCAATGGGACGGCTGGGAATGTTGGGCAGTCATACATTTCTAGCAATTTTTCGATTGGCTCATGGGATGATACCAATTCGATCATGTTCTCTGCACCTCCAAGCAAGCGGGCAAAAGATAACAATGGAGACATAATAAACAGTCTTAGCGCCATAGAGTCTCAGGTAATTTCAATAATATTGTGATGCTACCAAAAACCATACAAATGACAAGTATAACTTCGTCAGTGATCTAATAAAATCTAGAAAAGCTTTCCCACTTGTCCTGCAATGGTTTGGAAGTATGGCAATCAAGAAAATATTCCTTTGACCTTGAATACCATTTGGTTCTGTAATAATCTTCATTTTTTAAAATTAAAAAACTTATCTTTGACATTGTTATTATAAATTTCAAATTATGTTTGATCCCATGTTGCAAAAATTTTAAGGACAAGTGTTTGGGTCACATGTGATCGGTTGGTTATAAATAGATATCTTAGGAGTTAGAACATTTTTCCTGTTTATCTATTTTTATATGGAGCTCCAATTATTGGCTTTATTGAGTGATATTAATCTGTAACACATCTGATCTATAGTCTTTAATTAAACTTGTAACTGATCTTTCAGTTTAGTTTGCCAACGACGTCCCTGGAGATGGCTACAGTAGAGAAGTTCTTCCAGATCCAACAAGACCAGGTTCCATTCAAAATCCGAGCTAAGCGTGGATGTGCAACACACCCACGGAGCATCGCCGAAAGGGTTAGTTTAAGCCGATCTAATAAAGCATCTGTGTATATCTGCATTCCTGTATCAGCATGTGGCTTGTAGATTGAGCCTTCATTCTCAGGCCAAGTTTTATTTTTTATGTACTTGCCAGGAGAGAAGAACAAGAATCAGTGAGAAGCTGAGAAAGCTGCAAGAACTTGTGCCTAACATGGACAAGGTACAAACTTATTTTAGCAGAAATAATCCTTTTCGAATGAAGTTAAAAAGGTCCATATTTTCATGTCACTACTACTGTATGAAATGTATGCAGTTCCTTCTTCCTTCTTTAACGATGAAAGAAAATTTTATACAATTAATAAATCTCGATGACCGTATACTAGTTGTACAGCTTATCTTTTTACCTCTTCTCCTAAAAAAACTGTTGTGACGGAAAGTGACACAGGTATATAATTATTTTACAATTTCCCGTTTGATATTTTGCAGCAAACAAACACATCAGACATGTTAGACTTAGCAGTTCAGCACATCAAGTCACTGCAGAGCCAAGTTCAGGTGTGTATCAAATGGCATTATTTTATGATAAAATTATAGCTAGTACTTCCAACAATCTAATGCCTGGAATTATCCAAGATTATATTTGTTTTTTTTTTTTTTTTTTTCATTTACTTGTAGCATAGGTAAGCTATACAATAGCAAGCAACAAAATAGTAGATGTCAAGCATGTTCTATGTTTAAATCAGTAGGGATCATCCTCTTGTCTTCTGTTCTCTCATCCTTTATCTAAATAAGCTATATATTTAGTTTGGGAGAAAGAAGTTGGTTTTCTTTCACATGAAGATTTAATTTCAATGTTCAGAAAACTAACTAGAGAAATCAAACACAATCCATTGGGTTATAACAATGTAAAAGTTATGCTTTATCTCTTTAAAAGAAGCAAAAGACAATAGTGATTTTCATCCCTCATGAAATGATATAGAGGTGCAACTTGATGCATTCTCGAATAATTTTTCATATTTGGACTAGAAGTCCAGAGCATTATGAATTTCACATGCATGGTAAAAACAAAGTAGGTTCTCCTATTTTGAGTGGCCATTTCCTTGTTGCAAAGTAAGCAAATCTAAAGCACCTTTAGTTTTATCAAATTTTTAATTATATAGTACTTTCCACAAGAAAAATGGGTTTATATTAGTAGACATGAACTTGTGGATGGATATGCTTACAAGTGTATTTCAATTCTGTTACTCCAGCATTGCAATTTATATATTTTGAGGAGATGATGAGTATAGAATAAGAATATTAGGGCACTCCGACAGACTGATAACTCTTTAAACTTAAATGCTATTGCAACACTTTGATTTTCTTTTCTTTTCTTTTCTTTTTTTTTTTTTAACCTCTGGTCTAGTCTAGCCGTCATTCCCTTTAATTCTATTTACAAATTGATCTCTAATAATGATCAGCTTTATTATATGTCTATTTAGCTTCCTAGATGAAATACTGCATACCATTCCTCACCGATGTTGAAGCTTTTCTAGCTAAATATAATGCACAGTTAACTATAAACATGGGCTTTTTTTCCTGCAGATTCTTACCCAAGAACGTGAAAACTGCGTATGTGCAAGCAAGCAAGAGAAGAATTAAGATACCAAACATGTTTATGTATATAAGAATTTATGTTGGTTATCATTTGCTAGATGGAAAGGAGGTATTAACATGCATGAGAAGTTCCCATCTGTGTATCATCATTCCCTTGATCTTTGGCAGTCCAATAGGCAATAATGAACGGCACTGTGCTTCCCAAATTTCTAGCTTCTGGAATCATATGGATTATAAAAGGGCTTTTGGGTGGGAAAGAAAAAAAATCTTCATTGTGCCAAGAAATTCAGGTTCCAGGGCTTTTCTCCAGAATCTAATATGTCATATTTCATTAAGGTTTTTATACCTCTCAGACTTGTGTTTGCTTGTGGGAGTTGAATAGGGTAATGATATATGTTCCTTTAATTGATGCATTAGCAATTGACCTTTATGTATTTCTGGATGTATTTTGCCTTTTGCATTCTATCCTGATCAAACCAAGGAGAGTAATGTAATGTATCAAAATTTTGTCAGAAATGTAATGTGGAATGACAGAAATTTGTGTGGAGAGATGACAGTCTAAATTGTGTAGATGCAAGGCAGAGATAAGGTTCTATTAGCAGCACCGTATCAATTTGCTTTATGGTTCATGGAGGATTCTATTTTCTGCAATCCGTATGATACTATAATAATCACAAGTATGTGATGTTGGTGTGTTACCACTGCTATATTTGGTTCCATGGATGAACATTGGAATGGAAAGGGGAGGCTAACTTGGCCTTGTTCCCATGTTCGGTATGACAACAGAGGATGGAACCATAATTCTTTTGAAATCATGATTCCGTCTTCTGGAGAAAGGTGATTTCAGGTCATTCACATAAAATAATAAAGGATGATATTTTTGGTAATAAATAATTAACATTTGTAATCAATATGAGTTAATTATGGATGTCTATGATATAAAAATAAATAATACAATAAATATCTATTTTTAAAATATTATGTTATTAAAAATAATGAAACGATCAAGAAGCATGCATTGCAATATCATATCAACTATTACTTTAATATTTATTGCTGTATATGACATACTAGTGGATGAGCATTGTGCAATACACGCTAAAGGGAAAAAAAAAATAAAGTAAAAAGATTAAATGGAATTGAATAAAAATATGAAGTCAATATTAGATAAGTATTAAAAATTAAAATGAATTGCTAAATTGAAAAATAAAAATACTAAAATGACTATCATGTTAAAAAAAATTATGAAAATCTGAACAAAAATAAAACTAAAAAAAATATAACAAAGACTTCGATAATTGAGGCTAAAATAAAAGGTGAAATATTAAATTTAAGATACAAAAGAATTAGACAATAATTAATAAAACTATAGAAAATATAAAATAAAGAATATAAATTATAAATCATGACAATCAAAGAAAAATATGCAAATATAATAGAGTGCTCCTTAAAATGTTTTGTGATCATTATCGGAAAAGTAGTTATATTATTTAGATAATGTTATATATTAATAATTAATATAAAGTTGATTATATACCATGTATAATTAGTTAAATATTGAAATTCAGCTGTTATTCTTTGTCCATGCATCAAGACTGTGTAATAGGATCTGCAATTTCGGTTCTGTCTTCTATTCCCATTCTATTTCGATTCCAATTCTGATTTTTTTTCATTTCTAAGCACCAAATATACTGCAGCAATTCATGAAATAAACACTACAATCCGAAAATTATGTTTTTCTGTTTTCGTTGGGCAGTCTAAGTACAAGTTTTATAATAAAGTGGCCTGAATTATAAAAACTTTTATCTTGAAGTGGGGCAAATCATTTGTAACTCTTTATGAAATCTTTGGGTGGGAACTTTCCTCCCTTTTTATCAAAAAAAAAGGAAGAGGGGAGCGCTCATAATATATACAGATCATACAAATTAAGGGGATTTAGGTGGTGCTCAATTAGGAATTCTGATACACTGGTGAAATGGTAATCTGGTATAGACTTGTTGGCATCTACGATTAGTGTGCAAGAAGTGAACTTTGATGCCTAAGATTTTTCAATACAAGGTCTTTAGACAAATTATCACTTCTTATGCGCTTTTGAAGATCATAGCTAGATATTCTCATTTTGATAAAGAATCTGTTGTAAAGTACATATTATTTCTTTTACTCGTAAGTTTGCAAATATTCTAAATAAGCAAGAAAAATATGACATATTATTACTAATAAATTGGGAAGTATTACAAGATTTATCGCACTCTCATTTGAAAAGACGCAATTTAAAAGAATACTTAATCATGGAAGCACCACCGAAATTTTTCAGCCCAGCTGCTAACCTGGGAAAAGATTCCCCATTGGGAACCAAGCTACCATATGTGCTATATGCTACGTCATCCTTAACCCATAAAAAAAAAAAAAAAGAAAGCTCCACCAACTTTTAAAAAACCAGGAATGATCAGGTTCCTCTTTATCCACCCATATCAACCAAAAAATAAGTCGTCCAAAACCAGCAAACTTGCCATTTTTGCTTGATCATTCCCTTCATCAAGGCCGGCCCAGTCCTCTATGCCATTGTTGTTTTCATCTGGTATCAACTCATCTATGGCCCAATTCTATCAAGATTCTCTGATACTATCTTCATCCTGGGCCGCTGCTCCGGGTCAGCTTCGGTGCATGCAAGAGCTATATGGAACATGGAGATCATCTCCTTCTTGGCATTAACCTCGCGGAAGAGCACCGGGTCTACTAAATCCGAGAACGGCTTCGCATCGTCGAACCCCTTCCTCACCCACCTCACCAGCTCTGGCGCAACCTCCAGTGACGTGGAAGATGACGAGGGGGAGGAGAACTCAGGTGGCTTCCCAGTCAAGAGTTCGAGCAAGACCACACCAAAGGAGAAGACATCCCACTTCTGAGTGGGCCGGCTTCCGGACACTCGAGCCTCGGGGGCCCGGTAATTGTTGGGCCTATCCGTTGGAGTGGGCTTGATGGCAGGAAGAGCCCCACCTATGAAGCCGCCACCCGTAGAGGAGGAGGAGGAGGAAGGGTCATTGCTGGCTATATTGATGAGGCGAATGAGACCGAAGTCGGAGATGTAGGGGTTGTAGTCGCCGTCGAGGAGGATGTTGGTAGGCTTGACGTCGCCATGGACGAACTTTCTTGGGCTGTACTCATGGAGGTAGGCCAGCCCACGGGCTGCTCCCTTGCCTATCCGAAGCCTGATGGCCCAGGACAGAGTTGGTTGACCGGATCGCCCTGCTCAAGCAGAAAAAATATTTTAAAAATAATAAATAAAAATGAATCTTGCGGGTTTTTTATTTGTGCACCATTGTTAACTCGGCATTCATGCCTCTATCTGATGATCGTGACTTTTAGGGATTTAAGATAGATATGACGACCAATGGACTCACGGATGACAAACATGGCACACCGAATTTTTCTGCGAGTGATAAAATAAGGGCGAGCGTAACATCCAAAGCATGAAGTCCGAATGCAAACAAGGGCTTGTCTTGTCTCTTTATTATTCGTGTCAATCCGCCCAACTGGGTCATGATTGAAATGAAAGTAAAGGGACAACTGACCAGCCCATCTCCCTATCCGGTTTCTTCGATTACGATATTCTCCGACACATAAGCCTTGGAGCGCGACCAAGAAAAAGGTTACGAATCATGAAGCAAACAGGAGCCTTTTTTTATTTCCCTGTAAGATTTCCGTGCTACTAATAATGCATTCCTCTTTTATTACTGTAGCCAACCGAGATCAACTTGGATCCAGCTCGCATCTTATTTATTTTAGAGACGTGATAAAAAGAGCGACACTCCATTATCTACTGTATTTTGTACATTATCAAAAGTTCGGAAGCCAGTTTATGTTCCAAGAGTAGCTATAATTAATCCGTCCATTAGCCCTGCACCTACTTCTCGATCCCATTGGACCAAATAATAGCGCTGCACGTGATGTAAATTATGTAGGGAACAAAGAGATCCCTAAACCTGCATGTTCCACTAGAAAAGTGGATTTAATAACTTTTGACCGGACGACACCGTACGAAGAAGTTCCAGAGTGAGCTGGACCAGGTACACCACGGACCCTATACTCCTGATATGGAGCCCCGGATGTCCCACTCCTAAACTACAAACGGCTGTGTCTCACACGGCCTACTCTCTATAAAAGACTTCTCCTTTGGAAAATTAATGAAGTTTCTTTTCTTTTCAAAAATTATAGGGTGATGAGCTCCTCACGAATATTGAAGCTTAGACAAAATCACACCCATATCTCCTGAACAAATCTAAAAGCTTTCCCTAATTGTACTAGTTGATAACTTTATCATGAAATAAAAATTTAAACATCTTACTTTCCTTCTTTCTTTTTTTTTTTTCCGCCTTCATCGTCCAATTGAAAGGAAATTGAAGCGTTCCACTGCCACTTTGCCACATTTAACTCCATAAAGATAAAAACTTTGTATAAAAAAAAATAAAGACAAAAATTCAAACAACAAACTAAGTTTTCACTTAACAACGTACAACAATCTATGATCTCATTCAAAAAAATTAGTCAAAAACTGTTAATTAGATTTTTTTAATCTTCTATAAGTATCCAAGATTCATCTAGTATATAACTAACGTAGGATAATATTTAAAATCTATTCATGACTGATATAGAACTAAACACACACTTGCACGAATTCTCATATGCTCTCCATATATCAATCTTAACATCCTCGACATATTAAGAATCTATTCACACCGAATTACAAGTACCATAAATTCAATCACCACCATCATAATCATGTGATTAATCCAAATAAACTTATGCTGCAATAACATCTAATCCACATAGATCATGGACCAAGTTCATTCTAACATCATTTGTAACAATTTATAATTTCACCTCAAAAAGTTAGCTGGAAAATGTCATTAGAATTCGTTAATCCGATATAAGCATTGGAGATCTAGCTAGCACATGGTTAATGTGTGATGGTGAACGGAAGACGATGATCGCAGGGGCTGCAAGGCCAGATTCTATATGCATTCGGCACTGCAATTGCCACCTTCACTCTCTCTCTCTCTCTCTCTCTCTCTCTCCTCCAGCATCCTCCCTCCCCAGACGACCATAGTAGCTTAAGTGAAAGTTCACTCATATTATAAAATACTCTAGACAAATCAAACATGAGCGAAAAAAAAATGCATATAACGTCTTTATAAAATAAAAAGTCAATTAAAAGCAAGCACGCTACCTAATCGACGTATTTTACGCTAGTCTAAGTTTGTTCCCAGAGACTTGAGAGATTCTGGTCTTTCGGTGTGATTCGGTTCGTCTCCTCAGCTAACAGACAGGTTTTCTGAGAACTCCAAAAAGGTTAGGCACCTTTGCATGGTCCCACCCTTGGGTTCCTATAGACAAAGGCGACTCTCTACTCAACGGCTTCCATCCTTTTCTTGATTAGTCTTTCCTTCTTCTCTTTTGGCTGTCTCCCAAAAGATAAAGAAAGCTGTTGTCCTGTATCATTTTTTTCCCGCATTCATAATAGGCAAATAGCGCCATGCGAAAGCTAACGATTTCGTTCCTAGAATTCCTCCGGTCTCAACTTTTCTTCCCTCAGATATTTCCACTTAAATTACCCCCACAGTCCATCCGGTGATCAACGGCCAGCAATGGAACACACCCTCGCCGATGAGAGGGAAAAATCCAGATCTACTCAGTGCAGTCAACGCGATAGCAGCGCTGCACTATTCCCCTGTACCGGTACCTCTGACCACCCAGCTACCGCTACTAACGGTAGTAGGCTGAGTGCCACGTCATCGGACAGTAAAAACTACGAGAAGACCGAGTTATGACGCGTCCCGCTACATTCCCTCGCCCAGCGGGCATGTCGTCCCGCGAAGTCCCACCCACCAGTATCAAAGTTCGTACCAGAAAATGAAATCCTTCCCGTTCAATCAATAGACCCCCTCCGACGGTGGATTCAGTCCTCTAACCGAGTGATCGAGCATCCGCGCGCTTTCGAACCGCGACGCCAACCAACCACTACGCCACGAACCACGCGGCGTGGCAAAACAACCAACCATCTCATGACACGTGGCAATAACAAGCGAGGGAACCAGGGGGTAGAATGAGAAAAGACTAACCTCGGAGAGCAGTGGCGAGGTTACCATTGGAGATGAAGTCGGTGATGAGCAGCTTCTCATCTTGCGCCCAGTAGTACGCCCTCAGCTTCACAATATTCGGGTGCCGCACCCTCGCGATCGCCTGCACCTCCGCCACGAACTCCTTATGCCTCTGCGCTCCGCCCTCCCCGAGCCGCCGCACCGCCACCGGAATCCCATTCCCCAGCACCACCTTGTACACTATCCCCAGCCCACCCTTCCCCAACACATACGCCGACGCCCTCAGCAGCTCATCCAGCTCGAACGAAAACCCCTTATCGATCGCCACCAAATCCCCCTCCCCTCCTCCGCCGCCGCCGCCGCTCTCCGCGTCCTTCTGCGACTCCCCCTCTTCCGACCCGCCGCCGCCCGCCGGCCAACACCCACACCCCCCTCTTCTCTCCCCTTCTCCCCCCAACTTGCTCTTCCCGGTGCAGCTGCAGCACTTGTCGTGGTCTTTCAGCTTCCAGTAGATGTAGACGACGATGAGCCCGATCAAGGCGACGCCGGCGGCGTCGGCCACCGAGATGATCACAATGAGACCTGTTCGGAGTCCTTTCCTCTCCTGCGCCGCCTCCTTCACCGGCGGCGCCACCTGCCGCCCCGGCGGCCCCGCCGGGCGGTCCTGGCACGGGATCTGCAGCGGGAACCCGCACAAGCCTGGGTTGTTCAAGAACGCCGTCGGGCCCTGGTTCGCCAGCGAACCAGCCTGCGGGATCTCACCGGAGAGATTGTTGTACCGAAGATCAAGGCTCACCGTGGATGGCAATTTCCCGAGAGAGCTGGGGATCTCGCCGGAGAACTGGTTGTGGGAGAGATTCAGGGTGCCGCCGAGGGAATCGAGATCGCCAAGATCAGGCGGGATGGATCCATTGAACTGGTTGGAGGAGAGATCGAGCTGGACGAGGGAGACCATCTCCAGCCAGACCCCGGCAGGGATCTCGCCGGAGAAGCCGTTCTGGGATAAAAGCATCCGCTGGAGCTGCCGGCAGTTGCGGAGCTCCGGCGGGAGCGGGCCGGAGAGGGAGTTCTTAGAAAGGTCAAGGTTCTGAAGGCGAGGGAGGTCACAGATGGCCGGCGGGAGGACGCCGGAAAGATTATTATCATAAAGAAAAAGAGAATGGAGAGAAGAGGCGTTGAAAAGAGGGGTAGGGATGGAGCCAGAGAGGCGGTTGCCATGGAGGTTGAGGCGGCGGAGGAAGATGAGGGAGCCGAGCTCGGAGGGGACGTAGCCGGAGAGGTTCTTGGCGGCGACGGCGACGCCGACGACGCGGGGGTAGGGAAAGCCGGAGACATTGGCGCAGGTGACACCGAGCCACCGGCAGGGGTCCTCGTCGTCCTCGCTCCAGCCAGCGAGCGCGCCGCCGGGGTCGTCGGAGACGGCGGACTTGAAGGCGAGGAGCGCAAGACCATCAGGTGAGAGCCCAGAGCTCCGAAACACTATTAAAATTAGGAAAACTATAACTGAAAAATGGAATCTCTTCATCGATTAACAAAAGAGCGTGTGAGAGCAGAGAGGTAGAGCCACTGGTGAATTGCTGATGCTGATTAGTTAATGGGGAGGTTGGAGTGGAGGGAGGTGGGTTATAGGAGTATTTAAGAGAGAGAAAGGGAGCTCCGTTAAAATGGTAGTAGAAACTGTTTTAGGTTATCCTGGACCACATAAAATGACAACACAATGGTATGCAGTATGGAGTGATGGTTAATTAGTTGGGTTGGATTTGATTGGAGAGCAGGATAGGAACGGGAGTGTACGTAGTAATTGGAGTAGAATTTGATTGCTGGGGCCGGGGAACAGGGGAAAGAAACAGGCGTGGGAGGGAAGGGAGTAAGCGGAAAGCAAGAGGAGGATGAGTGGGAGCGGGCAGTGGAAATGATGAGAGGGTGTTGGGACCTCCAATAAGAATAGTAATGTGGTTGTTAGGTGGCTTTGTTTTGCAATTAAGGAATGGAAGAATGAAGAAAAAATGGGCTGGAAGAGAGTGATTTCTTGGCCCAAGGTGACTTCATTTTTTTGTTTCTAGTTTAGGGATGGGAAAGCTTTAGACATAAGGCAAGACAAAGGGGAGTTCGGTGGGTTGGATTTGAGCCGTGGTGTGCTAACCGTTTGATTTGGCCTAAGTGGGGTTGATGTGATGGGAGCTGAGTTTGAGGATTCTACTTCTGGTTGCTCTATAGAAAGTGGAATCTGGTAATCCTCTTGCATCATATTTCTTGGATTGTATTAAACGCCATGGTTATGGGGCGTAGAATCTTAGGTAGCTCATGTCCAATTTTATAGATGGTGCGGACACCATGAATTCTTGATGGTGTATCATTGAACTGAGTTTGGTTTGGAAAAATCTGGCGTAACTTGAACGTGACACACCTTGCACGCAAATATTATATGAGCATGCATGCTCTTGGGCACGAGCAGCTTATCTGCATGTAGAAAATTTCAATTGAACCTGAATTTTCCGGTATGCAGATATAATGTAACAGTTCTTACTTAATAAATCTTAATTAATAATTTTTTAAATAGAATTAAGAAAAAATTCTATGGCATGTATTGCGGCCAATCCGTGGAGTGCCTGACATCAATGAAGAGCTACCTATAAAAAAAAAATCTACTGATCGAAATTGTGTCCGGCAGAGACCCTCCAATACCTAAATTAATGAGTGGGTGAATAGTAAGTTAAATATAGAAAGTGGCAGAGTATTTACCCAAAAGCGTCTTATCAATATTATTCATTTATCTCTTTTTTATAAACAAATTATTGATAACCATTTGTAACGATTAGGCATGTGGGTTCCGCTTATTTTGATACTATGTAATCGTGGGATGGGAAGTTAATGCTCACTGATAGTCATGGTATGTAATCATTATGCGCTGACAGTTTCTGATATGCCGATTTTTTATCGATAAGTATAGCACATCGATCATATGTCGGTGCTATTAATATTATGACTGACCATCAGTCGATAACTCCGATATACCGACTGGTCAGTGGTTATGCAGTTGATCAAGTCGTTATGTCGTATCTATCAAAAAAGTCAAACGTATGTTACCGACAGTCAATCAATTTGCCGGTTAATAGTCGGCTATTATTTCCTAACGTCGATAGAAAATCGAGTGTTGAAATCCGTAGAAGCTGTAGTCGAATCGGACCTTCTTTGGCGGCTTGATTTTGACAGTCCATCATCTGTCACCGACCCATAATTGGGATGACCAATAATAAGTCGGGAAGCTGATATTAAATCAGGGGGAGTAGATTCGATTACCCAACAGTTGTCCTTCACTCCCAAGTCCAAGGTAATCTATTACATGACTTGACATGTGGCTTGACACATGGGACGATAGGAGTTATCACGTATCATCTTGAGTTCTGATTCTACTGCCAATTCGACTACAAGTATTAATGATTCTCTTGAAAATTGAAGAGTCTTCGATTGTTTTGATGGTCATGCGATCATCATCAGCACAATTAGTCGGAAAGACGGTTATTAATGCTACAATCGGTTTGGTGGTTGAAAATCCAGTCGTTTTATATTTGGGTTGGATGAGTTGGACTTTAGAATGAAGATGGAAACGAGTGATTCGTTTAGTTGTGAGGAGTCTCTCAAAATGAAAATGCTCCAATCCTCCAAAAATTAATTTTTAATCTTTTTTAATATTTAAATTTTATTTTAATTTCAATTCTACTCACGAATCAAATAGTCTCCAGTACGGTACTGTAAACTAGGCTTGAATTGAGAAAATAGTTGGAATTTTTAGAGAAAAAATGCAGTTTGATGTACAATCTAATATTGAATACATTCCAACGGAAGTCATCTAAAAGGTTAAAAAGGCAAATATATTACCAAGTTGCATGAGTCAAACACATAGGTTCAAATGTTAGGATGAATGACTAGTGTAACGCCCACACTCTGTTTCATGGAGTGTTGGACATCAGACAGTGAAACTAAAATGGAAAAGAAGAATTTGCAAGGGCCTTTCAAGGCAGTAAGTAGAAGGTGGAAAAAAAAAATCAATCCAGCATTTGGAATGGAGTATGATTGGCATTTTCAAGCTGGCATTCCTGTTATCATCATTAGCATTTATAAGAACTGGGAATAGGGATGGCAATGGGCAAGATACCCACAAAATTTATCCTATCCATATCCGAACCCCTTTAAAATCTCACTATCCTAACCCATCCCAAACCCAATTACGAAATTAACAAGAAATTCTAAGCCCATCTCATTTAAAATTGGTATACCCCATTTAAAATTGGTATACCCCACGAGTAACCAAACTCGTCCGACTAACCTGTATTCTTATTCATATTATCATGAGAATAGGATCCATAAATCGAAAATTTTGCGGTCAAAACAGAGTCATTTTGATCAAAAAATCTCCATATCCTATAGAATATCATGCTTCTACCAAGATTAAGCTCTCAAAAACCGATGAGACCAAGGCACACCACCGCAATCAGAATCTGAAAACCCCTCCAACCTCCTTTAGAATCTCTCCTTCCCCACAGATCTCCAAAACAAAAAATAAAATGAAAAGAAAAAAAAATTACCAATGTATATGGGAAAAGGTCTTATCTTTTAATTTTTTTCTTTTTTTGCGGATTTTTTTTTTGATTTTTTCTCTTTTTTTTTTCTATCCCCAAGAGTCTCAATTGGACGGGAGATTTGGAGCCTTTCAATCAAAAAACCCTAAATCACACAAAATATCATGCTTCTACCAAGATTAAGCTCTCAAAACCTAAAGGGGCTAACTCACACTGCCACAGCTCCTACAAAATCACATATGCTAGAGAAAAACCTCGATAGGAACCTAAAAAATCCCTTCCATCTCCCCCAAGTGTTCTCCTTTCTCGCGGATCTCCGAAGAAAGAGGCTAAAATAAGGGAAAAAAAAGAAGAAAAAAGAAAAAAAAAATGATCAATCCTCATGGGAAAAGATTTTACCTTTTAATTTTTTTCCACTTTTTCTTTATTTTTCTTGACAATTCTTTTGTTTTCCCCCGATTTTCCCTCGATTTTTTCCATCCTCAAGAGTCTCCATCAGATGGGAGGCTTGGAGCGGCTGATAGAGAAGCTTAGAGTTAGCTAGGGTTTTAAATATTAGTGTTTATATATAAGCGAGTTTGGGTAGCAGATATTCGAAAGCTAAATCCCAAATCCGTTTCAAATCTAGATGGATTTTAGTTTTAAATTTCAAATCCATCTTAAACTCTATTAGGATATGGTAAACGGGTCCTATTAAGATTTGGAATGGGTTGGATACCCAAAAAAATCTGTTTGTCATCCCCAATTGGGAAGTTACATCTATCACCATGTAGTGCATAGGCATGTGCAAATGCACGCTTGAAAATATAAGATTTAAAATTGATCAATAACCTTGAATGGGTACGGGAGTCTAAAAGGAGAGATCAGTTAACGAGGTCTGATGCTTTAATGCTTGCTATGATCGCAGTATATATTAATGTTTATAATACTACCCTATTACAAGATTTTCTTTGAATAACATCTGTCTGAAAAATGAATGATAATTCCTGAAGAAAAATGAGCCTAAATCTTTTTTACTATGGAGTAATATTCGGGATGCATGTGTGATATTCATGAGTGATTACAAGGAGTGAATTTTAGTTAGAGAACCATGATAAACCAATAAATGATGAAAGGATAGAATTGTTACCAACCTACAAAATAGGTGACTGTGATACCACAATCTAAAGGCGCTTGTTATTTACAATAAAAGTTTCTATAGGAAGGAGTTTCCTATGGATGGCTGTGATTGCCATCAACTAACTTTGGAGTTAGATTTTCTTTCACTAGAACTCCTTTTTGGCTTTTTCTTTAATCACATGGGTTATATAAACGTGCATCCACTTTTATTTGTTATATCCCTGTTATTTCTTTCTTTGTTGAGCATTTCTTCTTGGTCTTGAAAAAAATCTGAGATAAATAATTGAGAAAAGAATCCTAGATCATTAACTTATAATAAGCTATAGACAAATTATTCATGGGCAGGCCTCGAACTACTGCATTTTTTTCAGTCCTAGTCATATAATAAGGGGCTTAATTTATAAGATCCTGGCACATGCTCAATTACGTGTGTTTCTTTCTAATGATTTGTATAGTTGCAGAAGCTCGGAAAGATAGTCTTAGCACAACAAGCATTGCGAACAAAATCAGATTTTATGTCGGCGCTGGAAAGATGAAGGAGATTAGTTGAAAGATATTATTTAGATTTTTTAGTTCCAAATAAATATTCAAGATCTATTCAGTGCATAGCTAATGTGAGATTAAATATGCGTCCGTGTGGTCCTCATAGTATGTTAATCGAAAAATCATTGGAAGATTGAACAGTTGAAATTTTCAAGAATTCAAGAACCCTTGAGAACTAATATTGTTGGAACATTTTTGTGCGGCAATAAAAATATCAGGAGAAAGAGTGGACCATTTGGATCCCTTGGATGTAGCTGACAAAGGCTTTTACCACCTATTGGACAAGCCTCACTAAAATTTTAGCTAAAACATTGAAGGTCTCGATACAAAGCAGCAATGACAAAAATTTGATATAATATAGAAGCTGTTTATCATGGTGGGGATGAAGGTGCTAGGTCCCTTTACGAGGGATGGCACATGCAAAACATTATAGTCATTTGCAGAATAGTATCCAATGTTTTATGTAACGTGAACAACACATAAGATAAGGGGGGGGGGGGTGTAGGATGAAACGTGTGGGGACTAGCCCCTCCATAGTCTTAAAAAATTTAAAACAAAAAAATGCTAATATGAAACTGCACTAGCTTTAAAACTCTATCTGGATACATTAAAGATGTGTTTCGTTCATATCTAGAATTGGAATCAGAATGGATTAGAATGGGAATCAGAATGGCTATATTCCCTAACGTATTTAGTTCATAACAAAAATCAAAATTGGAATGAAATTTAAATACTAGAAAAGAGTAGGGATTGGATTCTGGGGGATAGGGGCATATTTTCATTCCTCACGAAATCCAAGTGAAAACGAAATTCTTTCCAACCAAATAGTTGGAATGGGAGTTGTTTATTCTCATTCCTCTTCTAAAATCTAACTCCCTTGATCAAACATGCTCTAAGATGATATTTATATAAAGCAAATACACAGACTGCTCATCCAACAGTCACCCCCTTCTGTGGGCATGTTAGTACACTATTTTGAAGCATTAATCTTCGTTCAGTTCTTTCCCTTTCTTTCAAAAGGGACATAAAAGGTATGTTAATAAAAAATGTAAGTGCTTTTACTAGTCCATTAGTCTTGAATCATACTGAGATCATAGGCATCTATCACGTCCTCACCTATCACATCCTTCTCACATGCATTGGTCATGTGTATGTCTGAAATATATATTAAGAGAGGCAGGAAAAAAATCTATAAACAGTAGAGATAATGCACTGAATTATCCTCTCCAGATGATGGAACTTGTTTATAGAGACAGAAGCCTGGAATCAACAGCAAAATCCCATCCAAGATTTTGCTCAAAAAAAAAAAAAAAAAATCTGTGGAATGCAATTTGGCCAAAATAATGCAGTTCTACTGCTTCATATATCATGCAAGGGGAAAAAGAACTTCTTGTGCACAGTGATGATTGTTATGCATTGCACATGATGATAACTTTTCTACCATAATGGAGATATTTCTCTTCCACTGCCACTGGCAAGCCACTAGAGCAATGCACATGCTAGTACTCTAAAACAATTTTATCTGTTTGCCACTCTACCTCTTTCACTGTTCCAACCACCAAATATACAGCAGCACATGCTCTCCCTATACTTTTTACATCTGATGACTGAGGTTTCTTTCAACAAATTTTCACAAGACATTGATCAAAATGAGGAATACAAATCATGACAACCATAGATGACAAATCTTAGGTTTCTTTCAACAAATTTTGCAGCTTGGTGATCTGTGATATCCCAGAAATGTGAAAAGGTGATCTCTATGATGTCCCAGAAATGTTGGGATTGCATAATTTAATGCACTTCTCTGATTCCTAGTCCTCTCGCCCTTTTTTTTTTTTTTTTCTTAAACTATTTCCTCACTGAGATCAACTGGTTAATTAGACATCTGGGAATTGTTCGGGACACAAAAATCTTATGGCCAACAACTAACTTGGACAAAGTCTTTAACTTTGTATTTGATTTTTTATTCTTAATTCTTTTTAAGATTTCCATGGGACAATGGTAATGCTTTTCTCGAGGAGTCTGAAAGGTTCGATGGGACCCCAAGACAGAGACTTAGTCCATGTTGTCACTCACCCAATCACCTTGTTTAGATTTGTGTAACCATTGCAAGATGCATAGTCCGATCCAAACCAAGCTATTTAACTCGAACATAATATCATCCAACAATTTTTAGCAATACTATGTCTGGCGCCTGAAATTTGAAAATATAATAAATTTAAATTTAATGGTGTAGATGGTCATTTGGATTTTTGAGATTTTTTTCCTTGCGTATAACATAATAGTAGAGTCGACACCAACCATCATTTTAAAAGAATGACAAAAAAAAATATCCAAGCAAAAACATGATAAACACCTCCAAGATTTTTAAGCAAGAGGGGTGCAACCGCTAGGCTGTTGCTAACAACAAGAGCATAGAGACTAACTATGAAATTATCTTCAAATTAATTAAAAGGTAAACCCCATTTGACTTAAACAAAAAAAAAATATTATGAGTTTTTATTTATTTATTTTTATACTTATTTATCATCATCTTTGTTGAGAGAGAGAGAGTGGGTAGGTGACGCACCCGCACTATAATCATCTAAGTCCAAATTTTTGGGGATGCATGAACAAATGGTGAGCCCAGAACTCTCATTGACCGCTGAGGCAAGCCCCAAATAAGATTCCATTCTCTACATTTAACAATGAGAGCTTAAGCTGTATTTGGTGCATCACCAGATAATTTTGAAAGTAATATAGATTATCTTCAAGATAGTTTGCCACTATTAAATTGCTAGTAGTATTGATTACTGTGTTTCGTACACAAATAATGTTATAGTAAAATTATTGAAAATCTTGATTGATATATTTGGTATGACAATCAGATTATCAGTAATATGAAATCAAATTTATAAAATATTCCTAAGTCAAATTACTATGTGTTTGATGACGGAGAGTGGAGAACTGGAGGGAGAGCAAGAGGTAGCGATGCTGTATCTGAGGACCTCGGGCTCTTGCTCGAGGATCTTCTACTTGAAGGTCTTAGAGTTTGTGAGAAGCCCGCGCTCCTCTTCGTTGTCGTTGCCGTCTCCGTGGTCATGAGAGGAGCCCACTGAGATGGAGGGAGGGGGAGGCAGCAGCGGGACTAGCCTTTGTTAGTAGCACCACCGCGGTCAGAGAAACGGATTTTGTGTGATTTTTTTTAAGAATAATTTTATCCAAAATTTTCAATATTTTCAAAAAAATAGTAATTTGGATAGACACCCCTCCTCAAAACAATATGAATTACCATCTAAAAAATATATCAAACATAGCAACATGATGGGCCCACTTTAAATTACTGACAATCTGGATAGATTGCTAGCTACCAAACGCAACCCTAGACGGCTCTTTTTAGGTTTATCTCCCTGCACAATTTTTTCAAATTTTCTTTCTCTACCCACTGAGAAAGGGCTAGATTATTATATTGCAGTTAATGAGATGCAGGTGAATGACCAAAATAGTTTCTTGCAACACAAATACGCAAGAAGTTTTCCACCAACTCCCGCATAGCATTTTATACCAACAGCCTAACTTGAATTTTTTAAGTTCAAAACTAGTCAAACTGCATGGTTTTAGGGATAAAATGGGCTTGTTATATGAAAAGATGAAATACTAATATACTATGCATATCCATAAAATAACAAAACTGAACTATGCAAGCACACAGAATCATTCGGTGAATGCAAATCTACGAATTGTAACACCATTTGTAGTGACCAAAATGAGAATATATATTTTCCAATCTTCTTCACTCAGGATGCTGTCTTGTTTCCTCAGGCCCATTAGTCTGCACTCTCCTACCTGAGAAAGCAACCTTAGAAGCATTGCGCAGCCGAAGTTGCATCAAATCTAATAAACGTGACTGCAGGACTTTGTTAATGGACACCATGTTCTTTGTCATTCTGACAGCCAATTGCCGGTTCTCCACACATGCCTCCACCTTCAGTTGGATTGCCTCCTGGGTCCTCCCTTGCTGCCAATATAGAAAACATTTTCCCACTAAATCATTAGAACACAACAATAACATCATGCTTGCTTTGCAACATTTCAAGGTCTATGTGTTAGAGAGAAAGGAAAAGACCTCCAGATCAAGAATGTGCCTATTCGTAAGTCTAGAGGTTCGAAAACTGGGGATCAGAACATGATCTTCTTGAGAACAATATGTTGGTAGAAAAGCCACTGTTCCCTGTGGTGCAGTGTTTAGCTGAGGAGCCTTGTCCAATTGAGAGGCACGAGGCCGTTGGCAATTTCTGTTGTTCTCTGATACAGAGAGTGAAAATTGTGGGATCACCAATAAATTTATTATAGAACCTGTCAATGAACAAGAAGTTGTGCATGAAAATGAGGATTGCGAGCTCTTGTAAGAAAGAACAAGATGTGACGCAGGATGGCTAAACATAAGACTGAAATCAGGATGATCGGTAGATCTGAATTACATTTTCCATGACTGAATTTTCGAACAACATGCCAAGTTTTGACATCCCAGAGGCAAGCAGTGCAATCCTTTGATGCAGAAATCAACCATAGGCCCCCTGAACTAAATGCTAAAGCAGTGATTGTTTCCCTACAGAGCCATGAGATTTATCATTTTAAGCTAGCATACACTGATGCTGGTACTAACATTCTTGCACATAGAATTTTGACATATAGTTTCTCATACCAATGCATCTGAGATCAATGAAACTAAAAGAAGCTGAGATAAATCCTCATATACCACACTTTTTTACTTTTATGAACTTTCATATCTTCTTAATGCCTTTGAAAGGAGGGAAAATCATATCTTCTCTGTCAAAGACAAACATGCTTGAACTAATCTAGTCATATACATATGTGCAAGCAAGAGCAGTCGGTGTGTACATATTATTGTTCGGTGCCAACAATTAGTAAAAGAAGATTTGTTAGCTAAAAGTAGTCTGAAATAAACCAATGTTCATTTTTAGGATCTGCTTAAATCCATTACATGTGCAATGCCCATAGTTTCAAAAAACTTGAGTGAAAGTTACTTGTGTCCACATAAAACTCCAGAATCATCCTCTGAAACCACTGTTGGATTTTCTTGCAGTCCAATATTGAGTTCGGTAACATGAATTCTACCATCTTCATTTCCAGAAAATAGTAGTTGCTCTCCTGGATCGACTACCATCGCAGTCACAGCTCCTGAAAAGACATGGGTTTGCAGTACCCTTCCCAAAATAAGGTCCCATACCTGCAAAACTTAAAGAAAAAATCAGAATTATGAGACAAATAAATCCATGAAGTAGCAATTACATGTATTTGAGCATGCATATATCACTCTATATGTAGAGGATGAATTAATTAACTGAGCATCCTGTTTCAGATGAATTGGTTATTAGTTGTTAAGACTCATAAGCAGTTAAACTCATAGAAGGCAAAGCATATGAAAGCCATCATCAAGACTGGAAAATATGTGTCTTATAACCTTGCAAGTGCCATCAAGAGAGCTTGATATCAGCAATAGATTAGCACCATCACACACTGGTGATAGCCCAGTGATAGAGGATCCATGCTCTGACCAAATGTGGAAAGGAGAAAAGCTCTGACATGCTTGAGGATCTGCAACATCTAGTACACTTGTACCAGAAAATGACCAGGAACTTATGATTGTGACTTTATCAGACTAACAAAATTGTGACCTAGAAGAATTCTTTTCAAAAAAAAAAAAAATGAAGGCCAAGATTTGATTCTTACCTGATCATAGACCAAACACAGATTATACCATCCTCAGAACCAGAAATAAGAAAAGAATCATCAGGGAAGAAGGTTAAACAGCTTGTAGATTTCTGATGAGCATGCCAGTTTTTAAGCAGTCTTCCACTTGGAACCTATAAACAGTTTAATAAGATTTGACTCACTGCACCACAAACAAGCATGCTATAGAAGAAGCCACAACATTGGAAACTTGAGAGTAAATTAATTAATAATGGTAGATTTGACAAATTTAATTTGAATTTTGATCTCTAGATTCTCATATCTAACTAATGAATATTTAAATCAATTTAAAGAATTTCCAGTGTTCAAAGAAAGAGCCGTAGTTTTAGTGATAGCATGACAAAAATATTCTATGAATAAGAGCACATTTATGAGATAAAAGATGAGGCAGTCACCTCCCATATATATACATTGCCAGAAGGAGCTCCACCAGCAAGATATATACCATCCTTGGAGCTAGCAATGGGTCCAATAGCCTCCATTGGATAGCTTCTTTGAGGAGCTTGAGGCTGGAAATGGAGAGGCAATCAATCGAACATATGGCAAGAACACACGATAAAAAAATAAAAATTAAAAAAAAAAAAAAAACATGATTCCTTTTCTAAATAACAGTTACCTACACTGCGAAAGAAATGCTTTCAAATATTACACTGCTGTATAAGTAATTCAAAAAATAAAAAATAAGAAAAAAAAACTAAAAGTTGAAACCCAACAATGAAATTGAAGAAGATCTTGGCTTGATAAGTATTAAAAACTAAGCATAACCTCTCTCAAAAGGTTTCAAAAAAAGGCATAATTATGCAAGATATATAAACCACCAGACCCGTGTTTAATATCACCCAGTACTTCCAAGTGACTATGTAATTAAGCAAATAACACATTCCACAAATGCCCAAACGGAAACCACATTAAATACCCCAATCAGTTTCAAAACTTAGCCACCCAACCAGAGGATCAGTTGAACAAGATCAGATCAGTCGATTTTCTGTCGGAATGTGCATTGGGTCACTTGCTTTCAAGTCAGCAGTCCAAATTAGAAACTCAAATAAAGTTTTGGGTGGACCAAGTAATCAACCTGGTCAGGATTTGAACACTCTCCCTAACAATGTGTCTCTTAGTTAATTTTATCTTATATACCATTCCTGTAATCTTGAAACGACATCCAATATAGCCTTAAATACGAAGAATTCGATGAAAGAAGATTCATGAAGATAATTTCAAATAGTTGAGACAAGAGTTAATGATAATGATCATACAAGTTAATATGAGAGTAAGGCTATGTACATCTGATCCTTCTTATATCCTGCAATGATGGTAGTGTCATTGAGCTACTTTTCTTTTTTTCTAAGTTTACCAATAAAACTTATAAGATTCTAAACACTGATGACTAATCCAAAGGAAGAGGATAGGAGTGAAGGTGGTGACACCTTGTTCAAAGGCCAGAAGAAGACGGCGCCACCGCCAAACTGTCGATGCTTTTGGAGCTGGGAGGCCACAAGGAGGTGGTTCTTGATGCAGAGGAAGCCACGAGGAGGTGAGGCGCATGTCGGTATCCTCATGAGCTCCTCCCCAGTCTCGAGGTCCCAAATGGTTATCCCTGCACTCATCTTCTCACCACACACCACCACCACCTCCCTCCTCCCTTCTACTCCCATCCCTGCCGTCTCCTCCCACCACCTCTTGCTCAGGAGAAGGAAGGAAATGGGAGGAGTAAAGTGGAAAGAAGAGACTTCAAAGAAAGCTAATGTCAGACGAGAACAATTCAAATGGTTTGGTTGCATACAGTGGGAGGAAGGGCTGTTTTGCTCTCCTATGCTCAAAGAGTAGGTCTTAAAAGCTAACAGAAAACCTGGTGGAGGGACGAGTGGCATTTGAACTTGAGAAAAAAACAGAGGAATAGTTTGGCAGGCTCTGGAATTTGTTATGCGGGTTACGATCTGCCGTTCAGGGTGATCCAAGCACATCTCCATCCGTTCATTTATGGGCCGGGCTTGTCTGAGTGGACAGAGGACCCAATCCAAGAGAAAAAGGGGCCAGGGAATAAGTTGTCACATCCCAAACAGGCCCATAATCTGAATGGGAATGTAAATGGATAACTTCTGTTCCAATTGTTTAGCAAGAAGTCCTATTCTCATTCTGATTCTAAAGAAGATGGGGTTGAAATTGGATCGGATATAGAGCAGATACCATCATATCCATATTCATATTTATTTTATCTGATAAATACAAACACATACGGATATTATTCAGATGTAAAAATGTATATCCATATTTATTTTAAATGGATACGGATATAATTCGGATACTGGAAGTATGGATATAATTATAGATATTACTTAGATAATTAAACTTTGTGTCTACAAAATCAAAAATATTACTAAATAGATGATAAATCAAGTTAATAACATATTTATATGGTTGTATTTTTTAAAAAAAAATTAATAAGTACTATATAAAATTATATAGAGTTACATCTAGATTCGGATATTCGGATACAGATCGGAGAGCTGTCTATCCATATTCATATTATTTTTCGTTGATGAATATGAATGCAGATACAGATATTAGTTGAATCATCAAATTTTTGTTTATATCTGAATTTATTAACATCGTACGAAAATACACCTAGATGTATCATATTTATACCACTTCTACCCCTAAAAGGATGTGTGGAAATACTCTAAACCCCTCAAATCCAATCCGGACTCCAAGAGTACCATGCAAATTACTGGTCCGAACATTTGACGTTTGTCCATTCCAAATTATGCACAAACAAGTAACAAACAAAATGGTTTTCCATCACTGCCAAAGGGTGCAACAAGTCCTTTTAAATTTTTATATTTTAAAAAATATAATGAGGATACCACTATAAGAGAATGTATGTTGAGTGAGAAGCAATATATTAAGATTTGACGTCTCGATATTCGATCTATATTGAGCCCACAGCGAGGTTTGCAACGAAAAACAGTATCCAACGAGATCAAAATCATCTCAAACGGAGTCCGGATGGCCAAGATACAGACTTTTGAAGCTTGCACGGAACCCAGGACGACGGAAGACCGGCGGCGGCCGGCGGCCGCAAGCGGCGGTGCGCGGCCCAGGTGCAGCCAGTGCACAGGCTGGGCGCATGCAGGGCGTGGCCCAGCGGGCGGGCCCGGCCAAGGCTCGGGCGCATGGGCACGGGGGCCCGGCCCGGGCCCGGGCGCGCGGGGCGGCCCAGGTGCGGGCACGCGAGCGCGGGGCGGCCCAGGCCCACGCGCACGCCTGTGCGGGCTCAGCAGGCCGATTACCCGATCCACAGTGGATCAGGTGGTCCACGGTCGGGTCTGTGGACCGCGTGGGTGTTTCCAACACATTTTATGTGGTCCACGGTACTATTCCATAGACCGACGTGCGATCAGAGGGTGTGGGTTGATCTGGGACTTGATCCAACAGCTGAAGGGGTTTTTGGGTTATTGTTTGGAGGTTTAAGGCCTTTAAAAGCCTGTGTATACGAACAGAGAACGGTAGGTGGCTAGTGATCTCGTGGATGCACGGACGGCTCTGTGCGGCGCTCTGTTTCTTCAGCGAAAACAGAGAACCCCGTGAAAAGAGAGAGCATGCGACGCTGAGAGAAGAAGGAGCAGGGCTTTTGGACAGCAGACAGTGATCACTTCAGAGGTTCAGAGAGGTCTTCTTAGAGAGAGAGCTTTTATGAGGGAGAAATTGGGTGTACGAGGGTTGAGGGTGAGATCTCCTCTTGTAAATTTTTTTTTCATAGTGAAGTTTGCATGCCCCGTGGAGGCAAGCCCTTTTGTGGTTGATCCATGTATTTTGATTATTTTTTATTTATTTCTTCTTTCTTCCTATTGCATCGCATGGTATTGAAAAGATCTTGGAAGGTGGTGTCCTGACCAGACATCCACCCAATAAGTGATATCAGAGTGAGGCTGTACAAAGACGCAAATTGCAGCGGTTGTGAGCAAAATTGAAGATGGAGAAGACATGAACAATCAAGATGGAGATCAATAAGTTTGATGAGAAAAGCAATTTCTCCTTATGGCAGGCAAGGATGTAGGACATGCTTATCCAACAGGGATTGATCGATGCTCTCTTGTGCGAAGAGAAGCCGACCATCATAGAGGTGCAGGATTGGAAACGACTACAGATGAAGGCGGTGAGCACCATCCGTATATACCTAGCGGATGAGGTGGTGATCCATGTGTTTAGCGAGACTTTTTCGACGGTGCTGTGGTCGAAGCTCGAGAAGTTGTACATAACGAAATCTCTCACCAATACTCTTTTCTTCTGGAAGCAATTCTACCAACTGCGGATGATTGAGGGACAGAGCGTGCAGGAGTATCTAAGCTACTTTCAGAAGATCCTCACCGACCTCCTCAGCGTTGGCGAGAATGTTGAGGAGAAGATCAGGGCGCTGGTTTTGATAGCATTGCTTCTCCCTTCGTATGAGTCTTTGGTGACTGCTCTTCTTGTGGGAAAGAGCACCATCAAGACAGACGAGGTCACCACGGCGATACTCCAGAATGAGGTTCTCAAGAGGAAGAACCCGACTTCGAGCTCAGATGGCGGTAGCTCAGCTTGGTGGCTTCTGAAAGAGCAAGAGACGGTAGACGAAGCGACAGAAGATTGCGATAAGGGCAGTCCAAGTCCAGGAGGGACTTGAGCAAAATCAGATATTACCGATGTGAGGAGTTGAGGCATCTAGCCAGAGATTACCTTCAACTCAAAAATTGGATGGTGGCTGCTGTAGCGACGGCCGGCAGCGATTCAGATGGAGATGTCCTGGAGATATCTGACGAGGTATCTACTTCTTTCTAGCAGTGGATATTAGATTCTGCATGCACCATCATGTATGTTGCAAAGAGGAGCAGTTTGACTCCCTGGAGAACAGTGAGGGCACTGTATATCTGCTGAATGGATCGAGCTATGCGATCAGAGACATCGGGACGGTCAGCTAGAGGACACATGATGGTGCAGTGAGGAGATTAGGAGAGGTCCGATACATATCCGATTTCAGACGGATTCTTATCTCACTTAGTAGACTGGATTCGAGAGGCTACAGGACAGTAGCTGGTGGAAGAATCCTGAAGGTACTACGCGGCAATAGAATTGTGCTGGAGGGAAAGAAGGAGAGCAGAAGACATTATTACCTGACAAAGAGCCCAGTGCGAGGTAAAGCTTCGGGAGCCAGGTGGAGCCTAGAGCGATGTAGAGCTCAAGGTGGAGGTGGATCGGGCACGAGATAGGAGACTCGAAAGGACGAAAGGCGACGTCGCAAGGTGAGATTCCTATTGCCGCAAGATGATGCCCCGAGTAGGTCTCAAATCAGGAGGAGCACAGCATACGATGGAGATGAGATCGAACGGCCTGGCTTGACTCTCATGTTTGCCCATCCATGATCAGCAGGCGATTGGCCCAGGGCATGGGGATGAGGAGATCCAGAAGCTCTCGAAGTCAGGAGGAGGTCGAATATCAAGTCTAGGTGGAGATTGTTAGGATTTGATGTCTCGAGATTTGATCTACATTGAGCCCACAGTGAGATTTGCGATGAAAAACGGAGTCCAACGAGAACAAGATCATCTCAAACGGAGTTCGGATGGCCGAGATACGTGCTTTTGAAGCTTGCATGAAATTCGGGGCAACGGAGGACCGCCGGCGGTGGGCCAGCGGAGCGACGGCGGTGTGCGGCCCAGGTGTGGCTAGTGCACGGGCTGGGCTTGCGCAGTGTGCGGGTTGGGCACGCAATGCGTGGCCCAGCGGGCGGGCCCGAGCGCGAGGGCCCGGCCCAGGCCTGGGCGCGCGAGGCACGCGGGCCGGCCCAGGCGCGAGAGCACGGGGCACGGCCCGGGCCCAGGCCCAGGCGCGCCGGCACGGGCTGGCCCAGGCCTACGCGCACGCCCACACGAGCTCAGTAGGCCGATTACCTGATCCATGGTGGATCGGGCGGTCCACGATCGGGTCTGCGAACTGCGTGGGTATTTTCCACGTGTTTCGTGCGGTCCACGACATTATTCCATGAACCAGCATGCGATCAGAGGGTGTGGGTTGATCTGGGACTTGATCCGACGGCTGAAGGGATTTTTGGGCTATTGTTTGGGCTTGACTAGGATTCTTAATCCTAATCTAACCTAGGTTTAAGGCCTTTAAAAGTCTGTGTACACGAACAGAGAACGATAGGTGGCTGATGATCTCGCGGATGCGCGGACGGCTCCGTGTGGTGCTCTGTTTCTTCAGCGGAAACAGAGAACCCCGTGAAGAGAGAGAGCACGCGACGCTGAGAGAAGAAGGAGCAGGGCTTCTGGATAGCGGACAGCGGTCGCTTCAGGGGTTCAAGGGGGGTTTCCTAGAGAGAGAACTTTTGTGGGGGAGAAATTGGGTGTACGAGGGTTGAGGTGAGATCTCCTCTTGTAAAATTTCTTTTCATAGTGAAATTTGCATGCTCTGTGAAGACGAGTCCTTTTGTGACTGATCCACGTATTTTGATTGTTTTTGTTTATTTCTTCTTTCTTCTTGCTACATCGTGTGGTATTAAAAAGATCTTGGGAGATGGTGTCCTGGTTAGACATCCACCCAACACAATGCCAACCAGTTGAGTTGGAAGCTGATTGGTGGTTTTGCTCCATCACGGTTGACCCAAGCTAGGTTCTAAATTTATCTCTATAAGAATTCTTACTCCATAAATGGATACCCATATTTTTTGTTGAATGATTATTTGGATCCTTGTATGTCCATCACTGCTACCATCATCTACAATTCCACTTTGTCCATGTCAAATGAGAATCCTAGTGGACAATCACATGGGGACATTAAAAACCAAACCAAATAGCATTGCAGAATCCTAACTTGGACTACATGGGCTAAAGCTTTGTCCAGATGAAGAGAAAGGTGAGAAGTCTTTTTTTGGTACACAAAGAAGAGGAGTCTTTGATGTGCTGTAATGCATATACCAATTATTCTTTTTTTGAGCAGAAATTTTTGTCTAGCCAAGCCACTCCAATTTATTTTTCTAAGCCTACATCATTGGAGCTTGGATTATTTATTCGCTGAGCTTCGAAAATTATTCAAGCTCGATTAATTTCTTGGTTGAACCAAGTTTAAACAAGTTCTTGCAGAGCTGAGCCCAAGATGTCCAACCCCACTAACAAGTTATCCAGGCTTGGCTCATCAGCTCAGCCAAGCTTAACAAGGTATTTTCAAGCATGGCTTGTTCACTCTATGTGCCAAGTTTGAGCGGAACATTTTATTGAGCCAAGCAACTCCTATTTATTTTTCTTAGCCTATATTGTTCAAGTAATTTCTTAGTTGAATCAAGTTTAAACAAGTTTCTTGCACAGCTGAGCCTAACATGTTTATGGATCCTTGTATGTCCATCACTGCCGCCATCATCTACAATTCCACTTTGTCCATGCCAAATGAGAATACTGGTAGACAATCGCATATGGACAAGAAAACCAAACCAAACCGCATTAGTGAATCTAACTACGATTACACGGGCACAAGCCTTGTCCGGCTGTATATAAAGGAGAAAAGTCTTTGATGTGCTGTTAGTGCACCTACCAATTATTGTTGTTGTTGAGCTGAGCCAGCCCCAGTCATAACCACTTCAGGCTTGATCAGCTCCAGCCAAGCTCTTAACAAGCTATTTTCAAGCAGGCTTGTTTACTTTTTGTGCCACTTTTGAGCCAAGCCACTCCAATTTATTTTTCGAAGCCTACATTGTTCAAGCTTGGATTATTTATTAGCTGCGCTTCGAAAATTGTTGAAGCTCGATTAATTTCTTAGTTGAACCAAGTTTAAACAAATTTCTTGCAGAGCTGAGCCTAAGATGTTTATGAGCAGCTTGGTTTGTTTGCCACCTTTGCAGTCCTAGACTAAATTCATGTACAGAATTGAGTATGTGATTGTACTATTGTGTAACGATAGATGGGGAAAGAAAGACAAAACAGCACCATGACTTGGACATCGACATGATATTTGAACAGATTCCATAATTTCTTCAGGTAAATTGAATAATTGCTTTTTTTTTGGGGGGGGGGGTGTAGGGAAAGGAGCTAAAAGCCTAAATTAAAAGGAAGTGTTTACAGTACCAGCACTGAATAATTGGATTGTAACAAAACCTACAACCAAGTGGACATAATAAAACAGAAGCAACAGCAGCAAATACGGAGCATATAGCGATTAATGAAGTAATGATGCAAAAGAACTACGGGAGAAAAGGTTCTCTAATGCAAACAAAAAATTTTTTAAAAAAAAAAACACCATATTCCATCAATTTGAACAGATGCCATCATTATTCAATGGTAACCATATACACGTCAGCTTAAAAGCTAAAAGCGCCCACCGTGGGGCTCGAACCCACGACCACAAGGTTAAGAGCCTTGCGCTCTACCGACTGAGCTAGACGGGCTCAATGATTGCTCCTAAAAGGAAAATTATGTCAGATAGGTTATGCTACCACAACATCGTGAGAACCAACTTGGATGGCCTGGTCTTAAGCAAGCTAATGAACAATTTAGAGACAATTAAGGAATCAGGAGAAACTCCATTTTGGGAGGCCTGTACATCTCTGAGTCGTTCTCCTCCAAGGCAAAAGGAAAATGCCACAGGAGGGTTACTTTCAGAGTAAAAGAAACAGATTAAAATTACGAGAACAATTTACATAGGCATTGAGACACATTCTAGTATTGATGCCTAGAACGATTCTTGTACTTCCATATTGATGCCATTGATGTGAATGCCCTCCCAAGCCTCTTGGATCTCGATTTAGACAATGATGTTGGTTCATATGCATCCTCACCCCCACCATCACCAATGGTCACTGCCGAATGCACCTCTTGCGGCTGAGTCCGCACAGGGGACATCTCGCGCTGCCGCTGCTCCCTGAACAGCTTCAGAAGCCTCTGTGCCTTCTCCCTCCCCCTTGGCGTTCCATTTGCAGTCACCAACACCAAAGCCGGTATTATTCCCTCTTGCAACACCAGGTGGCTACATTTCTCATCGTCGCAGCACAGAATTAGGAGGCACGACACTGCCTGCTCTTGCTCAATGGGCTCACCATTCTCCAAGACCGCAGCGATCGCCCCAATCAAGCCTGCGGTCGATATTATATGTTTCTTTGCTGCAGTGTTTGATGATAGGTTTATGAAGACAGCAAGGGCCTTCTCCCCCCATGTGTAGCCTGGAGGTCCTGCAGGAACTGCAAGGAGCGATTGGAGCTGTTCAATGATGCCAGAGGAAAGGAGGTAAGTGATGTTTGGGGCATATGTGGACAAGTTAAATAGGGTGTAGATGGCATCATGCTTGCATGAGTGACTTCGAGAGTTATCGGCCTTGAGGAGCTGGATCAGAAAAGGGACAGCTTTGCTTGACCCAATGACAGGTTTGGCCTCATCAAGGCAGGAGAGATTGAGGTAGAGAGCAATGGCTGCCTCGCAGGTCTCAGAGTTTTGTATCATCTCCTCAAGCAAGGGTAATATTCCAGCATTAAGCAACATTTTTTTGTTCCTGAAGATCCACCATAAGCAACACAGCAATAAGAATGCAAGAAAAATATGGGAGCAGTAGGAGATCTGGGAGTAATTATTCAAATTTATGTATGTTGAGTATGTAAGCATATGACACATACAAACAGACACCTGGATTTATGAGTTTTATAGTAATAATAAAACAAAATAGCTCGCAAAGATCTTTTTTTAAAAGAAATCAATTGGAAGCAGTTTGTGAAGATATTAGTGAAGAAAAAGAACAAGGACAATCAGAACAATTCTTGCAAGGTGTAGTTCAGCTTACTATATTCATTCTCTAGCGATCAAATGGAAGTATAGGACCTACAAAATAAGGATTACTTAAGAAATAGTGACTCTCATACCTGTTATTGTTAACACCAAGGTTGAAAAGTGCCAATGCTCCAACCTCCTGAGCTTTCTCATCTCCTTCGCAGACAGCTGAGTTCAAAAATCGGACTAGTGCCTCAACAAACCCATTTGTACCCATATAGATCCTTGCCTCCTCATCGTCCTTCAATAGGAACCTAACCTGCTCCACAGCATTCTGTTGTTTCCCAATATCATTACGCTCATTAAGCACTCCTAGCAAGCTTTCATATCTTTCAAGCTCATCCACTTCACGGTCCTCACATGGGCCATTTTCCAAACTGACACTCTCATCCACACTGAGATCCTCTATTGCAGCATTCTCCTCCAAGGGAACCACCTTGACACCCTTCATCTGGCAGGAGTCGATGGTTCCTGTAGATCTGGAATCTGTAGCATCTTGCTCTGATAAAGCTAGTCTCCAATAATTCAGATCGAGAGATTCTGGGGGGGCATCTGGAATTGGAACACCATTCTGTTCGCACCAACCAGCAATCAGGCCTTTGACACAATAATTTGGAGTTAAACAGAGGTGGGAGAGCTGCTGTTGTGTTTTGGGGCAAGTACTATGCCCATCGCCAAACCATTTCTCAATGCACACACGCTCATATGTCTGCCCAGATGAAATAATGACAGGATCATACATGAGCTGTAAGGAGATTGGGCATCTGAACTCCTCAGGGGGTATTGGCATGTTTCCTGATTTCACTCCATTCTGCTTAAAATTGAAAGAACTAAGCTTTGTTAGCTGCCTCTCAAAAGCTTGGTTGTTCCTATTGACAACCTCAACAGAGCCTACGCCAGTAGGTGAACATGGAGCAGATCCTTGAGAGTCAGTATCATCTGGTGTCTCACTTCTGAAAAGCTTGGAGTATTTTCTCATGAGATGCAATAAGTAAGCCACAATGGATTCCTTTTTATTGTCTTCCTCAGCACGGGCTCTTTCAGTCAGCTTCTTGAGGGCTCTTCTCTCAGTAAGAGCTGCTCTAGAAGATGTAATGCCAAGCTTTAAAGCAGCTTGGTGGAAAACTTCAAGTTCCATGCCATCATTGGAATTACCATTAAATCTTTTCTCCTTTTGAAGCAACGCAATCACCTGCTCACCTGCTTGCTTTTCTGATGGATCCAAAGTAAAAACAGTGCCTTCCAGCTGAGCAACAATCTCCATGATCTGACAAGAATATATGAAAATATATTATTCAGGAAACAAGAAGCATAAAGTTTTTTCAAGACATAGATATAATAGATGGACAATAAAAGCATTCAACTACATAGATGCACAACTGCTATCATAAGAAAAGGCGGTCATACATCTGTTCATAGCCATCTAAAAAACTGTAGGTTGATTTGCAAAAAAATGGTTTCGGAAAATCCATTATAAAAGAAGCCAAAGAGGCAACAGAAGAGTATACCCTTCAATAGATATAGCCATCTAAAGCAAAATTTTAAAATGAAAATAAATGTGAACCTAGAGTGAGTTGTCTTTGATTGAATGGGAGAAAAGTTGACCACTCTCCAGCTTCCGTTGGAGTTAATATAGCTTATACAGGAAACCATCATGTATTGTATGCAAGAAGATGAGAAGCAAAATCTCTAAAAGATGAACATTAAGGAGGAAACATAAACTCATGACCCATTAAACACTTCCAAATTAAGCCAGGTAGGATATAAATGTTGTCAATGAGCAAACTTTATTCAGCTAATATTTACCAAAAGAAACTTTATTAAGCTCATTGCCTGTTAATTTGATTGCATGGATAAATAAATCAAATAGAACTTTGATGTTTTAACTAGCAAAATAAATTCAGCTAGTATTTACCAAAAGACACTCCATTAAGTTCATCTGCTGCAAATTTGATTATAAGCATGTATCTATGTACTGTATAAGTACTATGCATGTATGGACGGATGGATGTATCGGTGGATGCATGCATACAAGCATGCATGTATCTGTGCATGCACATAAATATGTATATGTATGCATACATGCACACATGCACATGCATGCATGTATCAATGTATGTAGTTTGTTCTATCCTGTTGACATATGAAACAATTTACCGATACGGGCCTCCACACATTATCAATACCATCTTGCATCCATGAAGAAGAACCTTAATAGGCCCACCAAAAAAAGAAGAAGAACCTTAACATGTTACAAATAACCAAAGGGCATCTCACGTATAGATCTTCAGCATCAGGCATCATGATGATCTCCTGATTTTACCGGGTTGCTGAATAACTCCTGATTTTTACCTAAGGTCCATTACCATATAGCTAGGCCTGAAATCTGAACCGGCCACTCTATATGTTGATCATGAAACAGAATCTAAAAGTTATTATTAGAAATGCTTTTAGCAATTATATATTGTAAGCAAGGAGAACAGTAGTTTCCCTCATTTTGCAGCATTGTTTTGGGAAGAACATTATTTCCAAGACAAGGAGACATTTCAAGGATAATTCTGCATAGAAGATCTTCAGGTTATATACCATCATAATGATTTGCAAAAAAAAAAAAAAGAAAATGGACCAAAAGTGCAAAGATACAATTGGCGAAATATTGATGTACAATTGAAACAAATATAAGAAGAACTCATAGTCTTTGAAAGCTATGTACCATCTTACAGCAAATCCTCTGCTAGTTTAATCTCTATAATTTACCTGACAACCAATGGCTTGCGGAACTATGTCCTCAACACGCCGAAGAGCTTCTTGAAGAGCACATCTTGCCTTCCCAAATTTCATAAGAATGGAATCCCCAGTTATAGCCTAATAATAGAGAAAGAGAAATAGATATAAGATGCAGCATCAAGATGGAGCAGAAATTAGCCTCAAACCGTTCCAGCCATTACAGCAAATGAAGTTGATTATGCCTTTTCATAAGGCAATGATATAAAATTAATGTTCTGTACTAGGACTACAACATCATGCATGCACCCTCTCATCCAACGGAATAGAATTTCAATTAGATACATAATAGAATAAGAATACATCTGACATCAGAGCATCACATAATATCAGAGATTATATAAAGAATAAGTATTCTGTAATACACTTATTCTTCCAGAGAAAGTTTTTACACCCAATAACAGTAATACTAGCTTAATTCCATAAAGCATCCAACCAGGGCTTGTAAAAGATTTAAAACAATAAACTATTCGTTCTACTCATGATATCTTAACATGGAAGTTGCAAGATCATCAACAAAACTAATTCATCAGGGGACAAAAAGAAGGAAAGTTATTTTTCTAGGAGTATTGATTAAAAATAAATCCATCAATGGCATGTCTGCACAAAGGCTTTGAGAAAAATAAACTTGATAAACTAGGAGGGGCATACATGTAAATTACCCATAGCTCAAAGTTCTTTAATGCATCAAAAATGACAGTATTGTCAAAATTGCCGAAGCACAGCCACCATTTGCTATGAGCTAAACAAATAAATAGATAAAATCCTATATGCAGCCATTTGGTCAAGAAAAACTAAAAAATCAGATGACTATATAGTCGATTTGCAGAATAGAAATCACTCACCAAGTAAAGCTTGCTGCATTCTGAACAATGCAGAAGAAGGCTCTTGGCCTTGTTGAGAGCTACATGCAATGAACATAGTGCCTGCAAACCAGACTTGCTTCTAGGTCTTGCATCCTCCAAGACTGGAAAGATCCCCAAAGCTTTATAAACAATTGCAGAAAGTTGTTTACACATGCCTCCATGCAACTGTGTACAAACACCAAGATCTCCTCAGTCGCTTAATCTTAATACCCGTTCTGGAATAAAATTTAAACTAAATAATGTTTCTAGTTGTATTTTTTTCAAAGACCTTCTAACCATCCAATAATATCAGAGTAGCATCAGAAAATTCCTTTGGGCATCACTTTCCAAATACCACTAACTTTTAATGAAAATAGTTGGAAAAAGGTACAAAATTGTTGAAAACAGAATTTTGCCGTGAACTGTTAATAAGCGGAACAATTTTAAAACAAGAAATTTATTAAGTTCATATAAGAATATTAGCTACAACGACAACATATTCTTGGGTGGTTTGTGAACAATGTCAAAATATTAATATCCAAGGTTCACTACAACTATATGTACAGACTGAATGGTTACAAGGATGCAATCACAAAAATTTCCTCTTATTGATCCATTTTAAGAGAAATTGAGGCCTTCCACTGAATTTGGTTATGGAAATCAGTTTGGTGGGAAGACCTTTGCATCACCAGGTGCGAACAGGTTCTCTTCAACCTCGGCAGAATCCATGGCTCCCTTAAATCAAAACTAATTACCTACAAAAAAAATTAGAAGCTCAAAATTGTCTCACTAAAGAATAATAACAATCATGAAGATATACAGTAATTTTTTTTTCCCAAACTCAACAAAATGCAAAAGGAAATAAACATCAATCAATTGTCAGAACCATTCGATAAAATGCCATCCCCCATTCCACATTCATGGCCTCATCTGGGATCACGGTCACATAAGCAATGGAGGAAAACAAATCGTTCGCTTTATTTACCAAGAAGAAAATTCATCCATCATCTAAAAGAAAGCAAAAGAAATAACTCAAATTCCAAAATCAAAAGTGAAATAAAAAAGAAAAAAATTGTTTAATATTATCCATTCTTCACCAATAAAAGTAGCACATTCCTAAAGAGTAATTATAAAGAAAAACGTTAAAAACTAGATTCCATATGAGACTTCAAAATATATTACGCATCTCAGCTCAACATTTGTAATACTTCATAAAAAATTATGGGTAATTAAAAATATACCGCGAAAAGAAGAAAGAAGGTAAAACCACATGAAAATTTCTAACTTTTCCTTTCAATGCAACATCGATCATTATCAAGGCATAAAAATTAATTTGGATTGCATTCCAAACATCGAAATACATTAACATCAAGAGAAATCCAAGGAAAAAAATCAACTTTTCTCCAAATCCTCCAAAAAACTTGGAAAATCAATTGTTCTTTATTCATTAATCCGATTCATATCATAACCTACCCAAAAACAATCCAGAAATTCTGCCAAGGAGGCTTCGTCCACGAGCCCGGGAAGAGATCAAGAGAGGGCTCTGGCTCCCGAACCATCGAGATCTCATCCCCGCCCCTCCGCCAAATTAGGGTTTCTTCGAATCCTAAGCCCGGGCGAGACGAGGCCACGCTATTTTCTCGCAGCCAACGCAGCAAGCGAGCGCGAGAGAGAGAGAGAGAGAGAGAGAGTGATATCGAAGGACACGGAAGAGATTCTGCGGATATTATATATACCGACGATTAAAATAATTTGAATAAAATATTTCCTTTTATAAAATAATTTATCATAATTATAATTGATTAAAAAATAAACAAGGACGGTACATGTGCAGCATCACGATTAGAGATCTCGACCGTCCATTCGGTACATCGTATCTATACCTGTCTATTAACAGTTACAACGGTTAAAACGGCTGTGACGTTCCAATAACGGCACTATTTGGAACAAAACCGTTATTAACCGGTAATATGGCGGTTATTTGCAAGGTTGCACACTTTTAGTATTAACAATAGTGTTCTGCTACGGTACTTTTAGAACAGCATTATAATGAAAAATAACAGCTAATGATCAAAAAATAGTAGGATTATCGTTCCAACAAATTGTTATTAAATTTAAAACCCAAAATAATAATATACCATTTTTTTTATTTTTCATGCTATCCAATCTTTATGGAAGGGAAATTCATCAAATAAATTCAGAATTTGAAAATAAATATTATTTTATTTAGTAAAAAATTATTTTTAAAATTAAAGTTATTTTCATTAGATCCGGTTATTTTATAAAGCTAACGGAAGGATTATGAAAACGTTAAATACTACGGATGTTATTTTAAACCGTAGACAAAATTTTATCTAATAATTCCGTGGATCCAATGGCGCGGTGATTACGGCTTGTTTTGAGGGATGGCTGAAGGATAAGGATGAGTGGGAATAGTCGTACGGTTGTTAAAGAAAGAAATAATGGATCTAACGGTTGGGATTGATGGATTCGAGTGGTTCACGAAGGTTGGAATTGATACGAGTTGTTTAGGAGTTCCGATGATAGGGGTTCGTTGGAAGTATTCGCCGCCATTGTCGGGATCTGAGGCAGTGATTGCCGACTTCGGCGTCGGTCGGTTGGTGCCGGTGATGGCATTAAATATTTTTCAGTATGACCAATTTGTCCTCATTTAATGGACTCAGGTACCAGGGGAATCCTGGCCATGGGGTCTGCATGGGACCAGTGACTTGGACCAACCTTAATGGAAGATTTGGGACTTAAATAAGTTTAATAAGCAAAAAGTAAGGGGGTGGAAGAATATTGCCGCAATTTCTTGAGTTTGTCGATATGTTAGTTGACAAGCTTTAGTATGGAAATATTTTTGACATCTAACTCATGTTATTGGTAGTAAAAAATAAAAAAAAAATTAATGAATATTTTTAAATGATAAAAATTTCTCTATACAATTTAGTTTGACTACCATATTGGAAGATCAAATTACAAACTTGGTTATGCAATTCCTCACAATTGAGCATATTGAGACATTACTATATTTATTATAAAATAAATATAAATATTCTATGCATGGAGCTTCCCTCATAAAACATGATACATATGCTTCGATTAGCACCATGCGAGAATGGCCTTAAATCAATCACAGCTATTCACCTAGTATTCCACCTTTTTCCAAACTAACTTCAAAGTTTCCTTTAATTTCTTTATGTACTTTTTTTCCAAATTGCTCCATTTTCTAAATTTTTTTTTGGACATATTCACTACAAACACTTCTCTTTTACACATTATGATGCTATTAAAAGTGGATTGTAAGTACTTTTTCTCCAAACAAATACATTTTTGGCAGGAGCAATTTACGGAGCAATCACTTGGGACTTCCCCTCTGAAAATTTACAAGAGATATGTTAACCCAAATCTTGTCCCAAAAAAACAAAAACTTATGAGTCTCATTACAACTTTTAACTTGGTTCATTCTTTTCTGTCTCATTCCTAACCTAGCTTTAGTGGAATAATTTACATATATATATATATATGTGTGTGCGTGCGCGCGCACGTGTTGCAAGATGTAGTCATTGATCTCTTAGACCATTCTATGAACTAAAACATAGATGTTTTTCTTGACTTAATAATTTTAATAACTAACTTAAGAATATCTAAGTGTAAAATGAGACTAAACAAATATCTAATCCCATTGAGATTCTTTCTTTTGTCTCTCTATGCAAGTAGAGTTTTCCATTTGGTTACAGCATACCTGAAAAGAAAAACAAACAGAATTTTTTAAGAAAGATTTTCTTTGTTTTTTGTGGGTAGAAGGCTTTGGAAGACCAAGATTGTTGATACCAAATTTTTTATTGCCACTTCTAAAGTTTAGATACTATAAATTTTAATTGTACCTTGGAGGCTATGAATAAAAAACCTCTACATATTATCACAAGATATTCTATTATTGCATCAGATATATATGTTACTAAATTGATTAATAAGGTGAGATAGTTTTGATTTCTTCATCGTAGAAAACTTGTGAGCATAGTGCTCATTTTACAATAATTTATCATATATATCTTTTGATTCAATGAAAACAAGCTATAGATGTTATAAACTTTCTTTTTTGGTTAAGGAGGATTGATGTCATAATTTTCTCTATTTAATGAGCATGACAAGCTATGGCAATGGATTGCTATGCAATACGATGAGATTGGTGGACTAAAAGTTTAAGTCTGTTTGGATTTACGGTTTCATTTTGCTTTAAGTTGATAACGATGATTGCAATCACATTACCATCTTTTTTGAGTAAGATTGATTCTTGTGTGGTTGATATTTACTATTAACATATATATCAAAGGAAGTAACACTTTTATATGGCTCTTTGTTTTGTTATAGAAAATATTTATTAAACACAAAATATTGCCAATATTGCTCTAAGCCTAAGAGATCGTACAAGAAATATTGGAACCATGATTATATATGTATGGCAATTGATTGGCTAGCTTGGGGGAGGCACATGCATCAAAGAAAGCCTCTTAGCTCAAATCTAGCCCATTTCTTAAACAAGTCATACATGCAAAACTGAAAACAAACACTTTTTTTTTAATCCAAAGTGATTAACTCAACATGCACAACTCATTTAATAAACAGGATGAGTTGGTTAGATCTATGAGAACAAATTGAATGGGATTTAATCCAATTAACAAGTCTTAAACGATCTAATTAGGTTAAATGAGTTAGGTTGTACATATATTGAATTGATCCAATTATTACATATGACAAAATAAGTTAGACAAGCTAGAATTCTAAACTTGAACCTTTTAATAACTGAATTCTGCAATAAAAAAAAAAGAATTAAGTCAAGTTGACCCCTTTATAACCCAAAGCTATTTATGCTAATCCAAACGCACTTATGCCAAGTTAGATCATGGGATCAATCATAAATTGAACACTTGTTATGGAGTTTCTCTTAAAGAAGCCATAACAATAAGCGAGTCAATGCATTGGTTCCACATATTACTGATTAAGGCACTAATTTGCTTCCTCACGCACCATACTTGGTTAAAAATGAAGAAAAATTAAGTTCCTATATGGATATTCAGAAGGCCATGAAATCATGAAATTCACATAAGAAATTATCATTATAAGAGATAACTATTTTTCTCCTTTTTTTTTTTACAAACCAAGCTTTCTATGAATTTATCCTATAATAATTAGGCTTGGACTTTTGGCAATTATACTTTTCATCCCTATCACATAGTTAATAATTTACAAAATTATTTTTTTATCCAATTTTAGATTGCAGGATGACTAATAATTTTAATTTTAATTTATTTATTAGTTGTCTTCAATATAATGCATTGCCTTTTTGCTTACAGACTATAAAATGATGAAAAACCATCGAAGATTAATAAATAAGCTTTGGAACCATGGGTAAATGATTAACTTCATGTTCTTATGACATAAGGTACCTTTATTTCTTCTTCATATTATAATCACCTACATAGTTGATTTGCAATATGCAAGTGTATAGGACAAAATCAACTTGTTGTTAATTTTAATATGTACGAGAAAACATATGATGCACGCACGATAAATACTCTTAAATCAAGATATAATTATTATAGATGGCACAATTCAGATCGGTAGCCAATATGCCATCTACTTAAGTTCTCATTAAGATTGGGAAGGAAAATATGCAAGGCTAGCAATAATCATAGGCATCAAATGGAGGCGTGACCGTCGACTGGATTTTTGCTGAAAATTTTTTCAAGAAGATGTTGGATGGTTAGCTTGATTTACTTCTATATTAAAAGCTTGTGGTTTATATCAAATATCAAATATGTCCACCTTCAGCTCACAAATCGTAGGATAGACTCACGCTCATGCATTTGCGTGACACGTGGCATACACTCCATCCCAACTTTGGTGGCCGGATTTCTCCAACTTTAGAAGAATTTTCGATTCACCCAATCCGCACCCAAGTTCTTACCCTTTCATTGTAGCCAGACCCCACAGGCCACAGTTGGATTTGAGAGGGAGGTGTGTTTGACTGTCTTCCGTGTCGGGTGGATTTACTAATAAACCTTTTTTTCTCACCTGCCTCCTCACCCACGTAGGATTGTTTAACGAGGATGTCATTTCGTTGTCTCGCGGTGCAATATAAAGACAAATCCCCTCCGAGTCCAGATGGCACTCATGTTGACCATATATCCAATGGGCCCCACCATCCAAGTAGGTTAATTAATCATTCCGCGAGTCACTATGACAATGCTAAAAGTTCCTTTTTGTTTTATCTGGTCAGTATAATTGTGTAAATTAATGACTAATCTCAATCTAATTTGTAAATGATAATTTTTTCGTAATGATCCTCCCCCCACCCCTTTCTTTTCTTTTTTTTTTGGCTCTCTTGCATCATTTATTATTATTATTTTTTTACATAAGTTATGAGGTAATTTACCAATCTTTGAATTATGAGGTGACTTTTGAATGAATCATTATAACCACCTCTCCCACATTAGAATCTTATGCACTGTGGATGCATATTTTTGGAAGCTTCACAATAATAGATCTTTCCTGGTAGACTTCTACCACAAATTCATTAATAATGGTGGGGAGATTTTTATGTGGTTTAGTTTGAAAGGTTGGGTTGTAGGTATGAGTTGTTCTCTTTATGAAAACAGCATTGAAATAGTATCACATATTTTTTTAAGGTGCTCATTTGTCAACAATATTTGAACTACGTTCAAAATTTGTCTCAACATTAGAGGATGGCCAACTCATATGCATACTTGGTTTACTATTTGGAAGAGAGAAAAATTTTAATTTCACACAAAAAAAAAAAAGTTCGGGATCAGCTATTGATAACAATATTTTGGCATATATGGTGTAAAAAAAATGATAGAATATTTCTTCACCACAACTTCATTTTTTTCAATCTACATAAAATCCTCCAAACATTTAAAATGTAGAGGCATTTAGGTTCAAAAAGATGATCGAAGGGTATTAAAAATTTATAATGCACTATCTAACTTATCTTCATGCAAAAAAAATATATAACCATTGATCTAGCATTTTTTTTTTATTCGACCGTATTCTTTCCCTGTTTATAAATATAGATTTATCTTAATAAATTGAAAAAAAATACCTTATTTCCTTCTTGTTCCATCGAAAAAGATGGGCCAATATTCTGTATTTAAAAATTATTATTATTTCTAGACCACCATAAAAAAAAAGTGGCCACATGAAACAATTGAAAATTTCTATTATCAAAATAATATAAATGAGTATTTCATTAATAATTATTTGACAAATATCTCAATGTGGTTGCCTATTAAATAAAAATAATATAAATTATTTTCCATTTGCAGTACTGTACCAAAAAAAGTAACATTTGAAAATTTGAGTTTTTGTGATAGCTTCTAAAAATACATTTCACCCATAGTTTAAAAAAAAACAAATTTTAATTATGATAAGTAACATATATTATAGTCATTAATCTCTAGTAAACAGTATTACTCAAATGAAGTCCTTTTTTCATATACGGTCATAGTGGTCTTGGAGGATGACCCTTATAATAAAGAGTATAACGGCGTCAACGGGGTAAGCTCGCTCGAAGCCATGAGAAAGGTCGTCTCACTTTTTTTGGTCCCAAGGGAAATTATGACCACAAGCTAGCTTTTTTCGCACAAAGATGCATCCATCACGTGCTCCAAGCGAGATTCTTGCTTCCTGTGGGCCAAAGCAGGTGGAAATCTGGTGTGGACCACCAGCTGCCGACATCAATTAATACGGGAAGGGATTGAGAAGCTGTCTTCGTGTCACAATTTGATAAAAGTAGTACAAGAATCATGGGCCGACATCATGATCTTGGACAAGCAGTGCTACCAACTCACGTAGACTCCCAGATATTTTGACAAAATCCTCTCATGAGGCTGGCAAAATTGCAAGTTGTTTTTATTATAAACAAAAAATCATGGCTTGAGTTTAGCCTAAAATTGGGCTCAATGTCAGTTCATTTTAGCTAAATTTGAGGGGCATGAACTTGCATTTGAGCTTGATTCTAATTAGCTTTATATATATATATATATATATATATATGAGAGCTAGATTGGACGGTATTTGAATAGATCTCTATGCAGATTTGATCAGTTCATACATCGATAATCTAAGTTATTGAATATAAAGCCTAGTCTAACTGTGCCTGCTTTGTGCAGAAGCTTGTGAGCAATGTTGATTTCATTTTCAAAATTTTCAATTTTTTCTTTTAGTTTGGAGTGCCGCTAGCATGGCAGTAAGGGACAGCACTTTTTTTTCCTCTCTCGATTTCCTTGTGCATGGTTGGATCATCGTCTCTAGCCGCTATCGGCCATGCCACCACTCCCCCTTCCCCTCCAGCCATCTCGGTTGCGCTCGTGTTGGGCCACCACCCCCCTCCCTTCTTGGATTTTCAAGATCCATAGGAGGGTTCTATTTTAACCAAAGAAAAGAAAGAGAAGAGAGAGGAAAGAGAAGAGAGAGGATATTGGAAATAATCAATCAAAACATCCAGTGAGAAGATGTTGGAAATAATTGATTAAAACATCCAGAAATTGCTATTGTTGTTCATATAATTTTAAGATGATTTTAACAAAAAAAAAAGTACTAAAAGAAATAAAAAATTGAAAAGACTTTATCTGAATCAAAGTGTGTGAAACACTATCCTAAGAATATGATTCGTCCTCTATGTGTGGATCTTCGACGATCTCATCCCCAAGATACAACGATTCAGCTCAATCCGATCCTCCTCTAACAAGCACGATTGTTGGGGAGGTAGGCATAAAAGATTTCCTTCAAATACCTAGAAGAAGTGGAAAAAGAAAAAAAGACGGGCACTATCTCAAAAAGAAATAGAAAGAGATAGAACACAAGAAGAGATTGAGAGTTTTTATTTCTATTAAAACAGTCGGATCTAGAGCTTATTTATAGACTCTGTTTGGATTATCAAGAAGATACCATGATTTCGAAGAGATACGATATTTTAGAAACATCATATTTTTTGAAAACCAATGTTCTCTTCCGAATAGTCAAATCTCTTCAGAAAGAAGCATTTAAGTTAAAAATAGAATTTTAATTTTTTAAATAATTAAAAATTAGGAATAAAAAATTTAAATCTTTTTTATTTTAAATAAAACTTCAATAAAGGAAAGAGAAGAGCGAGAAAACGAGAGGAAAGGGGAGAAACAAAGGGCAAAGAGAAGAGAAAGAAAAAAAGAGGAAAGAGGAAAGAGGATAAAGAAGAAAGGGAAAGATAAAAAAGAAGAGAGAAAAGAGGTAGAGAGAAAAAGAAGGAGATAGATTCAATCTCTCGAATCCATCTTGTGAATCAAACTCTAATCCGACTGAGTTTAGATCAATCTAAACCATATAGATCTGATTTGTGAATCAACCCAAACTCTGACTTAGACCGAAGTCTGGCTGAGATTTGCTTTCTTTTTTTATCTAATTTTTCTCAATTGAAAGCTAATGACCTTGTTAACTTGTTTGATCAGTGCCTTCATTATTAGAAGAGTGCCAAATTTAGGGATCAAATTACATGCCACTTTTAGATTCGATTGTTAGTAAATTTTCTGTATCTCTGAGATTTTCCTAAAGCATTTTTCAAAAATTTAAAAAAAAAAAAAAATATATATATATATATATAGACACACACACTAAATATTAAAATTTAGAAGCTTAAAAGATGTGTATGAAAGGAAATTCAAAAACCTGGGATCGAGCATCACGGTACTCTGACATAATCGCAAAACTTCCACTATTGTTATTGTTGCATGATATTATTCTTGCTCAATATTTAAATAAAAATTTCTTTTTTATTCACAAAATATAAAAAATTGGTTGATATTGATATGAGTATAAGTATGTTTATGAGATCAGAGAAATAAACTTTGAAAATATTTACTAGATGTTATAAATTTATAAAAAACTCTCTAGTTGACTATGATTTAGATCTAACCAATAGAACTAATCATTAGCTATATGTCAGAAATATATTTTTTCTGAACCTAGCCGATCGGGGTGGATCATTAGCAGAACTAGTTCTTTTAGATCTATCCAGTTGGGGCTGATTGCTGGCATACGCTGATGCATCACATATATATATTTTAAAACTATTTTTTTTGTCTTGTCATGAGACTAATCGTGGTCATGTGAACCAGAGTTAGTTTCTTTCGAGCATATCCAATTGGGGTTGATCGCTGGTACATGTCGATTCATCGTGTATTTATTTTTCAAATGCTAGTCTCTTTCAAACCTTATCACAGGATTGATCGTGATCGTAGTCACTAAAGATCGAAAAAGAAATTTTAAATTTTATTAATATATATGACATATTTTAATTTTTTTGATACAGATTATTGTTAAATTATTATATTTTAAAAATTAATTATGCTTGATCATTTAGAGATATTGGTTACTTATTAAGCCCATAAAGCTCACTTTCTCTATTTTTTTTTTTTTAATTTCAAATGTAGAAGGTCCTATAGGACTTGGGACTTATCAGTGAGAAATGTAAGGATTTAGGTGTTATTTACTTAATTATCTTTAAATAAAAATTATTTTAAATCTTTGTTCAATTTCTTATTAGTCTTGAAAATTTTATCATTCTATTCAATAAAAATTATTGGATTTGTTTTCATCACTGCCTGAGTTGGATTGATAAACTGATAAAAAGGCATGTCTGGTATATTCATTAGGACCTTGTCCTAAGGAGTATGGCCATCACGTGCCCGATCTGAATACTGGATTTAGAATATGATATTAAATGTGATCTAATACTTTTAAATTATTTACATATAAAAAATCATGTAATTTAGAGACTCATAGCCTATACATCAAATAGTTAAAAAAATAAGATAGTATATATATATATATATATATATATATATATATATATATATATATAATCATCTGATGCATATTTATGGATCTCTAAATTATATAATTTTTGATATGTAAGTAATTTGGAGGTAATAGATTATGTCCAATAACTTAGACCACCAATATAGAATCTTTATGATCCAACATAGACTCAGCTGAATTTGAGTGAAGATCGACATAGCTAAATCCAATTAGTATAAATTTTATTATATATGACATTTGTTTCAGTATTTTTTGTTATTTTGAAATTTGTTATAAATATTAGATTAAAGTAGTTACGAGATGATACCACCTCGGTCACTATCCTCGATAATCATCCTCGTACTGCAGAGATAAATACACTTGTCAGACTTTATGAAAAATCCTTAGGAAAGGATGATTACACAATGTTAGATCCATCTTTCTTGAACTTGTCCTCAGATATTTTCATCGGCAAAGTATCAAGGAGAGCCTCAATAATACACATCATCTCGATATCCTGCTCTTTCTGTAAGAGAGCCCTTATCGCTATGGCTCCAACTCAAACCTCTGAGAGCCAAAAGGAGATAGGTGACCACATCATACCCTACTCATTCTCTTCGACCACAAGCTGAGGGCTATATTGCACCACATCTGATCGTTTGGTCGAACTCAATCTGATGACTATAGCTGATGACTCTTGAAGATCTCAGAACACTGAACTGTTATAAGGAGAACGTGGGCCAGCTCTACATCTCTTTAATGTCAGATGGTTATGATAAGACTCCCGATAGTTACAATCAAACGTGACATATGATTTAATGCCATTATCCATGACACATCGTGGATTGTGATTTTTCAAGATGGTTATCGGCAATTGAGGTAATATATCTCTCATTCTCTCTATAAAAGGGGATCACAAAGAACCCTTCAGTAAGTTTTTGGTTTAAGTTGAAAGCTCTTATTTGCGACTTCTCTCTCTTTCTATTCTCAAAGCTTCAATTGACTTAAGCATTGAAGGGTCTTTCATAAAAAAATCTCTAGTGAATGGATTTTTTGCAAGTTTCAAAGAGCACCTAAATCCTTCTTGGGCCACCATCGATTATTTTCTTCCTCCTCGGACTGCCACCGACCTTAGCTAGTCCTCCTTGATCTAAAGTGTTACAACATTAAAAGTCATTGACATAAAAAAGGGTAAAATAGATACTTCGTTTGTTAAACAATTCAATTGGTTAAGATATTTAGAAGCTCCTAAAGGCTAATAACAATACCTCTTTACCAAAAAAAAAAAAGAATAATGATAATATCTGATATTTTGCCATAGAAAAAGAAAGGAATTAGAACTTCTCAATGTATTGTTTTATGCTTCTCTCTAAATCTAATTAATAAAGATCTAATTGGACCTAGTTGCTTCTTGCCCTCCAATATATGATTTGAAACATATCTTCTTTTTTTTTTTTTTTCTCTCTCTCTTTTTATCATCTTCCTATCTTATTTTTCTCTTTCTGCTGCAGCTTTAGGGATACCTACCATGGGCATAAGAGACGGATATAGATAGCTCTACTCCTAATCTAGAGATCTTCAATTTTGAAAGCATGATAGAAATTTATGACATATTTGGTTTGTGACAGAATCATAATGGATTGAAATGAAAATCAAAATGACCATTTCCTTCGATATATTTAATTCTTAATCAAAATTCAAATTGGAATGAAATTTGAATCATAGAAGAAAGTAGAGATTGAATTTTGAGAAATTAAAATATTTCTATTTTTCCTTGGAATCAGAATGAGAATAGGGCTTCCTTCGAATCAAAGATAAAAATTAGAGTTATTTATTCTCATTTTTATTTTAGAGCCTAATTTTTTTCAACTAAATATGACTTTAAAAAATTAGATGGTGGCTTCAAACTCCTTCCTATTAAAAGGGTAAGAGAAAGATTAAGAACAGCTAAGTTTTATAGTGGTACACTGCATCTTCATCCATCCTGAAGTTCAATTCGGAATACAGGGCCGAAGAAAAAGAAGTTCATGAAAAACTGACAGGTAAAGGACATGTTAAAGCAGTTCTTCTCTCTCTCTCTCTCTCTTTCCTCCTCCTCCAACACATGTCCATGTATAGTTTTGAGTCTTCCTTTCAAGAAAATCCAGTATAGACGTCCATCGCGAGTGGAAAGGGAAGCTCCAGGCCTCACTTTCTCATTTATTGCATAGAAGTCACCCCCTTATACAAGGTACCGACAGGCTCCAATTAATGCAAGTTACCGACAGACTCCTATGATTAATCCTCACATTTCAAACAATATATACGAACGACTTAGGAAATTAATACAGATGCAAAGCCATTATATGTTATTATTTACATACATAATTATTTCATAATTTTGAAAATTTAATATAAATTATATAAAATAGAATGTATTCTAATTATGAGATTCAAAGATAATCCACAGGATTATTTCAAATTATATAAATAAAAGTTTTCAAATGACATTAAACTTTAACCAAACTCCTTAAATTAGATGTCAATTAGCATCTCGAGCCATGTGGCTCTAGAAAGTTTGTAGCTCCAATTTGATAACATTGTAATATATATATATATATATATTATGATGGTACGATAGGATTTATCCAATCATTTTGTGGTGATAGTGTCATCTCCATATAGAACTAGCATTTGTGGTGCTAGTTGAAGAGAGCGCTATCGTCGTATGCTGAAATGAACAGCCCCATTGGCTTGCTTGTTAGCCACCAGATAGAAGATGGGTGATGTAGACGCTAGAGATGAATGTTACATGGTGGAGAGTGAAATGTGAAGATGGGACCTACTATGATGTGGATTGGACTTCTGGAAGCTCCAAGACCATAAATTAGATACAAATGCAAATCTATTACTTGAATTTTGAATGTTGGGGATCCTTTTAATGTTGGTTTTGATGGGTTTAGGTCGGGCCTCCATATTTTTGGATTTATAGGTTTGATTGGTTTAATTCACGTCTAATTAAATTAAGTCTCATTTTGCAAAATTCATATGGGGCCTAGCTAGATATAGGAAAGGGATGCTCAACAACCCAATATTAAACAAGAGAATTATTGCGGCAATATTTTTTATTTTTATTTTATTTTATTTTGCGTGCATGCATGCATGCACATGCATGTTTATGTCTACAAAAAGGAGATGGGTTTTTTCTTCAAGCATTATCACGTATACAACAAAGGATAATATGTAAATTATCATACTTTTCTTTTCTACATTGGATGATTTGAGTGGATTAATGGAGTTTGCTTTTATTATTATGGACAATCAGGCACAAAGAGATGGAAAAAATTGTATATGACCTGTGATAGGCTTGCATGAGATTTTAGAAGTATACAGGGTAAAGATAGTGAAATGGCATGGATGCCTTTAGCTCCTGCGGAGGTAAAGTTCTGCAATAATATTTGTTTCCTCTCCTTTCCATGTATAACTCTCTTAAAATATGTAGAACCCTTGGTTCACTGTGCTTCAAGCTGTACAATTTCCTAACACTAGGCCAACCACAATCAGCTCCTGATCCACCCACCGGACCACAATTCAGATCATGTATACCACATCATATATGCCTTCAACATCATATCATATTTAGAAGGCGAAACAAGCACATGATATCGATGATGTTATTTCTTACTTGTATTGAGCCATATATACCACCACCATTGGTGCTAGATTTATTTGATGGTATCTATTCATGATGGATTTTAGATAAAATTGTACCCATGAACTATATAAATTGCCATAAATTTTAGTTCACAATGTACAAAATATGCGATCAAATGTATATAATTTTTTTAATCTTTTGGGTGAAAGAAAAAACATTGTTGAAGTGGATACAGCCAAAAATATCTATGAAGGCCAAATCTCGAAGACTAGGAAAAGAAACTTAATCTTGCGCAATCAATTAGGAGAACTGCAACATCCTTTACCCGTAGGATCATGTTGTTCGATTTTACCGGACCAGCTTGCAAGGATCACATATTAGATTCCTAGTTGTCATAGAACAAATCGAACTAATTTGGAGGGATCATATATTAGTTTTCTGATCGTAATAGAACAAATGATACTGAGGACATTAGTTTGTCAAGTTCCATCTTTCATCAATTAACACATGACAAGGTGTCCAGCTCCTTGAAAGAGAATTAGAACCCAACAAGAAAGAAAAAGAAATAGCCAACAGCAAGTCCACAAAGGACAACTAACAAACTCATGTCCAAGAGGAAGCAAGCAATCAGAGTAGTGATGGAGTAGCATCACCATTATCGACTAGATCTCGTCTTAAGCTTGAACCTAACCTTGTTCCCAATAGAACAGATGGACAGACGTCCCTCTCATCTTCTCAAGCATGGATCTAGAGTGTTAGTAGGCCCATTGCTCCAGAATTGCGAGGACAAGGAAATATAGTTAATGGGGGGATTATGAATTATCTGAAACCAATGATTGAGTGAGACTGAATTTAGTTGGCTATGGCACAGTGGTGGATCTAACTATATACCACTATACAAGGCTATATCAGCCTAATCATGGAATGCTTGGAGTAAGAGCTACAAAGTAGGTGTAAAGAACCAGGTCCTAGCTAATAGAGGTTGGAGACTGAGCGTGAAACACTTGAGAGTTAGGGCTACAAATGGGTCGGATTAAATTGGGACATGTTTGATCTTGACTCAATTTGGTTTCATTTATAGGTCTTGATATTGGACGTGGATTTGATCTAGTAGATGATCAGGTGGAATTAAGTCAGATCCATGGAAAACATTTTAGGTCTTGCAGGTCATTTGGATATTAGTTATTGGGCCTCGTTAGCACCATCAACGTTGGAGGCGTTGGCTTATGGTGAGTGTGCTGATAGAAGAATATAAATATATTGCGAAGCAGACCAACGAGTCAGCTGGTTTGCCCGAGTGGTTAAGGGGGAAGACTTAAGATCTTCTGCACATAAGTGCGCATGGGTTCGAACCCCATAGCCAGCACTTTCAACTATTTTTTTAAATATTTTTTAGGAGCATATCAGTTTTGTATAGATGTCTTCTACCGTGATGAACAACTGATTAGAAATCACATTATATCAGTTTTGTATAGATGTCTTCTACCGTGATGAACAACTGATTAGAAATCACATTAAGTTAATACAGGAAAAAAAAGGAGACCGCACTTTTTTTTTTTTTTTTGGTAAGAAAACCACACTTTGTTTATTTCTGTAGCTTGGGAGAGCCGTATATATTATTTTGTAGCTCAAATGTTTCACTTGAAAGATGAATTGTAGTCTGTTATCAATTGAAGGCTTAGAAGTTTGATAGCTATTAGATGGTATCAATGTCTCATCCTTTTAATATAAAGAACACAATAATAACCATTTTTTTAGAGAAAATTGAATAACCATCCAAGCAAAATCATATTACAACAGGACTATGTGTATGTTTCATAGCAAAAAAAGGGCACCATACTTTATTTATTTATGTAGCTTAGGAGGGCCTTAAATATTGTCATATGGCTCAAATTTTTGCTTGAAGGTGATTTGTACATCATTATCAATTGAACAAATGATCCAACAAAAAAAGGTGTCAACCTTTGGATACGTTAATTGAGTTGTAAAAAGGAAATTTTATCAAACTTAATTAAAAAATCTGCTGGGACAAGGGGGTGGAATAGCTATGCCCTGGTTTTGAGCTGCTTTTTCTTTTTTTTTGATGTAAATTTGAGCTCTTATGATGTCATCTAGTTTTCTTCTTTGCCCCTCTCTACCATGCCCTCTCCTTTCCCTGGGCTGCTAGTCTCCTAGTGTCATATTGGTTTCTTGATCCTATCAAGTCTTTTGGCTGCAGGCGAGCCAATCCAGCTTGATGAGGCCTTGATGTTCCACCTTTGCAAGGTTTGGAGCTTTGATCTCCTAAACCTTCACCCCAATCTCCATTCAAATATCCAAAAGTTGTGGATGAGGTGATCCGACTTAGCGACATCCAAATCCATCAACTAGTGGCCACCTTTTATTGGGCCTGTGGACTAGGAGCCTGCTTCTAACTCAGCTTTGTCTTCTCTTATACTTTCCTCCATCAACAAGGTAAGGAATGGACCATTATCCATAAGTTATTAATTTTTTATGGTGGAAATAAAATATATTTTAGATTATCTGGCTATATTATATTTGGGGATTATTAGATTTATATGCTTGGCTTTTTTTGTTGGAGTATGGCTCCCAATACATGCTTAATAGAGACTTTGTATTTTTTTTTAATAAAATTAGTGCATTTAAACATTTTTAATATAAATACAATCAAGAGAGTTAGAAAGCAAAATATCCCTAAGGGGCTTCAAAATTGTCTCTTCTCCTACCCAAAGAGACCCTCTAGAGTAATCAGCAACAAAGGCAGCCATCTAGTCGGTAGCAGTATTCATCTCCCGATAGACATGCCTAGAAATACACACTCGATAATCAGATAATAATATAAATATATTCTTCAAAAGTGGGTGAGCATGATCATCATTGAAATAGTCTTAAATTCAAGTCACCACCACAATCGGGTCGCCTTTAATGATGGGATGGTCGACTCTCAAAACTTGTCTGGTATGCAAAATCCCATCCCAAGCAGCTCGCAATTTCGCTTCAAGAATCATAGGTGCGAAGAGACGGCTTTTCCTAGCTATAATCAACCTGGAGTCGTGACCATGGATCACGAAGCAAGCTCCGCCCGTCTGTGTTGTATGCTACCATCAAAGTTTACCTTCAGATATCTCGGAGGAGGGGTCTTCTAAGTGATGAACACCCACTGGATCGCTACACAAGTCGGATGGGAGTCCCCAGATCTTCAAAGGCCTAGAGGTCACATCCATCATCTCCGCAGTCTAGATATGAGATTGCTCCACAATAAGCCTCGTTGAGGTTCTTCTAAACTCAAACACTAGGTTGTTGCTGGCAAGTCAAGTGTGATTGGCCATATAAGCTGCCCAGGAACCCTCCTATCAGGATCCGTTCTTTCTGTGCTCTTTCATACGTACTTTAGGAATGTCTAAATAGGAACAGTAGCCTAGGCAACCTAGTGATGCAATTGAAAATCCAGATCTGTTTGGCTCTTAGACACAAATAAGATGTGCTCCATCATCTTGTCCTTCAGACCATAGCACAGATAAGTTGACTGAATATCCATACCTTGACCCCTTAGAGTGGACTTTATCGAAAGCCAGCCCCAGGCCACCTTTTAGAGAAAAAGGCACACCTATAGGTGTACCCTCATCCTCTAAATCCACCCAGCATCCATCTGCCTTGTCGGCCCCCTCCCATATAAGTTGTAGAGACCTACTATCATTGCTCTTTGAAAACAAGAATGCCTCCAAACATTAACATCCGAACAGTTATGAATCAAAACTGAAAGGCTAGAACCTACTCCCCTAGTTGCCTCTAAATGAGACAAGCAACCACCGTTGGATCCCACTAACCACCATCTGCATCAAGGAGATCGCAAATCCTCATCGAGTTCGTCACCTCATGACTGATGAAAGTCGGCCATTAGCTGAGAGGAAGGTCATCAATCCACTGATTATGCAAGAGCTGCACCAATCGACTATCACCAATAATCCACCACATCTGGGATATCACTTTCGGAGCACGCACAAATTTCCTTCCATAAGAAGGACGCATCCCAACCAACTTGGATCTCTTCATCCATCATCCACATCTTATATCTAGCCCTCATCACCGTACTCCAAAGGCTTCTTGGGTCTAAAAGAAATCTAGCCATATGTTGGGCAATAAAGACCTTCTGCCTAGAAGCTAGAGACTGAACCCCAAGACCTCTATCCCTTAGTGGCTGACACACCACCTCCCACATCAACAGATACATGCCACCCCCACCTCCCAACCTTGAGCCCCACAAAAAACTCCAAAAAAACTGCTCCAATCTCCCCACCAAAGTCTTGGACAGAATAATATTTGAAAGCAGATAAACTAGGATGGAATTAAGGATAGATCTTACCAGAGTGACCCTCCCCATCATAGAAAGGGTACGAGCCTACAATCTATCGAGCCATTCTCAAATCGCTGTCTCCATTCCTCCACAATCAGCTCTCCTCAACTGACAGTTCGAAATAGGAACATCCAATTATTGCAGGGTCCCACTGTGCTCTCCAATCCCTAGACTCTTGCTAATCCTATGACAAATCTAGGCTGGCATCTTAGGGCTGAAAACTATAGTGGATTTGGAGAGGTTCACCTTCTGACTAGATGCCTCACAGTACTCTTTCAAGATCCTCTTAACCCAGTCGCATTCCGAGCTGTGGCCCGGCCCAGCAAAATACAATTATATGCAAAGAGCAGGTGCAAGATCGGCTAGGCTCCAGGGATTAGTGCATAAGGATCAAGCATCGGCCCTCAGACCGTAGCACATAAAACTCGTGAAAGAATATCAACACATAATAAAAAGATATGATGATAGAGGACAACATTGCCGCAGCGCAACCATAGAGTGAAAGAAAGTCGATGGGTCCCATCGATGACAAAAGCAACAGAGGAACTCTAGATGCACTCTAATATCCAACTAATCCAGCAAGGGTGGAAGCCTACGGCCGTGAGAGCTCCCTCCAAAAATTTCTAACTCATCTGATCGTAGGCTGTTCTATGTTAAGTTTGACCGCCATGAGGCTATGGCGAATGGAGATACATCGAAGATCATACATAAACTCCTAAGTAATGAGTATGTTATTTGATATACTACAGCCACTAATAAAAGGCCCATGTTTCGAGCAAATCAGTTGGAGAAGATAAGGCTTCATCCTGATCACCATCAACTTTGCACAAATTTTGTACAAGGTTGTGCAAAGACTAATCGATCTAAAATGGCTTGGCTCTGAAGCATCCTGTCTCTTTGGTATTAATGTGATGAAGATCTACTTCCACATGTCTGGCATACAGCTGGTCACAAAGAACTTCTGCATAGCCGCCATCGCCTCCGATCAAATAATAGGTCTGTATCTTCTATAGAAGAGGGGGGAAGACCATCAAAGCCTGGGACTTTATCTTTGGTCATGGACCACACTACTCTCTGTATCTCCTCTTCAGTCACCTCACAAAGGTCTCTATTCTCTTGCACACTAACCAAAATATCAGGAGGAGGAAAGTGGCTCTCCTGATTTGCTTCCAGCTCCATCGTCTAGTAGGATCTGAAGAAGTTCACAACCTCCTATCTAAGCTCATCCTCACTCATTATCCACTATCCCCTGATATCTTTAATCACCCAGATCTAATTCTTATTCCTCTGGATAATGATAGATTGGTGGAAAAATTTTGTACTCCGATCCCTCTTTCTGATCCAGTACATTTTAGATTTTTGCCTCTATAGGATCTCCTACTGTCTGAGAACGGAGTGATGGGTGGAGAGCAAACCCGAAAGGTCCACAGCTCCCCCTCAACAAGACTGCCATTCCAATCCTCTCACTTTTGAAGCTCAGCAATGAAAGCCTGAACTACCTCAAGTCTCTTGAAAATATCTCCTACCTCGATCTTGTTCTACCTTATTAGCTTGAGCCTCTTGGTCACCTAATATCTGGCATCACCATGAACTGGTAGCATCCAAATCTCCCACACTATATCCCAAGACCAAGAATAGGAGAGCCAAAATTTCTCGAATCTGAATGGGCTCCGATGGGAGACGCGTCCATGATCAACAGGAGAGGGTAGTGGTCTCAAGCAATCTTCAGTAGATGATGAATCTGATGGTATGGATAATGCTGGATCCAACTGATCATGTCCAAGACTCTATCAATCCTCTCCCAGACTCTGCCCCCCACAATCGATTGTTACACGAAGTGAATTTGGGACTAATAAATCCAAGATCCACAAGGCCACAAGATTGTATGAAAGCCCTGAGTTTCTTGGAGCTCACGTCGTCTACAAAAGATCTACCATCTCTTTTCATGAGGATCAATAATACAATTGAAATCACTAGCAACAACTATAAAAAGATTTTGATCAATCAAAGTTGTCATCTCCTACCAAAGGAGTCTCCTATCTCTATACTCTGTACTAGCATACACTCCTAATAAGAGCTAAGTGAAACCATCTATTTTCGTAATAACAATAATAACTTCTTGATTATATCAATGGAAAACATCCACCACAACAACCTTCTTTTTTCATACTACAATAATTTTCCTCGATAGACCCATAGACTCAGTAGCATAGAACCCCCATCCTATCAGAAAGTGACGTCGGATGTGGGCAAGACTCGGGCCACAAAGTTTGGTCTCCATCAACACACATAGATCAGGATCATGATTCTATATCAATCTTCTATAAGTTGAGGGGAAGGATGATTCCCCACCTCTCGCATATTCCAAAATACAATCTTTATGTTAAGATTCAAAATTCTACAATAAGCACCTAGATGAATCGACCAAAGTGCCCCCACTCTCCATCTTCCCCTCTTGATTTTCCCCTGAAAATCCTAATCCTGCATCTCCTGTAAAGTTGACTTAATTTAGCCAACAACCTCTTCATAGGCCAGACCCTCTTCTGAAGTTGCACCCATACCGCTTCCCCCATTATTGCTCCTCCCCATCATCATCAACTCTGCCAACGAGGATGCACTAGCCACCAGCATGGCACTCTCCCTGGATCCCTTCCCTTAGCTACATCCTCCCTATCTCCTTCATTGCGCTCACCACCATCGCTCCTTCTGATGGTTGGGATTTCTTGGTTGGTAATGTAGGGTGGATAGAACCCGACCCCAAGCTCCAAGCGATGGCACCTCCGATCGGGATAGGATGAGAGCTAAGAGGATCTGACCCCCCATCGACTGGTGAAGCTTTTTCTCTCTCTTGTGACAGCACAAGCTTTGCACCGACACCACCATCAACGAACTTGATTGCAGGCCTGTTTGGCTTACCAAGGGAGCCCATCTCTAGGGTCCTTATTGGGCTCCGACCTGCATCATGTTGGGTTGACTGGATTGGGCTTCTGACCCATTTTAGAGAACTCCCACCCACATCTGCCATATATGAGTCCATAGGGCCTGCGTCCACCTCCAGGCCCACTTCCATGCAATCATGGCCTGGTGGCAACTCGGCCAACACCTGGTAACCCAGTGCCGACTTGGGCACTTCAACTCATCCTATCTCCAGTGCAAGCTTTGATTTTCTTAGTGATCACAGTTGGACAAATTTAGTTAGCTTTTGCCAACCGTTTGAGTCCGTCGGTAACTTGCAAGAGCTCTCTTGAGGATGGGATATGCTTGATCTTGACAAAAAAGAACTGGGAGCCAATGAACCTAGGTTAGAGTCAGTTGCCATTGTCGGTTTCATCGGAGCCCTATGCTGCCAAGGCTACCGAATCCGTGAAGTCACCACCCATGGCACCATCCTTGGTCGAGGGATAATGGTATGGTCCCCTCCACTCATTGATCCCTCTTCCATAGCCATAGGAGAGACATAGATGTTCTTCGACTGAAGGCAGCTCACCCCCTTCTCCTTTTCTATTGGTGGAGCATGGCATTCCTTATGGGAGTGTCCTGTCTAGCCACACCGGTAGCATACCCTCAAGATAATCTCATACACAAAGGGTCGCCAGAAAATGCTCGTGACTTCGAATTAAGACCTCTGACTTCAAGAGTTCGGACGCATCAAGATCAACATAGATCCTCACAAATCTGATTTTCTAAAATCAGTCAGTGAAATCGTCAAAGGCCACTGGATGTCCAGCTTCTGACACGATCCCCTTTAGCATCCCTGATTCTCAAAACTCCATTGGTAGCCCTGGTAACCAGATCCAAACCACTGTTCTCCACATCATGTTCATCTTGAGTACAAAGCTAGGTACCCATGGTTCCATTGCCAGGAGTTGGTCAGTGATGAATCACAGGCCATCCTACAAAATCCCTTCACAGTCCTTCATCGATCGGAATCGGAGAAGATGGTGGTCTTCAGCTAGGGTAAAAGCCTTCGGACACTACTGTAGCTTGCTGTGCTCCTTAAACTCTTCTGTAATCCAGTCTGATGGCACCGGCCAGCCCAAGCTTTGGATCAAAAAATAGATGTTCTCCCATTTCTTCCAGGACTTTATCATCACTTCTTCCGAGAACTCAAGAACTTTAGTGAAGAACTTCTGCAACTGTTTGACCTCCTCCGGCGTGCTCTTATACACCATCCACTAGAATTATCTTGGCGGCCCCTGAGCCACCCAAGCCCAGCTCCTTCCATCATCTATCGATTCCGGCAAGGATCGACCCCCTTGGCTTGGCTCTTTCCCTCGATCGGCCATTGGCCACCCAACTCTGGTGCAACTAGTAGGTGTTCGATGAAAGGCCCAAAAAATTTGTATGACTTTCAACATAATTGCATCTAGGTGCATGTACCTGTGCATCCATTGCTTCATCCCCTCTATATGGTTGTTGATGGAAGTTCCTAGGTCATTTAGCAATGTTTGCATGTTGTTTTCCTTTCCTTCAGTCACATAATTTTGTATGTTTTATTTTGATAATTGGTAGGCTTGTATGTTACACCTTTGTCAAGATGCCCCCAATTGATACTTGTGAATATTGTAGAAGGGGATAACACACTCCTGTACTCACAACATGCTTGATAGCAGGTCTATGATGGCACTACATGGGCCTTGACTTTGTTTAAAATTTTATTTACATTGGATGCCTTTCTATAATTTTCTTACCTCAAAATATTTCCAATGCAATTGGATGGCTAGAGCACAAGGGGATAATGGCATGTTAGACAATGATCTTTGAGGGCTTTTGTCAAGTTTGGCATATACTTGGCGTTATCATGATTTACTGATCGATGTATGCACCTCACGTAGCCTGATTGCGTGGTTCATTGGTCGACATCTATATCTTTTTTTTTGGTACAAACGAGCAGTCACACCACTCTGATATGAGAGCAGTCTATGAAATCAAGATACAAAAGATCTTGCAGGTCTGACGGACAAGAGTCATCCTATCTTCAGACCCAGTCCTTGAAGTGATCCACCATATAACATAAGAAGCAATCCAGTCCACCGCACTATTCACCTTTCGATAAATATGTCGGATCATCATCGTAGCAGAATAATGTTTCAAAATTTAGACATCACGAAGGAGTGGATGAGCCTCCAACTACTTCATGCTACCTTGAATCCAGTCAATGACGGTAACAAAATCTTCCTTAATAAAGATCTTCTCCGCCCATAGCTCCTGTCTGACATAAGTGTGTCTATCTAGGCGGCATGAAGCTCAGCTCCTAGAATCGAAAGCTTAAGAAAAAGAGCACCTCCAGCCACTAGCAGCCTAGCATGAGGGCTCCAAATGATAAATTCTCCACCACTCCTGCCATTTTTGACACTGCCATCGAAGTTCATCTTGACAAATCCCAAAGGAGGCTCTCAGAAAATAAAAATAATCCTCTGAATCATTGCAAGAGTAGTATGAGAGTCTCAGAGATTGGAGATATCAAGGGACGGACCAATAGTGTTGAACTGGCAATACTCTGCAGCCAAGCATGTGGCTCTCTCCAACACTAGATGGGAAGGTACCATCTTAACTTGAAGATCAAGTTATTTCTGGAAAACCAAATCTGATAGACGATATAGGACATTCGATCCCCCCAAGTGGGGGTTGCCCCCTCCACCATACTTTGATGGACCACGCTTAGAAAGAAATCCAGCCATGGGCCATGACTCACCTCCCAGGGTTGGCCACCCACCCAGCTCCAAATCAGCCTCGCCCTTAAACATTGTAGGATGGTGTGCTCCATCGATTCATCCTCCACCCCGTACACCGAGCCGAAATCTTCATACCTCTATCTCTGAGAAGCGTACAAGTCTGAAGTCGGTCCCAAATGAACTTTTGGAGAAAGAGCCTTACTCTGGGATGGACGGTCACTCTCCAAATCCAAGCAGTCTCAATCCTCGTGCCCATCATCGGCCTACACATCTCTGACAGATCCCTCAAAAAAATGCTAGAAAAATAGGAATGACCCCACATCCTCAAGTCTTGGGTGGGATGAATTAGAATTGGAGTAGCAAGGATCCAATCAGTGAATGGACCACCAAAAAGATGGATAATCTTCTGGGCTCTCCAGCCTCTACCATCGACAGCGAGCATATCGTACACACGTAGATGGCCATCCATGTCACTACCAACATAGGCCAACCAGCAGGAGAGAGGAAGGCTCGAGATCCAAGCATCTTGACTCACATTCGTTGAAGTTTCATCCCTAATCAATCATCTGACTCGTGCTAGAACATCAGACCTACGTGCATAAATCTCCTTCTATATGAAGAAGCATCCATGGGTGGCCTAGATCTAGGTCTTCTGACTCCACACCACATATCGGACCCTCATCATCTTGCTTCACAGGCAATCAAGCTGGATAAAAAAATCTGAGAGCATGTCTGACGATCCATACCTTTCATTTAACCAATAGAGACTGAATCCTCAGACCTTCATCCCTCACAAGCTGGCAAACTACCTCCCAAGACAATAGGTGGATCCGATGACCATCGTGCTCCAATCCCCACAAGAAGTTTCAAAACCGCTATCCTAGCCCTCTGAGACAAGAAGTCGGCATAATCTTATTTGCAAAGAGATACATTGGGATGGAGCTAAGCACCGATCTCACAAGAGTCATTCTGCCCTTCATGGAGAGGGTATTAGCTTGCCAGCCCTTGAGATGCTCCTGAACCCACTATTCTATAGGTCTGCAATCGATCCTCTGGAGATGCTGCTCCATGATTGGAACCTCCAGATAGATCAAGGTCCCGATCTACTCCTGGATCTTTAGTCTCTTCCGAATCGTCTGCTTCACCTGGATCCTCATCCTAGGGCTGAAGATGATGGTAGACTTTTGAAGATTCATCAACTGGCCTGAGGTTAGACAATATACCTCAACAATGGACGCAAACTACCATATGTTTCAAATCAAGGTCCGTCCAATAAGGAGGCAATCATCTGCAAAGATAAGATGTGAAAGTAGCTGGGCCCCAGGGGTGGGCCAATAGGGCTCCATCATCGATCTTTGAACCACCACCCTCAACATCCAAGACAGAGCATCAACACATAAATGAACAAATAGGATGTGAGAGGACAACCTTGGCAAAGACCAACAGATGAGTGGAAGAACTCCATTGGAGACCATTGACCAAAATGAAAAAACTCAAAAACTCCACATAGTCCATGACCCAACCAATCCACCTTTCTCCAAACCCTAAATCCCGAAGTGTCCATTGAAGAAAATGCCAGCTTGTTCGGTCATATGCTTGCTCCATGTCCAGCTTGATCGCCATAAGACTGCGGCGACCTAGAGCTCGTCGAAGATCGCACATAAACTCTTAAGCAAGCATAACATTGTCGGTGATAGACCGGCCACTAACAAATGCATTCGCTCCGGATCGGCATCTATATCCTTTGTAAAACCCAATGATTATATTTTCATAGTTTGAGCTCATTTTAATTTTAAACTGATTTTCCATGCTTTGGTTTTTAATTTGCTTTCATTGACATTTGAGCTACAATGTAGGGTTATCTATTATTCATCATGATGCTTGGTTTAATTATCAATTGCCAAATATGAATGTTAGTTTAGTCGTGCATTATAGCTAAACAAGTTAGCAGGGGAATGCTATCAGAATAAGAATCATACTGAAATTTAGATTTTTTGTATTATTATAATTATCTATGAAATTATCGATGCTATACTTTTTGTAAGGCTGAGAAGCTGTTGAGATTTCATACCCCAAAAACCTTCATATACACTTAGCTTTATATATATATATATATATTGATGGAAGGGGTTGTCAATACAACAAAAATATTATTTATTCTCTCAACTTATTCCTCAAAACCAAATAATATCATGACAAAATAATCTAAGACTTATCCATTCAACCAAATGCACCAAGCTTTTATTTTGCAGAACAACCATATTTCTATAAACTTATTAGAATAACACTTCTTTATTGTTCTAAACTTGTTCTGTAACCAAATAGCAGCCTAACTATCTTCCATAGGTTTATCAGATGTTCTGTTGATAAAAAATAGGATAAGTGCTAGCTAGATCACTGTTCAGTTCATTGATTTGACATAGAAGTCAATGATCGGTTAAGAGATAGATAGCCCAATCTTGTGGGACTAATTAGATTCATCAAAAGTGTGATGGCTCGGCCCATGTAACAAACCCCAGCCCAAACAACAAAAAAAAAAAGGAAGAAAACTCCCGACCGGAGTCTTCTTCGATGAAGGGGAGTTTGAATCAAACTCTTGGGCTCCTCTATGAGAGGAGACCCTCATTCCTTCCCTTCCATGAACTTCCACCATCAAGAAGAAGCCGAGCCTCTTCCTCTCTCGTCGTCTTCCTCCCTCTATTCATCTCTCTTGTTTCGGATGGTCATCATCATGTTCGAAGAATTTTGGACTGAGCATCACCGGAATCAGGTAAAAAATCCCTTGAGGAAGCCCTTCATCAAGTTCTTATGATTATTAAGATAGATTTTAGTGGTTTATTTGTCGATTTTGGAAAGAAAAAAAAATTGAATCTCAAGTGCCCTATTTTTCCTCTGCGTCTTTGATTGATTCCGACGTCGTCCATCGTCGTTGATCATCGAATCAGAGATCTATGATCTCGTCGTCATGTGCTGCACCTCTGGTCATCTTCCTCAGGCCTTGAATCCCAATTTTCGACCGACAATCATCGAATTTCTTTTGAAAAAGGTCATTCCCTGTTTTGGACTATTCCATCCTTATTTTTCTTGGTTTTCAAGCACCGATGGTCACCGTCGACCATCGGTTTGGTTCCTTTGGGCCACACTATCGCCGCCCTCCTGCCGATGGCCATCCCCATGCCGGCTGCACTGCCGGTCGACCAGCCAATAGGGGATTGTGAGGTCCCTTGTTTCGGCCCAAAGAAAGTCTGGGAAGAAGAAAAGAAAAAGAAGAAGGAAGAAAAAGAAAAAAAAAAGAAGAAGGAAGAAAAAGAAAAGAAGAAAAGAAGAAAAAGAAAAAAAGAAAAGAAAGAAAAGAAAAAGAAAAAAGAAGAAGAAGAAAAGAGAAGTAGAAAAATAGAAAAAAAAATTATATAAAATAATAGGACTCTCTCTCCTCTCTCTCTTGTGAAGAAAAAAAAATTAAATAAATAAATAAATAAATAATGATATAAATAATAAAATATGAGAAAGAGAGTTTCTCTCTCTTTCCTCTCTTTCTTCAACCTGAACTAGTATTTTCTCTCTCTAAAATTGAACTTTCTCTCTCTATTTTCTTTCTCTAGATTATTTTTCTTTCTTAAGATATTTTTAGAATTTTGAGAAGAATGATGATGAATTTAAATGAACCTAGTGATAGATTTTTGATCTGCGATCGTCGGACGATACACCGACACCCACTTTGATCAGATTAGGTATTTTTAAGATTCTATTTTTCATGATTTTATTGAATTATCTATATGATAATCTGAGAAATCTAAGATGAATTTTCTCTCTAAAATTTTTTCTCTCTAGAATTTTTTCTTTCTAAAGCCATTTCTCTCTCGATCGATTTTTCTCTCTTAATCGATTTATCAATGAATTTTTTTTTTTAATATTTTTGATCTGATGAAGAATCTTGATCCATGATTGTTGGGCAGTGTGTTGGCACTCACCTTGATCAGACCATGAATCTTTAAATTTGATCATCCATGATCTCGATCTAGCCATGACTTGATTTGATCATGTTGATTTCACCAATCGAGATATTGGACCAATCATAATGTTGGATTGTGTCACCTGATCCATTCAAATTGTACCTCATAAAATCTCTCTCCTCTGATTTTCTCTCTCCACTTGATTTTTATGAAACCAATGAAGAAATCTCAATCCTATCACTTCGAATCTGATTTGATCTGATAGTCAAATTTTAGATCGTTTATGTCCTAATTAGATTTTGATTAGATGAAATTAGATAATCGGATCCAATCTAAACTGTTAAAATATGATATTTATATTCTTTCTGATTATTGAATTTGATCTTGTATAGGTATCATTGACACCTGATAATCAGATATTGTGATATGGTTTATGAACTAAAGAATTTTGAAAGAAAATTTATAGAATTATATGGATTTATTGAAATGCATTCGAGATAAGTAATATTTCATTTTTTTTAGATTTATCAGTAAATTATAATATATTTTTCTAATATGATTTGAGAAACGATGCATGAATTGGATGAAATGATATTCTGTTATGAAAATATCTTATTTGAAATGTTATGATGAAGCATGATTGAACATATTGATTTCATGATGCATTATATTGATTGATTTCGATACTATATGATTATATATTTTCTTATTGAAATTAGAATATGAAATATGATTTATGAAGAATTCTGATATAAGAACAATATGAATTGATAATCTGACTATGTAAAGGATCCCGTCAATGGAGGCATATATGTTGGCAATTGATTTGTCCTGAGGGTCTATATCGCCAGAGAGACTAGCAGTTTCGAAAGACTTTGCTGTCAGATGATTTGTAGCTCACCGCAAGAAGATACGCGGTGTTATGACCCTGCCACAGAAAAAATATGGTCATAGCTAATGGTTAACAAAAAAAATTTAAGAATGAAAGAAATTAAAATCTCAGGAGAAACTCAAATTTTGAAAAAGAAATAAATTTGGCATGAACTATATTGCATAATCGAAATTGATTTCAAATTGATGAACTCGATATGCTTATTTTTTTTAAATAATTATTTACTTAAATGCCTGATGAAATATGTTGAAAGTGATCATTGCTTACTGGACTGTCTAGCTCATTACCTTTTATTTTACTATTTTTACAGATGTTGAGAAATTAAGATAATACAAGATATGAATGAAAGAGTGATCAGAAGCAGAATCTCCATACTTTTATTTTAGGTTGAAAGTCTTATTGAATTTGATGTAAGGCCTATGAATTGTTGTTGAATTTATTGAGATATTAAAAAAAAAAATAGATCCTTATATTTTGAATTTAATTTATTGACTAATTATTCTGTTGTTGTTTTAGGATAGCATGATAAGATGCCTTGCATGCTTATGAGAAGAATTTTCTATGAGTATGCGGCGGTTGCCATGACCCTCGATTCACAATTTCGGATTGGGGGCATGATAATTAAAGTAGTATCAGAGCATTAGTGGATGAACTAAGATGTGTATAGTATGGGTGCCAGTGGATAGACACTAGGGATATTATGGTGTAGATCTTTAATGATTGTAGTGAAAAAAAAAATCTTTATAATTTTTGGTTAAATATTGAGATTATGTATGAAAGGATCACAAGAGATTATGATATATAGAATTTGAAATATGATGGATGATCTATTGATCATAATATGATTAGTTAGATTTTGATCGAAAGTAATTGCAAAAGAATTGACATAAAATTTTATTGTGCATTGTGGTTATTAATTTGATCATTGATTATTCAAGTGAATTGTAAGCTCAAATTCGATGTAAGAATAATACTATGATATTACTTCTAGTTGAAAAGTTGATTAGTATTGACAAGATAAAGATTTGATGATAAAATATTATTCCAGGATGGATTAAGAAAGTCTTTTATAATGCTTGATTGAAATATTTATTAAAATTGAACTTGGTATGTGGATCATATATAAAGTGGTGTATTGAGATGAATACATATTTGAGAATATTGCAAAGAAGTTTATTTCTTATTAATGAAATGGATTATGAGATTGTAGGATATTCATTGTGCTAGAATTTTTAATTATCATCCTTGGATCTAAATAATAGATCTTATTTGTATCTTTTAAAGACTACATAATATGTATAAAATTTTAATTTAAAGATTTCGTATCTAAGTTGATCAAAAGATTTTCTGATATTATTGTTGAAATTATTAATAAAAAATTGATATCTTTAGATTAAGATAAAAGATCTGATTTATTCGAGATTATGGGATCTATGTGAATTTATAATTTAAAATTTTTGAATTTAGGAATTGATATGGAGTTCCTTTACTTTGGTTAATGAGGTCTCCGATTGAATCTATTAAGTGGGGATTTGATTTTTTGAGGTTTGTATGATTGTTATGAAAGGATATTTGATAGATATTGAAGATCTTGATGATAAAAATTTTAGAAAAGATAATGATTTAAAATTCTTATATATTCTGATTATGTCCTAACTTAATAGACCATCGAAAGATTTTCTCATTGATTTAACTTATAAAGATTTTGATTTGAAATTTATCTAATTGAATCGATATGAAAATTAAGATTTGATTCATATTAATTATAGTAAATCTATATGATGATTTTAAATGTGATATTGAACTCAAGAGTTAATCAAGATTATTGTATACCAGTAGAAGTATGAATGAGAATCAGAAGTTAATCTTTGACTTCAATTGAAATTTAAAATTTTAAATTTTTTTTCTATTGATAAGATAAAAAAATAATTTGATTAAAATTTTTTTGGTGAACCTAAGAAATTTTGATTGTTATAACAGAGTGTGCAGCGGAAGCATGGTGATCTGGATTACTTTGAGTAAGTCAAGAATGTTGATTCTTTGAGTCAAAGAATCATGATAAATAATATGTTTTGATATAAAAAAAATTATTGATATTGGAAAGAATAATATTTAAAAAAAAATATGATTTTTAAAAGTAGTGCTTCCACCTACTATGCTAAAAAAAATATTTAGCATCCTAATTCTAGGATGAGTGGACCCTTAATTTTTTTATTTTTGATTTAAAATATTTAGAGATAAATTTTTTCTATCTTAGAATTAAATTTTATAATTCTCTATTTATTAAGAAAAATTTGAGATTATTTATCAAATAATGATTTTGATCTTAGATTATTATACTCAAATATTTATCTCCAGGATATAATAAAATTTGAAGTTTAAACTCTTTTGATCATTGTTATTTCTCTGACTGAATAGAAAAGATTAAGGTTATCTATTGATATTGATGATTATTCTACAAAAGATGGATTGGAGTTATTTATAATTTAATTTGATAATGAATCGCTTAATTAAGATTAGTTAATATTTAGATAAAGAAAATTGATATACTTACTTAGTATAGAGACATTGATTTTGATTATAAGAAAAAAAATATAGTTTTAATTTAGATCAACTTTTGAGTTATTGATTTTTTTTATAGAATGACTTAATGATAAAATTGCTTCAAGAATTAAAATATTTAAGAGTTTGAAGGTTTGAGTAAGAAAAATTTCGATAACTAGAAATAGTGATTTTGATTCTAATCAACGCCGATGATATTGATATTTATGAAATGATTAATGATAAAGTTATATTGAGAATTAAAATATCAAAATTTTGAGAATGAGATTGAAATGATAAATCTTCAACCTTTAAAAGTATGAATAAGAGAAAATATTTTTGAATTTTGATTGATTGGGATGTCATTGTATGATTCATATAAGTATGCTTTCCTATCTTATGATGGGTTGATTAATTAAAAGTGGTTAATATTTTAAAAAAAAAATAATGATGATGAATGAAGTTTTTGTGCAAGAATAGAGATATTAATTTTCTTCTAGCTACAAGAGATAGATTTGATTTTAATTTGAGTCATGAGATATTGAACATTATTTTTATAGGAAATGAGATCATAATTTCGAAATCTTGAAATATTGAAAATCTTTAAGATGTTGGTCTTGATAAATAAGAAAAAAAATAGTTCCATTTCAGATTAATATTTGATGTATTGACTTTTTTCTTATGAAATTATTTAAGAATGAATTTATATCAAGAATTAGAATATTAAAATATTTTGAGGATGAGATTCAAGTAAGAAACTATGAAGACTCAAGTAAAAAAAAAAATTTTGAGGATGAAATTTTTTTTAGAGGGGAAGAATGTGATGGCCCGACCCATGTAACAAACCTTAGCCCAAACAACAAAAAAAAAAAGAAGGAAGAAGACTCCCGACCGGAGTCCTCTTCTCCAATGAAGGGGAGTTTGAATCAAACTCTTGGGCTCCTCTATAAGAGGAGACCCTCATTCCCTCCCTTCCATGAACTTCCACCATCAAGAAGAAGTCGAGCCCCTTCCTCTCTCGCCGTCTTCCTCCCTCTATTCATCTCTCTTATTTTGGATGGTCATCACCATGTTCAAAGAATTTTGGGCTGAGCATCATCGGAATCAGGTAAAAAATTCCTTGAGGAAGCCCTTCATCAAGTTCTTGTGATTATTAAGATGGATTTTAGTGGTTTATTTATCGATTTTGGAAAGAAAAAAAAAATCGAATCTCAAGTGCCCTGTTTTCCCTTCGTGTCTTTGATTGATTCTGGCATCGTCCATCATCGTTGATCATCGAATCGGAGATCTATGATCTCGTCGCCATGTGCTGCACCTCCGGTCATCTTCCTCAGGCCTTGAATCCCAATTTTCGATCGACAATCGTCGGATTTCTTTTGAAAAAGGTCATTCCCTGTTTTGGACTGTTCCGTCCTTATTTTTCTTGATTTTCAAGTGCCGGTGGTCGCCGTCGACCATCGATTTGGTTCCTTCGGGCCACATCGTTGCCACCCTCCTGTCGATGGCCGTCTCCATGTCGGCTGCACCGTCGATCAGCCAGCCAACAGGGGATTGTGAGGTCCCCTGTTTCGGCCCAAAAGAAGTCTGGGAAGAAGAAAAGAAAAAGAAGAAGAAAGAAAAAGAAAAAAAAAAAAGAAGAAGGAAGAAAGAAAAAATGAAAAGAAGAAGGAAAAGAAAAAGAAAAGAAGAAGAAGAAGAAGAAAAGAGAAGTAAAAAAATAAAAAATAAAAATAAATAAAAATAAAAAAAATTATATAAAATAATAGGACTCTCTCTCCTCTCTCTCTTGTGAAAAGAAAAAAGAAGAAGAAAAAAAAAGAAAAAAATTTAATAAATAAATAAATAAATAATGATATAAATAATAAAATATGAGAAAGAGAGTTTTTCTCTTTTCTCTCCCTTCAGCCTGAACTAGTATTTTCTTTCTCTAGAATTCTACTTTCTCTCTTTATTTTCGCTCTCTAGATTATTTCTCTCTTCTAAAATTTTTTTAGAATTTTGAGAAGAATGATGATGAATTTAAATGATCCTAATGATGGATTTTTGATCTGCGATCGTCGGACGATACACCGATACCTACTTTGATCAGATTAGATATTTTTAAGATTTTATTTTCTATGATTTTATTAAATTATCCACATGATAATCTTAGCATGATTTGATCTGATCGATCAGATTTGTTGAATCATATCGTCTGAGGAATCCAAGATGAATTTTCTCTCTCTAAAATTTTTTCTCTCTAGAATTTTCTCTCTAAAGCCATTTCTCTCTCGATCGATTTTTCTCTCTTAATCGATTTATCAATAAATTTTTTTTTTTAATATTTCTGATTTGATAAAGAATCTTAATCTATGATTGTTGGGTAGTGTGTTGGCACTCACCTTGATCAGACCATGAATCCTTAGATTTGATCATCCATGATCCCGATCTAGCCATGACTTGATTTGATCATGTTGATTTCACCAATCGAGATATTGGACCAATCGTAATGTTGGATTGTGTCACCTGATCAATTCGAATTGTACCTCATGAATTCTCTCTCCTCTGATTTTCTCTCTCCACTTGATTTTTATGAAACCAATGAAGAAATCTCGATATTATCACTTCAAATCCAATTTGATCCGATAGTTAAACTTTGGATCGTTTATGTCCTAATTAGATTTTGATTAGATGAAATTAGATAATCGGACCCTATCTAAATCGTTGAAATATGATATTCGTATTCTTTCTGATTATTGAATTTGATCTCGTATAGGTATTATTGACACCTGATAATCGGATATTATGATATAATTTATGAACTGAAAAATTTTGGAAGAAAATTTATAGAATTATATGGATTTATTGGAATACGTTCGAGGTAAGTAATGTTTCATTTTTTCTAGATTTATCAGCAAATTATAATATATTTTTCTAACATGATTTGAGAAACGATGCATGAATTGGATGAAATGATATTTTGTTATGAAAATATCTTATTTGAAATATTATGATGAAGCATGATTGAACATATTGATTTCATGATGCATTATATTGATTGATTTTGATACTACATGATTATATGTTTTCTTATTGAAATTAGAATATGAAATATGATTTATGAAGAATTCTGATATAAGAACAATTTGAATTGACAACCTGTAAAGGACCCCACCAACGGAGGCATATACATTGGTAATTGATTTGTCCTGAGGATCTATGTCGCCAGAGAGACCAGCGGCAAATCGCCAGATAGACCAGTGGTTTCGAAGGACTTTGCTGTCAGATGATTCGCAGCTCAACGTAAGAAGATACGCAGTGTTATAACCCTGCCACAGGAAAAATGTGGTCATAGCTCATAGTTGACGAAAAGAATTTAAAAATGAAAGAAATTGAAATATCAAAAGAAACTCAAATTTTGAAAAAGAAATAAATTTGGCATGAATTATATTGCATAATCGAAATTGATTTCAAATTGATGAACTCGATATGCTTATTTTCTATAAATAATTATTTACTTAAATACGTGATGAAATCTGTTGAAAGTGATCATTGCTTACTGGGCTGTCTAGCTCATTACCTCCTATTTCACTATTTTTACAGATGTTGAGGAATTAAGATGATACAAGATATGAATGGAAGAGTGATCAGAAGCAGAATCTTCGTACTTTTATTTTAGGTTGAAAGTCTTATTAAATTTGATGTAAGGTCTGTAAATCATTGTTGAATTTATTGAGATATTAAAGAAGAAATTTAGATCGTTATGTTTTGGATTAAATTATTGACTAATTATTCTGCTGTTATTTTAGGATAGCATGATAAGATGTCTTGCATGCTTATGGAAAGAATTTTCTATGAGTATGTGGCAGTTGCCATGACCCTCGATTCACAATTTCGGATCGGAGACATGATAAAAAAAATAAAGATATTTAGCTTGACCAAAAGTAATGATGATGGCGCCCCATGTTTTTTTTTTTTGGTAGTACAAAAGAGAATAGTAAATCTTATAAATAAAAATAAAGACAAGAAGAAAATACAAAATGGATCTGAGATGAGCGAAATTTCAATAGAGGATCTAAAGCATCGATAAAAAAATCATCTAATGATCCGCAGCCTGATTCGTTTCTCTGCAAACATGAATAATGTTGAATAGTGCCGATACTTGCTTCTAAAACATGATATCCTGCAACAACAGAGGACACTTATGTCGAAGAAAAAGGGTGCATAATCCAGACAATTATTGTTGAGGAGTCAACCTCTATCAATGATTGCTGAGTACCTAACAAAGTTGCAGCCGCCTGTAACCCAAGGCACAAGGCAGCATGTTCAGCAAAAGAAATTGAATAGACTCCCATCCGTTTACCTCAAACTATCACTAAATTACCTGAAGAATCACAAATAATAAAAGCAGCATTTGTGGCCGAATTAATAACCCAACCACCAAAATTTTCTTTTGAGTAGCCAAGAAATAAAGAATGTATTCACTGTACGAGGAGAAGTATTGCAGACACTAAACCAATATCTTGATTGAGCATGAAACCAAGCAAAACAATGATGAACAACTATATCCAAAAAAATAAAAAAGACAGAGACTGAAATAGCTTGCTATTTCATCAGCAACCAAGAGAAATAAGTAGCTAAGACTCTCTTCCACCTCTCTACCCCGACTACAGAAATAAAAATAAATTTCTTTATATATCACATATGGTATAGAATAAATATATCGTCTTATCTAATTGAGCCACGTAGTCACCATTTTTCAATACATATTTAATATCTGCAGTTTCATTTTTTCGTTTGAAATCTTAAACGATGAAAATACTTTTCTTCTGTTGAAAAAATTATGACATCTTATGACGATATTATGATTTCCAGTATAGGATGTTATAATTTTTTCACAAGATGTCATAAAGAAGGAAAGATATTTTCATCATTAAAAAAATTATAAATTTTTTAAATAATAAAAATATTTCTATTAAAATTATGACATCCTATAGAGAAATTATGATTTCCTATACACAGAATGTTATAATATTGCCACATAATGTCATAATTTTTTTGAAGGGAAGAGATATTTTCGTTATTCAAAATTTTAAATAAAAAAAAGAGACTGTGGATATTAAATATATGTTGGAAAATAATGATAACGTGGTCCAATCAAATGAAGTGGTATATTTTTTTACATTGCATGCGGCGTACAAAGAATTTTTTTAGAAATAAAATTAAGAAGAGCCGGTTTAAAGAAATTCAATGCTATATGTAATCTATATGGTGCCACATGGTTTACATGGTATCCAATGATATATTTAATCTTGAGTTTGAATCCTCTTCTCTTCCCGATTGAATCGAAGAGATCTAACCATCAAACCACAGATAAGGGGCACGGATCTGATTCCAAAAGGCATTGCTTCGGTTGGAGTCCTAATTACATTAAATCAATCAAATTAAAAAGTCTAGTCACCGATCTTGGTTTCAATAGTAGAATCCTTGGCAATTTAGGGATGGGGGGTTTGATTTGAAAGAGCACTAGCTTGTTTTGAGCTCTAATGGTACTAGGTTTTATGCGATTAGTGGCTCAGTTTGGCACGGGTAATCATGTTGTCATCAGCATGAATCAAGTTGTTATTAATGACTGATGTTTAAAATTTAAATATAAATTTAAAATATATTAAAAATAATAATTATATTGATATATCTTGTGATTGTATGTACCAAGTCGACTGTCGATGGCTATTATTTAAAACTTAAAATTTAAATATTAAATATATAAAAAATGATAATCAGATTGATGTATCTTGTGATTTAGACAGATACAAAGATAAGAAATATTTTTTTGATCTTAAAATAATTTTAAAAAAAAATTAATATTTAATTCTAATAATATGTAGGACATCAGTAGTCACACATCAATTATGAATCAAAGGACTCATGCTTGTATGGAGGAGATCATTTTTTCTATATGAGATATTTTTAAAATGTAAAACCGTCAGGTCCACGAGTTAGAACGGACAATATCTTATATATCGGATTGAGCCATAGAAGTTGAGATCGAGGTCCGTCTCAATTCTATGAGATCGAAATTTTTCTCGACTGATTATAGGATTCTTCATATTGTACACAATTGGAGGCTCTCGTTGGAAGGCTCTACGTAGTTTTAATAGTACGGAGAATATTAATTGTCACACATCAATTATGAGTTAATAAAAATTATTATTTATAAAAAAAATATTTTTTTTATATAAAATATTTTAGATAAAATTATAAAATTTATGGATCAAAATAACACCTTACATATCGGATTGAACTCTTGTCCGTGATAATATTTATATTTTTTTTTGATAGAAAAAGGTAGACTCCCGTTGAACCAAGCGGTAAAAAGTTTAGCAGACGGCGTGCCGTCCAAAAATTCAAAAAAGGTTTGCTCACGTGGCTCATTCCAATTGGGTGTCCTTTGTGTTTGGCGATGTCTCTACTCCAGCGGATAGACCGAACAGGATCACGTGTCACGGGCGTCCACTACTATGTGTCCTTTCACTGGTGGTGACAAGGCCACAGGCGGCAGGAGTGGGAGTATCGGCCTTCGGTCCGCGACGAAATCCGCAGCCGGCCGATCGACCGGGAGAGATCACCAAGCGTCCGACGGATGGGAGGTAAAGCGCCACGCGTGCCTTTCCTCACCTAGTGGTACTCCAATGGCGATCTCCGTTTCCTAGATTTTGCCGTCTCCCATTGTTGCAGGCCTGGAAGGACGCAAAGGAGCGAAGAAGAGCTCCGCTTTGCCCCAGAGCTTATGGTTTGCTTCGAATCCGAGCAAGAGATGGGGGGAGGGGTTCTTTCTACTATACACCCCCTTCTGGCTCACCCTCACCATTGGAATCGTGGTTCCCTATAAGATCTACGAGGTCTGGAACATTTCTTTGCTTCCTTTTTTCTTTCTTTTCTTTTTTTTTTTTGATGCCCTTTTGGTTCTTACTGGAGGAATATAGAAAAAGCTCGAATCTTGTTTTTTTTTTTTTTTTTGTGGTAAAATTTGTTGTTTAACTGAAAATTTAGTTATTTTTCAAGTGAAAAGGATTTATGTTGTTTATATCCAATCTAGATTGTGTGTTATAACACACCATTGTTAGAAGAAGTTTTTTTTTTTCTTCTTTTTTCCGATTGATGTATCCATTCCATTAGCTTGAAGTGGTCTTTGTTTTACTTAGGATTTTATTGTTATGAGAGTGGCGTTCTAACGAAACTTCTTGTGATGGCAGAGATTCACTGAATTGGAGTATTTGCTTCTTGGGTTGGTTTCTGTCGTTCCAGCTTTCTTGATACCTCTTTTTGTTGTTGGAGAGGTGCACACTTTGCTCCCAGCTATTTTATTGTAAAGATAGATGTGCAATGCCAAAGTAACTCAGAGATCTGGGTAGAAGAAGTCTCTCAGCTGTCTTACAGCTTTCTCTTTGCTTCATTAATTGGCATACTCTGTGATGCCAATTCAAAAGGGATAACATAATTGCAACACACCAGCTAAATGACTTTTTTGAGCAAGATTTCTGAGTTACTAAAGCATCGATCTTTTTTAACTCAAAGTCAGTATATGCTCTTTGACAAAGAATCACCGTTTAAATTTAATATGCCTTGCTGTTCGCTGTAAACCATTGTTATATTGATTAGTTGGTTATGTAAATTATCTTCAGTATATTTTGTATTGTGTGTGATATTATAGGTAGCATTTGCATTCATGTTGACATACTTGTTGCTGTTATATGTAGCAAAAATTGCCTGATGGGATATTGCAGTAACCTGGAATACAAGCATTTGCTAATGAATATGTTGGAGATAATTGAGATGTTGCTAGTGCTATAATTTTGCATTTATATTCTATGTTAGCTCACATTCATATATAGCATGCCTGGACTAATGAAAGTTCAGATCTGTGATGAAGCTGATTAATAACCAAAGAAGAATGGAACATAAACAAGTATTGTCTTATTGCTTTTACCTTAATATCTGAACAGTAGCTGCTGGACTCAAATTAGTTCAGAAAACAATGCAAGAAACAGAAATGAGCATGCGAAAAACAAATAAAGATTTACCCAAAGGGGGAAGTTAATGCATAAAATGGGAAGCCATGCCAACCTTTCCTTTGAAGAAAAATAAAGAAAAAGCTATTCTAAATAATCATCAGTTGGACAAAGCACTTGCATAAGCTTGTTCCTTATCCTCTTTATACATAGTATTTGTTCATTGTACTCTTTAAAAGTATTCCATACTTTTAATCTTAACTGAAATCAGGATAACCTTTGATAATTAGATTAAGTATATTATTAGCATGTTTAAGGGGTTTGATTATTTGTTCTTCCTTGCAGGCAGACAGAGGCAAATGTTGGACAGATTGCTACTGGGTAAAGGTAACTCTTCTGTGTTTGAACCTCACACAAGTATAAAACATGAGTGTGGCCACGTTAGTGAAATTCCTTTTGAAAACTTCACAAAGTCATATATATGTAAACTGTCCTATGGCTAACTTCAAGCCATGAAAACAAGCACAAAAATATCTAGGATAATTTTCTCAAAAAAAAAAAAGCTCTAGGATAATCTGTTAGAATTATACTTATTTAATAAGTTCTTATATAGGAAGGACATACTTAGTATATCTTTAAACATGGTATGTACTTGCTTTGCAAGTATGTACTTCTTTCCTTATGTACTTGTTTCTCATCTATTTAAAGAGATGGGATCTCATTAATGAATTGAATTCCTTCTGAGCTTTTCTTTTCAACATGGTATTAGAGTACCAGATTGCATAACCCTAGCCGCCACCCATCTACACCACCTCAAACCACCGTCGCCGCCTCCTCCCTCACCACCCACCATCTCTCTTCTTAATCTCACCCTCTATTTCTTGGTCTTCTCCTTATTTCTTGATCTTCTCTCTCTTCTCTTCTTCTTCTATATGGTGTAGGTATCTTTCCTATGTCATGTGAAGGTTATCTGACTGTCTTTCTAGCTATCTACTAATCACGGAAGTGGTACATTGCCTGTAATTTCTCTGGCTGCCGTGTAAAGATATCCTTAAATCCCTCTTTTACTATTCGATTGTTTGATTGTTTCTGTCCTCCTCTCTGGCTGCTATGGCGTTCTTAAATCACGACAATAAACAACTCTCGACGCATCAGACTTTCGGTTCTGATGCTGCAATAAGAAATCTAACGGTGACTACAGTAAAGCTTAATGGCACTATCTTTTGTGGGTCCAATCATTCAAATTGTTTATTGGTGCCTAACAAAAGGTGCGACAACTGACTGAAGATCCTCCAAATTTCAAATATCCTACCTATGACGATTGGCTGGCTAGTGACTGTTGTGTTATGTCATAGTTGTCATCCGAGCAGCTAACCGATGTTTTGACTAAATTTCTGTCTTTTGGTATTTTCAACTCTATGTATAACAAGCTGGGTATGTTTAATATATATGCTCTAGTTTGAGGGGGAGTGTTAGAATTATGCTTATTTAATAAGTCCTTATATAGGAATGACGTACTTAATATATCTCTAAACATGGTATGTACTTGCTTTTCAGGTATGTATTTCTTTCCTTATTTACTTATTTCTCATCTATTTAAAGAGATGGGATCTCATTAATGAATTGAATTCCTTTTGAGCTTTTTCTTTCAACATAATCAAAAGTGAAAGGCACTTGATGGAACCTACATTATCTAAGACTAGAATGATTCTGCAGGAGTTTATTTATCTGGTGTGTATGGCTTAGTTATTTTATGTGGTTAGGATATTCAGATGTTGAAGGTTCTTTTTGTTTTGATATCATCATCATCATCATCATTTATCCACAAGCAAGCTTTATGCAGTTGTTCTCTCTCAACTACAATGTCCAGACCAAAAAAAAAATCATCATTATTTTTTATCCACAAGTACATTTTATGCAGTTGTTCTCTCTCAATTATGATGTCTACAAAAAAAAAAAAAAATCAGAAAATCATATTTTTTGTCTTTGGTTGCAGATTTTTTATATTCATCTAACTCCTGATGCAAACCATGGCCACAAATATTTTTTGGAGTTGTTATAAAGTACTGCAAGATGAAGTAGTGTTGAAATAAAGGAGTTTTGATTATTCGGGTTAAGTGGAACTAATTTATATGAAATATTTATGAATTTCTGATGGAAGGAATTGATGGATGGCAGTAACTTCTGATTACAATCTTGCAACCATGGCAACGCCATGGGCTATTGATCCCTTGTAACTATGAAGTCTGCTGGTTCAAAATCTTTCTTGTAACTATAATTATGAGATTTACATGTGAAATCCTTGCAATCTAAGTCAGGCAACAATGTTGAATTAGGTTTTCATTTTCATTCTTTTGAATAAAACTATAGCACACTCAACATTATTGGCCGAACAGAATAATCCAGTTCTTGGATTACTTATATTAAATGTCCAGTCCTCACGAAATGCCTATTCAGAAGTTCACACACACACATGCACGCACGCATGCCCACACATGCACACGCACATGCACGTGCACAGAGAATCCCCTTATGTTATTCAGAATGTTAGTTTGGATCATGCGCACTTACTTTTAAATGATTTCTGATTCTATTTTGCTGCAGGCAAATCTCTGGATAATGATTTTTAGTTATGTTGGGAACTACTTTTGGACTCATTATTTCTTCACAGTGCTTGGAGCATCATATACATTTCCATCATGGAGAATGAACAATGTAAGAGACAAGCAATAGTGATGCCAGTGTCCAGTTTTATCATTTTCTGGTCATTGTCGTATATTGTTGATAGAAATTAATAAAATGCGATATATTATTTTTCATAATCAAAATATAAATTTGGTGAACTATCAAATGTGGTTAATAATTCATCAAAAAACATAGCCAGCAAGCAATACCCTAAATATTTGCATTTGATTTATCCTTCTCTAACATTTATTCCTAAGTTAATCATATGGAATGCACATTCTTTTATTTTTTTTTTATTTTTATTTTGGCAATATTTTATGTTTCCATGGGCTTTCCCCTGGCTTCCCTAAATCTTTAAAGTCTCTTTTTAGCAAGGCCCCATCAAAGTTAGTTGCTTATGCTGAAATCAGTCTATTAGCTACTCTTCATGATTAGACATGAATATATCTAATTGTTATTATTCAAACAATTCTATGTGAACACTAACTTATGTGATTCTCTTCGGGTACCAATAGCAATTAACAGTAACAAAAATTAAATATCTAACTTTCCACAAATATGCACTATTTTATCCTTGTAATTTGCTTTGAATAAATCAATTGTCCTAGCTGGATGCTGTAATATTCATGCAAGTCATGAAGGACAAGTTAAAGGTGTAGTTTGTTATAGTCTGTTTTCATGGGGACCGACATGCATAATATTTACACATTTCTTTTATTACTTTATGTCATATATTATTGATTGTTAAAACAGTCATACTTGAAATTTACTATGCATGATTTTGCCTTAGGTGACATGGTCATAGAGTTATTGTATCTTATGCAGAGGTGATTGTTACTGAATCCAATATAACCTTTTCAATTTGGTACATTACAGGTGCCCCATACAACGTTCCTTCTCACTCATGCTTGCTTCCTATTTTACCACATGACTTCCAATATAACACTTCGTAGACTGCGCCACTCCATTGCAGACTTACCACAGTCAATTCGGTTGGTCACGGAAGCTGCATGGATTTTGGCCCTTTCTTATTTCATAGCATACTTGGAGACTTTAGCTATTTCAAATGTATGTGGTAACACAATGATCCCATTAATTTGTTGTCATTTTCTTATTGATTAAAGTCTTCAAAATCTGATTTCTAATAGATATGGAAATTTGCTGTCTGTGATGCATTTATTTTTTGATTTGAATGAAGTCAGGAAATGGTGGTATGTGAAGATGTGCTGGATGTCATATTCAATATGATAATCTGGCAGAAACCTGAATGTGAAATATTTATGCATGCATCATTCAAGTTCCATGGTCAAGCTTTTAGACTATGGATTTTGCTTTGGTATAATAATGGATATTCTAGCTAGGCTTGAGAAATACAAGTATAGGATTCAAGGTTGTATGCTATTTGGTGAACTAGTTACATCATTTTATGATGTACTATTTGGTGAACTAGTTAGATACATTATTTTGATATATTTCACTGAATTGATTTATGTCTACATTAGAATATGAAAGACTTTCATGAAGCTTACTTTCTTTAAAGAGGATGATCACAAACAAAATTTTTATACCTAAAAAATTCAAACGCTTGCTGGCAACCTTCCCTGGAAATGTTGCTTCTGAAATTTGTTATTTCATATTATATTTCTTAAACAATTCTTAACATGATTCCTAGTGATTTCAAAATCTCATGAATCCAAAATTTCATGTAAACTTAAAATGTAACATTCACATGGTCATAGCTTGCAAGATGTAAATCTCAATGCGAAACCAACTGGGTGATGTTGTTGCATATAAAGCCTGTAAAATGTTTTCTAATGCTAGTGGGCCTGAATTATATACAATGATTCAGATAAAAATGTGGAGCTGAATTTACAATGCACTAAAGACACAATGCTTGCACGCTTGTAACTTGCAACATGTAATTTAACCATCAAGGTAAAGCCAGCATTGGAGGAGGAACTAGGTGACAGTTGACAAGCATTGATGCTCTAGAAATGCGGCAACTGATGATCTTTTGTTATAATGCTAACGAAAACAACCTTCAACTGTTAGGTTTGTTTTGGTGGTACTCAAGCTTGAGTGGTGGGATGAAATCTTCAACTGATGTGGTTGCTGTCCTTCTGTAAGGACGTTCATGCAATGTGTATTTTTCTTGATCAATGCTTGCTTCTGTTACCTTATGTGTATTTCATGCTGGAGGTTTGCTAATCAATTATTTTCTTTCATTTTTCCATCATACCTTCAGTATTTGGTATGTTAAATATTGATTTTATCTTGTTATTGCTAAGGATCTGACCAAGCTTATGTGGAATTAAAACACGTAAAGTTTGCTACTTGACATGACCATTCATTGGAATAACTTCTGTTCTTGGATTCCAATTGTGTGCTGACAACATATTGACATTCAGTGGATTATTTGAATTGCTGCAGTTTCCTTACTATGAGTTTGTCGATCGAGCATCAATGTACAAAGTAGGATCCTTGTTTTATGCAATTTATTTCATTGTGAGCTTCCCCATGTTTTCAAGGTAAGAAACTGATTATGATTTTCTTCATCATTTTATCAAGGAATTTGGGGAAAATGCCTGTAAATCATGGATATTATATTATAATTTGTTCGCATCTTGTAGGCAGTATTTTCAATATTAGCAACCTGTTTCTCTTTGCTTTATTACAATAAGATGGGGTTCCTGGGTTATGCCAGTTCATAGTTAAAATTGAGATCTAAGATCCTTGGTCTTTGTATTTATCAACCATATACTTGCATGTTGACAATACATTGATGCGTTTATGCTTTATACGCTTGCAGTCTGCATGCATCCATCATATATCTTCTATGCATCTTAATGAAAGCATTGATCAATGGGAATCGAAAGACAAAGGGGCAGAAGAGGTTAACAGGAAAAAAGAAAGAAATTGTTGGACAACAGTAGAAGAAAGTTTGCTGAGTCAATCATAGGAGAAAGAATTCTAAGCATCATAAAACCTTGTGATAACTCAGTATGACACTTCAAGATAAATCACAGACCAGGTCATTTAAAGCTAACTTACTAAAAAATTGCAGGTTCCGATGTATGTTTTACTTCAAAGCAAATAGCTCTGTTGTCTAAGAAACTTAATTATGATGATAACTGATTAAGTTATTAGATCCTATGTAGAGATGGAGTTAGGTATCTACATTCATGCCCTATATGACTATTGATATCATCTGGAAGTTTAATGTCAAAGTAACTAGAATAAGCAAAATGAAATTCTTATATTATGCGGAAGAAAAGGCTTTAGCTACCACTCCAGATATTTGCAGTGTGTGGAGCTCTTTCTCAAGCCTGTTATAGCTGCTGCAAGGCATCTCGAAATTTCAGTCTTAAAATACAATTCAGTTATATGAATACAATAAAATATAATCACAAACAATTGAAGTTGATAAAGTTATCCTACTGCAACCATATGGCCTGATGTTATATGGTTATTTCCTTGTATCACAATTTGACTCGTGCCCACATCTTGTTCTTAGATGACCGATCCACCATCATACTCAATCTTTTTTTTTTTTTTGTTAGTTCGATAGTTTTTTGGTTGTGTAATAAACCTATGGTAGCTTCACATCCCCTTTGAAAGCAGTTCTTGCAGATTTCTTGGTTCATAAAGACACATTTACGAGACACTTGAGTTTGTGTTTCCATCAATATGATTGTTGAATGGTTTTGGGTAGATCCTCATATACAGAGACACTTCTAAAACCTCTTTTTGGTAGTTTGCTGTCTTTACCCAGACCCGTCAGTATTTCAGTTTGTTTCTTGATAGATACCTCTTGTCATGATAGTGGTACTATTTAATACCTATTGTTGCAGAGGTAAATATTTTGCATCTGACCTGCTAAAATGAGGGCATTGGTTGGCATGTTTCACTAACATGCCAGGTATGAGGAGCTCCTGCATGACCAGTTGGGCCATTATTTATATGAAGATGATATTGTGTATACTTTCATATGATGTTAAAATTTTTAATATTGAGAATATTTTCAATTTAAAAATTAAAAAAAAAAAACTATTGCCAGTGTCCTACATTATTTTCAATAACTTTTGTTATGCAGATTGACTTTGGAAGATGGGGGATAATGGGTTAGGCAGGTCTTCATAGTTCAAAGTATTAATGGGTACGGTGTCAAACAATCTGAACAACTCGAGCTTGGCTTAGAAAAGGCTCAGTTTGAAGCTAAATGAACCAAGCTTGAATGTTTATATAATTGCTTACCAAAAAAAAAAATGTTTATATAATTTTTTAGAACCTATTAAATATTAGATTTGAACCGAGTTTGAATCAAACTTTAATTCAACCCAACCAAGCTGGGTTCAAACTTGAATTGAATTTTAGCTCGACTTCGGATTTTCAAGCTGATCGATTAGGCTTGTGTTTGGCTCAGTTCAAAATTAAACTTGAGGCAAGCTCAAAATGATCGTTAAAAAGCCAAGCTTATTCTCAACTTTCAATCTTGAAATTAATTTCAAACCAAGCTTGATCAGACCTAGGCTCAATCAACCTCAGCACCCCTACAAGTGGGAATTGGTTGAGTAACAACAAATTGTTGGGTCCAACCTAGTATCGGTCAGAGTCTTCCTGAAGCTCACGCAACCCAAACCATAGCCACCCTTAGCTTCAAGGTGGAGAAAAGCTGTACTTGTGATACCTCTTGATTAGTTAGATGGATTACATCAAGCTTAGAGTATTGAATATTGTGCTTGTGCCAATTATGGTGACGTGGTAGGCATATGTTGCCATGTCATGCCAATACCTGTCCTGAACTGGAAAGGATAAGCTTTACAAGCACACAAAGTTTTTATGCTAATAAAATACATTGCTTTGTGCATTTTCCTGTTCAGGTAAATATTAATTGTCTTAGACTGGTGTTTTGCTATTAATTAACAAAAACACATTTGTAAACTTATATGATCATAAACCATCTATTGTATATGTATTGATTGCAATGTAACATGTGCATTGCCTGCCAATTTGTTATAGGAGTCAAGGTTACAAGACTATTTACATATTAGCAACACAAGTAAGCTCAACATTCATGATAGAAATCACAAGGGCACATATGATCATGTTTAAACCTTATAAATATATTTCAAGTGTCTAAAGATATGGCTAATACTACAGGAAGGTCATATGCTAGTGTGTGTAACATACAGAATACAATTGTTCTGGGTGATCCCTTACATGATCCTTTCCAGAAGAGTATTAACTTAGTCATTTATAGATCGGAAACTCTGTTGACATGGTTTAAACATTATCTCTGAGACATATTGATAGTTTTTCTCACTCATTTTGACTTGTGGCACAAGGCACATGGATTTCATTCTATGTGAAGAAACAGATTTATCGGTCATACCTTGAATTTAGCATGCCACCTTAGAACCATTCAGAATTTTTTTTTTGGCACAGGCTCCAACAGGCCAATGTATTCACTGCAACATTGTTGATACTATCACCAACTGTTCTATCCAAAAAGTCTGACTCTCCATCTGGCATGCATCATGCTTCATCCATCGATAGCCAAAATAAGATTAGCTTATACTTAGTATTGCCTCACTCTTTCTTTTCTAATATCCAGGATCGATGAGAAAAATGGTGATCCATGGGACCTTCCAAGAGTGGCTGTCGATGCATTGGGTGCTGCAATGCTTGTCACTATAATACTTGATTTATGGCGCATATTTTTGGGGCCTATAGTTCCTATCTCAGAATCAGGACAGTGCAACCAACCAGGCCTTGTTTGGTTCCACATGCCTGGGAACTTTATGCAAAATGAGAGCGCATGATATGTGGGGTTGATGTCTTGCTGCACAAGCAATGTTGTGTTGTAGTTGCTTCTCTAACAAACCTTGTACTAGATATGAAGATTTTGACCACTTTTTTCTGATGATTCTCTCAGAGGCTCATGATGTAGTGTAGCTTAGAAATCAGTATTTAATAAAGAGCTGTAGCATGCAATTCTCGCTGTATGGTTTCAATTTTAAGGAACTGCAAATGCTAAACTATCTAACTTTCAACTTAATGCACTTTCGTAGTATGATTTGATGTACTGGTTTGCAGCGAATTATCATGAATCATCAACTTAGTACATAGCTGGTGATTCTAATAGCATTAGAGGATGCTTTCATTTTCCGCACAAGAAAAGGTTTTTTCTTTTTGGTAATATAAATTGATGCACCCATGACTGTTGATTATTGATTTATTCAGTCTATTTGTTAAGCTTATTCGAAAGATGTGCTTCTTTTAGATGAAGCGAGGTGGATCTAGAAGGAAAATTGTTTATAAGACAGAGCACTGGCATGGATGTTTCACAAGTATTACAAGACTGATCATGGATGACGTTAGGACTAAATAGGATATCTACAAGCAACCAAATTCTTAAAATAAGACTATAAATCATTTCTTTATTGAGACTTAGTTGCATGAAAAGTTGAAGCATGTATAGAGTAACGTAATGAAACCTTACCTTGTAAGAGAGAAATTAGTGCTTTCTAAAAGCTGTCTAATGCAAAACCCATCCAAACTATTTAGGTTACTATTAGTGAGAAAATAATGGATGTTCTGGCTTCTTAGTTGGGACCTTCGGAAAGCTAACAATTCTTTCCCCTGATTTTAAGAGCCTAGAAACATGAACTTAGAAGATGCCCTGCCCCGCAGGAAAAGTCTTTCTATACGTTTTATTTATGACGATGGCATATATAGGTGTCCCCATGGTTAAAACCTTTTGGTAGCAATTACAATGAGAGAAGTTACCTACTAAGGAACTTCTTGTTCGGTATAATATTATTTTCTTATAGACCCACTTGTGTGGTTTATGCCTAGGTATTATTGAGGATTGCTCCCATGCTATTACTTCATGTGTATTGGCTAAAGAATGTTGGAGGATTCTATGCAGTACGTACCAACTGTGATTCTGCTTCATAGATTTGCCGGCATTGCAATACTTTATGGAGCATGCCTTGGTAGATTTGAATCAGAAGACAGTAGTGGTATGTCTTTGCATGGTTGCTGTGGCAAAACTGAAATGATCACATCTTCAATCAAGCTGAAGCTTCTCCAGTTCAGTTAGTTTAGAGAGTTGCAGTATATTCATCTATAATGGCTCTATTTAGGTATTAGGGCAATCCTTCTCCTTCTTCTATCTCTATTTTTATGTCAATAACAATGTCTTGGATAGCCCCTCTCTTTGGAGTTGTTAAGATCAACATCGATACTTCAGTGGTTTCTGATAGGGCAGCAGTGGGCTATGTCATTAGAGATTATCATAGCTGGTTTATCCGAGTAGGGAGTTGGTCATTCGTGCATGCATCAGTACCTTATGCTGAAGTACTTGCTGCTTGGCTGGGTGTAAAGACGGTCATGCGGTAGCTTCACAGTACTAATTTTATCTTAGAAGGTGACTCAGCTACAGCTATCTCTTGGCTCAAAGCTCATCATAAGTCTACCGCACAACGTATTTCTTTTTTTCAAGATCTGCAGGTTTGGATGCATGATGCTTCTTCTTTTAAGATATTGCATGTATTTAGGGAGGCCAGTTGACTTACTGATTATAGGGTTAATGTAGCATTGCAAGGAGATTTTCTATGGATTTCTGAAGCTGATTTGGATTCTCATTGCAAACTAATTTTATATGTAGATGCCTATGGTGTTCATTATCATCATTTGAAGCTTGGCGTACTGCCTTCATCTGGGTCCTGAGGCCTCTGGGTTCTTTCAAATGCCCACAACCTATCTTTGCCATCTGCAATGATGCTACTTATGTTGGGTTTGCAGTAGTTATCTCATAGTTACACCTACCATTAAATTCTGTTTTCTCTGTCAGTTTATTGCATGCCCTTGTCCGTGTACTGTACCTATTTTTCTCCTTGAGTATTTTGCACATTCTACTTGTTATGGTTCTAATAATATGGAGGGCACCAATAATTCCACATCGGTTGTGAGTCAAGGAGAACTCGCACTTATAAGGAGAAAAATATCCGAGGTGCCTTTTAAAAGATAAAACCGTAAGACCCATGGACCAGAGCGGATAATACCTCACGTGATAGGTCGAGCCCTTGTCCGCAACAATGACATGCCAGGAAGAGATCGAGATCCGTCTCGACTGACTGTGAGGCTTCTCGAACTGTACACATCAGAATCTCCTTTGACTGGAGAGCTCTGTTGTGATTCTAATAATGTGGAGGGCACCAATAGTCCCACATCGATTGTGAGTCAAGGGGGACTCGCACTTATAAGGAGAAAAATATTTTTTCCACGTGAGGTGCCTTTTAGAGGGCAAAATCGTGAGGTCCATGAATCAGAATGGACAATACTTTACGTGACGGACCGAGTCCTTGTCTGTAATACTACTCATCTTGAAATATTTTTCGTATTTTATCATGCTACTGCTTGGGCTGCTTGTGTTGGATATTACAACACTGCCTGGTATATCCACTGTAACACACCACTGCAAGGCCCTTACCAAGCCGTGTCTTCAATCTGCATTCTTCAATCTCCTAGTGATACATCTAATTGCTTTATACTCCATTACGCTCCTCATGTCATGGATTCTTGCTGCTTTGTCTCTGTTGTAGAGCATCAGAATCATAACTATTTGCTGTATGGATTTCTCTTCAAATACCAACTATATATCTCAGCATACAGGCTTTTATCTAGCTGCGGTTTTCTGTTCTCGGAACTTCCCTGCTATAATCTGGATAGCGCACAGGCTTTTGCTGTTTTTTCTCGTACAACCCCCCCTCTTTTTTTTTTTTTGAGTGAATGTTTTTCTCATACCGTTGAATTCGGCAACCTCTCTGCAGATTTTGATTCCGCCGCAAATACTCTTTTACTTTTCATGTGTTCTGTTCTGTAAATACTTTATCTTTTATTTGCAATGCAGCTTCGGCCTCTTGCTTACCAAAAAAAAAAAAAAATCGAGAAATAAAGTTAAAGCCAGTGCTCTCCCAGCTGGATTACCAGATTCTTCCACCACTTGATACCAAGCAAAATGTGTACTTGAGATAGGATTCCGATTCCAGCCGCTCGAACGAGATATCATCGAGTGCAAAACCGACAAACAACTTACGCGCACGAACACTGCTCCGTATCCTCTCATCCCATCCTTACCGTCCGATCTCGATCCAACGGCAGAACAAGCATTCCTTCGCACCGCGCTTCGGGCCTTATGTATCTGAGTAGATCCCCGCGTGTCGTTTCCCCCGGGCGCGTGCCCCCAGATTCTAAAGATGTTACGCCTACCCCGAATCCATTCCCCGACAAGCTAACCCGGGATCCATTCCGGTTCATATAGGGGTAAAATGGGAAATTTACCTAATAATGAACTAATCGCGATAAAGTCACACGTGGATTTGGAATGCCTGCGGACCGGCGTGGGAAGCACTGTCACGTGCGGCGAGCTAAGGGCCGTAACCCTGCGAGAGGGTACAAAACCTAACGCTTTGACAATCATCAGATTGGCAACCTGTCAATAGATGATCGGAACTGTAAAGATGGGTCTACACGTAGGAATGACAAAATCAATTTGGTCCATCTGATCCAATAATAAATATTCTATTCAAATATAATTAAATTTAAAAAATAAAATTTAATTTAATTTATATTTAAATTTAAATAAAATTTAAAAATTATAATACAAATATGTACGTATTTCCTATTCAAATCTGAATCAAATTTATGAATATAGATAATATTTAAATTTATATTCAAATATATATATTTATAATTTTATTTTAATAATTCTATTTTGTTTGATGATATATATTAAAATTATTTTAATTATTTATATATTTTATATTAAATTATAATTTTATTTTTATATTTAATTTTTATAAATTTAAATTTATAAATTATGTTCTACGTTTAATTAGTAATTTTAATTTGATTGATAATATGTATAAAATTAATCTAATTTTTTTAAATATAAATTAAATATAAAAAAATAAATTATTATATATATTTTTAAATTTAATAAATATAAAAATAAATTTTTTATTTAATTAAATATCAAATAAAATATGAGCGTAAGATATTAAGTCAGAATTTGAAGATAAATAGTGTGATATCCAAATCAAAACCTACCCACTGCCATCCCAACCTACACGTCTTTCGAATTTTGGACCATCGATTAGGCGGTGGACGGTGGAGGTGATGTAAGTACAAGAAGAGACAAGAGTCGGCCGAACCGCGCTTCGCGTTGCCTTCCCCCCATCACTCGCCATTTTAGCTTGCCGAGAGAGGGAGCGCGCGAGAGAGAGATAGGTGGGGGAAGATCGAAGCATTTTGGGTTCGTCGAAGCTCTAGATCTGGTTTGCTTTTGATCCGTTGGTTGTTGCCGGCGGTCGTGGTGGATTGGAGGAGATCTTTCCATGGCTCAGCTGCAGGCTATTGGGGCTCCGAAGATTTCGGTTCATGGATCGAGGATTTGTGGTAATTCGGATTCTTTCCTCCTTGTCTTCGATTTCTCTTCGTATCCTTGGTTCTTTGCATCTCTATCGGATTTCAAGGGTAGACAAATGGTATCTTGATCGATATTTCGTGTTCATTTGGGCAAACGATTTGTTCTTTCCGTTTTTTTAATCTTCTTGAACCCTTGTCATTTGTTATTGATTTCTTGTTTCGAAGCCTTTGTTTTAGTTTTTTTTTTTGGTTCTGTAAATAATATTTCTCCATTGGGTCTGAGTCATTTCATGTGTCTCCTAATCGCCCCACGAAAACTTTATTCCGGTTTAGAATTTCAATTAGAAGATTTTTCGGAGTAAATATGTTTGTTTTCCATCAGTAGCTGGTTTTCCAAAAAGTTTTAAAATATTAGAATAAATGAAAACAAAATATGTGGAATAGTGATGCAAATTTAAATTTATGGGGAAAGAATTTGCGGTTAACCTCACAAACTGGATATTGTAATTTAATCATTATGGATCCCCCGAATTGTTTTCTCATTTCTCTCTTCATATTCATTGAAGAGGGGAATGATGAAGTTTGCGCATTTTGTACAACAAATGCTTGCCTGACTTGTTTTGCTTATGATCCCTTGTTAACCAAAGTTTTCTGTTCTTGAAGGGACACCCACCTACCGGGATAACTTGTGCTGCTTTAAGCAGTCCAACTTCCACCAAGAGGTACTGAACCCGTTGAATTTTTCTAATTTGACTTGCTTCTTTTTGACATTTTATATTCTCTGTGTAATGCGCTGACTGTGTTGATATTTTATTAGGTGGGTGCAAGGTCAAGTGGGTTCTGTAGTAATGTGATCATTCACCAGAATTCACAAAAAACATGTGTTTATCGGAACCAAGGTTTGTGAAGAGGAATGCTTGTAATTTGTTTTAATTTTTAGTGAAAAATTATGCAAATTTGGAATTCATTTTTCTGTAGTTGCATGTGCACCTAAGTTTTAGATGCATGCACAAACAAACACTGAATGAATATTGTCAAAACAAAATGAGGTTGGTTATTGATTGCTTCTGGTTGAAACTGAAAGTTTTCAAAATTTTGGAGTTTGAGCTGTGTGTTTGAACTTTTTCAGCAAGTTTTCATGCAAAATACCTTTGAAATGATAAGATGGGTTAAAGATTATTAATCTGACATCTTGTTCATTATTAGGGGAAAATACAGGGAATATGGAAACCATGCTTTTGAAATGCTCTCTCTCGTTCTCTTTCTCTCTCATCTTATGTTTGATAAGTCCAATGACGAGTGGTTACTCAAAAGAAGAGCAAACAGATTGGGAAACTACTTTCTGCATCAGAAAAAAGAAGCTTTTTACATGTCCGCCGTCAACTTAATAGAAATACCAGTTAAATTCATCTAAACTCTTTGCTTCAGATTGTATTTGAGAAATGTTGTTAGGTTCGTTGCTTTGGTGATCTGTTCTGCTGTTGGTGTTATATGTTATAATTTCCTTTCCCACTGTCAATATTCAGCTATTCAGTGTGTACTGGCTGGTGAAAAAGGGGCAGATACCATGCTTTCAGGAAAAACTGACATCCATGGCAGTCATAATGGATGCGGGTTGCGTGGGAAGTTGAATAAAGTGGTTTTAGCTTACAGCGGTGGCTTGGATACATCAGTTATTGTCCCTTGGCTAAGGTTAGCTCATGCCTTGCATAGAATGTGATTTTCCTCTATTTGTCATTTTAATAATCTTAATTCCTTATATGGTGTAAATATTCTTAGGGAGAAGTACTTGCAGTGTATGGTGTACTATTAATTTCGCATTTCATACAAATGTATTTGTCATTGTACCTCTGAGTCAGAGGACAATAAATGATCACCTTATCTCTTTACTTTGATTTGCATTTCCCATCGTCTCATTATCTGTCATCTATGAACTGCAGAGAGAACTACGGATGTGAAGTTGTGTGCTTCACTGCAGATGTTGGTCAAGTAAGTGCTGATTGAATTGTCAGTTTGCTGTCAATAAACTAAAGAGTATTTATTTCTGAACAAATCCTATACTTTAATGCCATTTCATTATTTAGTACTTTTGATTTGACATGTTTTAACCTCAAGCATGCTGATCCTATATTATTCTTGTGAAATAATAGTATGAAACAGGTGATTTTTTGCTCATGAACATTTATTTAACTATTTTGTATAGGGCACAAACACACCTAAATACTCGAATTTCATTTAACATGTTGGACTGAAACTTTTGCTGTTTAGTTTATCATAAATTCCCTACAGATATTCATTTCAGCTCACGTATCAAACATGCCTGTCTTTTTTTAAAGGGTGTCATGGAAATGGATGGTTTGGAAAGGAAAGCCAAAGCCAGTGGTGCAAGTCAACTTGTTGTAAAAGATCTCAAAGAGGAATTCGTTAGAGATTACATATTCCCCTGTTTGAGAGCTGGGGCTGTATATGAAAGGAAGTATTTGCTTGGGACCTCAATGGCTCGCCCTGTTATTGCTAAGGTATTGTTTATATGTATATATGGTATTTATGTTTCATTTTCAGTGGAATTAGTTATTGATTATCGAAAATTGGTATGTGACTATCTGGATATTTTGGGTTAATACTTAAATAACTTATTTTTTAATGCTTGTATATGATAGGGCTGAAACCGGATTGGATACCAACATATCTATATTCATATTTGTTTTGTCTGACGAATAAAATGTGGATACGGATATTTTTTGGATGCAAAAATTCATATTCATATTTGTTTTAAATGGATACAGATACAATTCAGATGAAGTCTAAATATATTTATGGATATAAGTTGGATAATTAAACTTTATGACTATAAAATCAAAGATATTACTAAATAGTGATAAATTAAATTAATATCACGTTCATATGGTTATATACTTTCCATAAAAATTAATAAGTGCTATATAAAATTATATAGGGTTACAGATAAATTTGGATATTCGGAAATGGATCGGATTGTTGTCTATCTATATCCATATTTCTTTGACCGATATGGAGACGAATACCGATATTAGTCAGATCCTTAAATTTCTGTCCATATCCGGATTGATTTGGATACGAAAACGGATCCAAATGGTTATTATCCATACCACTTTTATCCCTAGTACTATATGATCTTCAGGACAAGATACTCATTATATTTTATTAAATTTGATGGATTTAATTCTGCAACAAATATGACTTCAATTCAAGACTCTGTAAGGAATGCATCATTGATAACTGATTACATGCCATTGCCTTGACAGTCTTTATTATTTGCACCTTAGCTATCTTATGAGTGAACTTAGCTAAAAATTCTGACTATGTATTTTTACTTACAAGTTCACTGTAATACATACATACATACATACGTATATATATCCCTTGTCATTAACGAATCTTAATAGAAGCAATAGTTCGACAACTTACATCATTTTGCCTTGGTAGAAGTAAGATGTTATTAGTTTTCTTGTTATGGTAAAAAAAGACAGCTCAAAATACTTTTCTTAGACATATGTCCTGCCAGAGTCAAATTCTGTGTTTTGGGATGTCCATTTTAAAAGTCAGATAAGAGAGCCATGAGATCATATATCATCATGCTTTCTTTAGATCTGACATGGTCTACTAGGTGGTTTTCTGCTGTTAGGCCTATATGATACAAGGTCAGCCAACCTGCTATCTTGACCATGGTCAAATCTGTTCAACCTAGGTTGTAGGTTGATAGAATTTGGAAGTGAAAATTTTGCACTCAAAAAATTTGGAAAACATCAATAACACAATAGATTATCACAATCCTACCTCTGACTCTGCCTTTACCGCCTACAATGCTACAACCCATGCACCCATTGCTAATCACTTTAACCCACTGCCACCACCACTCATACCTCCATGTCCACTACCCCTTGAGGTCATCACCACTACCTCTCCACTATTGCAGCTGCCACCACCACCACAACCATGATATACCACTATGTCCACCCTTTGCAGCTATCACAAACACCACCACATCCCCCCAATGCTGCCACCACCAACATGACCGCACCCCCACTATCATCCACCACTACTTGCCATTGCCACCTACTACCACTACCACCCCCATCACTCACCCTAGTATCATTGCCATCGAACAATGTAGCCACCATTAATAATTTGTTATTGCTTTAACTGATTTTAATAATGAAACAACAGTGCTTCCTAAATAGTTATTATTTTCCAAGCTGTCGACCGGCTGAGTTGGTAAAGTCTCTTGTGTGGATTTGAGAGATTTGGGGTCCATCCCATTGATATTTGGCCTGGCTTCCACCTATCCTGGTTCTCAAATACATATATTTTGTTTTAGAAAATTTAAGACAAGATAGAAATAATTAGAAACAAAAAATAAGAAATTAAAACAAAAAAGTGGCAGTGGTGCCAGATGAAGCCTAAGCAACCTTCAGATGGCAGAAAAGGGTGGATGAGAGTAGACAAGCTTCAAACAATCCAAGGCACAGGTATAGAAAGGGAATGTAGGTTATTACTGCTGCTTATTAATTTCTTAGCTATGTGGTACACACTGAAGCAGGTTTATATTAAGGGATACCAGTCAACATGGATTATACGAAGATAAAAGGCATGGGTGCTCTCTTGTACTCTTCTTAAAAGTTGCTGGCATGGTATTCGTTGTAAGATAGGGTTTATTCCTCAAGTAGGAGATACAATATTATGGAAGGATACATCAATAAATGTGCAGGTGCAACATTACAGGAAGCATGCCTCTAAAAGAGTAAAGACTGCTTAAAAGTCAAAGATAACTAAATGAGTTGTAGAAAGGTACTTACTGGTCAGAAGGCTAGGTTAGTAATGCATATGAAAAATCAAAAGGAAAACACAGGCGGGTTAGATTAAGTATGAAACTGTGAAGACATTGGTAGATGAGCCATCTTACAGCTACTAATGAAAAAGCCAATAGAATCTCAAACAGACATGCAGAGAAAAAGAGAGCACAAAATCATCCAAAACCTATATCTTGTCAAACTTTTTAGCAGCTTGTAATTGGAGAAAAGATATGGAAACCATCATCAAAGCACTGCAAAAATTTCACAATTCAAGACTACAAAGTACAAACAATATTGAGGCTGTCCTCTAAAGCTTTTGAGGGGCGCAGGAATACAAGAAATGCAGATTGCCATGAGGAGCAACTACTGGATGACTTTTGACAGTTCAGTAAATTCAGTAGTGGGGACAATAGCATTCATACAGTAGCCTTTCTGCCTCTCTCCCTCATAGTTTCGTGTAACATATGAATGTCATAGATGATATAATAATATGGCTGTAGGCATACTACCATAATATGGGAGCAAGTAATAAAGCAAAGCTGACATTTGATTAAGAGATTCATTGCAAAAGATATTAAAGAGTAGGGATGTCAGAAACATGTATTAAATGATGAATATGTTGCATACCTAAGCTGATAGCATAGAGCCTGGTGACTGCTATAATGTGGCCAAAACTTGAGCAGTACACTTGCCTAAAGGTAAACAAGAAGAAGTTAATCATTGTTCTGTTTATTCCATTTTCGAACTAAAAGGTGAAACCATTATACAGCAGCTTCTCCAATGATAAAATGAGAGTGTGATGGACAAGATGGTATGTTGAACACCGGATAGAAAGGGAATTAGGTGATTTCATGTTTACGGGTCTTATTGCATAGTCTTCTATTCACATGCAAAAGACATGTACATGTTTCAACTCACCTTTAGACATTCTTGGAGTCCTGAAAGGTAGTCCTATAGATTTCTGTATTCCAACACAAATCGATTAAAGTTGTTTTGTTCATGTTGATGTTCTAGTATTATGTAGTGTGTCTGTGGGTGTGTGTATCTGGTCTTGGTTATTTGTAAAAACTACAGGCAAATTAAAAATGTTGTCCTTTTTTTTACTGGCTCTGGCTGATAATTCACTTTGCAAGACTTTATGTTTCCATTTGTTGACAGTACCCACTTATACAGGTTCATCATGGGATGGACTTCTAGCCTAAAAAAAGGTTCAAGATTTTGATTGTTTGACATTGTGGCCTTCTTTCTTTCTACTTTTTATAGAGTTGAATGCTTGTTGATGGTGAAGAGAGGGTTTCCCATTTTTTAAGGTGGGTTTGTCTAGGCACTGAAGAATTTATAGGAGGGAATTAAAGAACTTGAGTATTTGGGTATCTACTGAAATTTTGGTGAACTTGGTTTCAATAGCATTAGCAAAAGGAACATGAGTGTATCTTGAGCATGAAGATTAGTAAAATTTTGGTTGTTAGGCATGCTGCATTTCATGATGAGGATCATGGTGACTTGAATGCATTAGGCTGACGTGGTTCTAGTGATGTTGAAAATCTGTGCCAATTCATGGCTTAAACTGGTTATCTGCAGAAATAAGATTCTAGTTGATAGGAATAAGGGGCACTATTTGTTTAGGTCTCTGAAATGAAGTACATAAATAAATATGTAGTGCAACATCTATGCATCCTTACTGACATTGCCTAAAGGCTTTAATATGTATCGATTATGGATATCCCATTGCCCCATATTCAGGAACATGCTTGCTGAAAGATTCTATATTTTTTGCTCATCACATCAACTTCTGCATGATTCTTTAATAATCTTAAAGCTAAACAAAGAGAATATAATATTAAAAATAAGAGAAGTTTGTCTTATGGATCTGACTTTGGATGGCAGGCAATGGTAGATGTTGCAAAAGAAGTTGGTGCAGATGCAGTCTCACATGGATGCACAGGAAAAGGAAATGATCAGGTATGCTTTTTTTGCTTCTAGGAATCTTTCTACATCTTTTTTTTTTTAATCATCATTCGTGTCATCATCTTTGGTTGCAGGTTCGATTTGAACTTACCTTCTTTGCTCTGAATCCTGAACTCAAAGTTGTGGCACCATGGAGGGAATGGGAGATCACAGGTCGAGAAGATGCTATCGAGTATGCCAAGAAGCACAATGTTTCTGTTCCTGTTTCAAGGAAATCAATTTACAGCAGAGACCGTAATCTATGGCACCTTAGCCATGAGGTACCTTAACTTTTTCACTGAGTCATTGGAGAACCAGTCTATGATTATCTTGATGCTACTGTTCTGTCTTATAGTTATTTCAAGTGACTGATTTGACATCTTTATTCTTATTTTCACATGTTTATTTGTTCTACTAGCACTCTTAAATTATTCTATTGTTGAGCAGATGTTATTCTGGTTAAATTTTTCAATGATTTCTGCACCTCTGCTTAAGATGCCTGAGTTCTGTTTTGCATGTAGGAAAATGCTTTAGAAAAGTGGCAGAACCCCAGAAAAGACAACCCAGTCACTGAGAATGGGGTATTGCAACTGAAGCATACTGTCATTCACCCCAGCTGAGACCACAGATTGTTTTTTTGGGGCTCATTTGTGGGTAGCTAAGCATTTCTGTAGCTTATACACCTATTCAGAGAAAATTTTCTGTCGGTCTTCTATTTTCATTTTTATGTTTCAGTTTTTATAAGCTATAAAATACTTGGAAAATGGAAGCAACGAATAACTCAAAAGATTAGAAATATTTGTCTACACACACACACAGATAGATAGATATGTGTGTGTCTGTGTGTACACATACATACATACATACATACATAGATATAGATATAGGTACACACATATATACCTTGGCCTCCAAAATGCTGTCTATCATGGGAACAACACAGACCATACACCGGATGCTGTTTTGCAGATGTGCTATGGTCTATCTTGTGAAAGCAATCTCCTCCCAAACCACTGTCTCCTACCTGCAAATGTCAATAACTTGGTGTCAGCTGGGCAATTTGTTACACTTTTATTCTTAGTTTCATTGAATAAATTGTTCTTATATGAACTTGGAAGTTCTCCAGACAAAATGGTGAATAGGAGGCATAAAAATGTTTTTTTTTTTTTTTTTTCTAGTACTACCTCCTTGTATGTTGGTAGTGTATATGATTTTTTTTGTTTACTCTACCCTAGTCTTTAGCTTATTGCAAAATGCAGCTGTTGATGAAATCATGAAAGTATGACAATCTGTTGTTTAATTTTGTAGGGAGACATTCTGGAGGACCCTGCAAATGAGCCAAAGAAGGATATGTACATGATGTCAGTTGACCCAGAAGATGCACCTAATCAACCTGAGTAAGTGGCCTCATGTTTCTTAGATTAATCTATCAGTTGACTGCTAATCTCATACCTCAGTAGCATTTAGTTTCAGGAATTTGGTAATCTCCAGGTTGACTTTTTAGTCGAAAAACATTGCATGTGAAATTGGTGGTATATGCAAAGATCCAATTTTTCTGAACACATTTTTATTATGATTCAATTGTGGCCCTTTGCATGGTCTTCCTGAGTTTCTAAGCAGACCTACTATCCACTTAGATGAAGCACCTGGTCATCATGGGAGGTTCATTGTAGTTTGAGTCCTCTATGATTAATCAACTCCATCTTAAAATTAAAGAAAGGAGTATTTCATATATTCATTCATGTTGTTGTTGTTTAAGGGTGGGAAGGACAAATGGAACGATTACCCTTATATCCAGTTTACTACTTTGCTACTCCCAAGTTGTACTGCTTCGATTATTGACAAAATGGTAAAAGCTATCACTCTTGCGCCCCCCCGCCCCCCCCAAATCTCTGTATAACTTTGTATTTAAGCTTTTATTCTAAGAATACGCTAACCGTGGCATGTAGTGTTGTAACCCAATTGGCCTTTTTAGTGTCTACCTGTTGCTGCTTGGTTAAATACAGTTTCTTTCATATAAAATCTCTTTCCAAAGGCGTCCTGTAGGTTTCATTAAATTCAAGTTGTCTTGATATAGGGGTTGAGGGAAATGTTGTTGTTAGACTGGGAGTGAGTTGTAAAGTTTTCTAAAATTTGGTAATACATACTCTCCCGTGTGGGAGAAGGCTGCTTTATTAGTCTTTCACATTTTGATTACTTGGGCAACTTGTAAAGGTGATACAACTCAGCTAATAAAACTTGCTGTTATGGTAAATGTTATACATGTCAGGCATATCAAAGATTGATATAGATGCGTATACTCTAGGTGGTGCTTTAGTTTGTGAGGTTACCATCTATGCTGCCACATAAAATCCACTTAAATCGCCTAGAGATGTACTTCTAGTTGGCTTTTGCTAGGCCTATGGACTCACCACAGTGCCTGGATAGAGACGCATTTCTGCTTCTGCGGGATGTGTTCTGACCACAAAAGTTTGGCTCGTGTCTCAGAGCATGTGGCACACGTGTCAAGGTGCATAAGATGGCCTCCCAGCTAGTGGAAACACAAATCTGCACTAGCTTGTGGAGCCAGCTGGCATCCTTTTGTCACATCACAAGTCTTTGTGATTGTGTTATTGACCTTTGCAGCACCAGATGACAAAATACTTATCTGGATTTAGTTATGATTTCTTACCTTAAAACCTACCATAGTTTCTGATGAATGCTGCTACTTTGCTTTTTTTCCCCCTCTTTTTTCTTCTTCCTTGAACCGAGGATGGTTAATTTCTCATACTTTTGCTACAAAAGAGTTGCATACAGAAGTGTTGGTATGGTGCAGTGTACAAATTAAATGGACATAGTGCTGAGTGGTGCAAGGTGCTTCTGGATTGATAATTACCCTGTTTTCTAAATAGATGCAGAGTCCACCTCCTTGTCATGTACCGGAGACCGACGAAAAGGGAGTAAATCTATGAGTTATATTCATCATTACTTTCGGAAGACTCAGAAGTTTCATGGCTGCTTGGTCAATGAATATGCTAAGTATGTTCTTCTATATTCCACGTAAGATGTGCTTGCAAAAAACGGAGCATTTCTTACAGTCCTGACAATAGAAAGCAGACTGCTGTATGTATTTATTATAACTTAAAATGATCAAAGATGCTATTATCCCTCTTTAGTCAATCAGTATAATAAACTAAATTGTATGCTTGCAGATATGTGGAGATTGGGATCAATTCAGGCATACCTGTTTCCCTCAATGGAAAAGAGCTCTCTCCTGCATCCCTCCTCACAGAGCTTAACGATATTGGTGGCAAGCATGGGATTGGACGTGTGGACATGGTCGAGAACCGGCTGGTTGGCATGAAGTCCCGTGGCGTGTATGAGACGCCTGGCGGCACCATCCTTTGGACAGCAGCCCGTGAACTCGAGTCCTTGACGCTCGACCGGGAGACCATGCAGGTGAAGGACATGCTCGCCCTCAAGTATGCCGAGCTGGTGTACGCTGGCCGCTGGTTCGATTCCCTCCGCCAGTCGATGGATGCCTTCATGGAGAAGATCACAGAGACCATGACCGGGTCAGTGACTCTAAAGCTCTACAAGGGGTCGATCAGCGTTGCATCAAGGAAGAGCCCATATAGCTTGTATAGAGAAGACATCTCATCGTTCGAAAATGGTCTGATCTACAACCAGGCTGATGCTGCTGGCTTCATCCGGCTATATGGGCTTCCTACCAGAGTCCGGGCGATGCTTGAGAGGGGCATCTGAGAGTTTCATCTTCTCCTGGCTGTGAGAATTAGGTAGTGCAAGCATAGCAGATCTTGTAGGCCTTGTCATAAGGTTCTCCTTCGTGTGCCACACATCATATCTAGGTACAGGTATTCTGAAGGTTGTATGATACTGTGCACCCTCTCATGGTATCATTAGATAAGATTGTCAGGTTTTGTGGGTCGGTTGGTATCAATATGCAAGGGATGTGGGAAATGGATGCCGCAACAAGTGATATGGATGTGATGGAAAGGTAGTGATTGCCTTTTTTTTTAATTTTTTGGTAAGAGGGTGGCGAGTGCCTCTATTGTTCATGTGGAGCCCTTTTTTGGTGCAGGTAGGAGCTGTTTTTGTGGAACCCTCTTTTGGGGCAGGTTGAGCTGTTTTCGTGGTCCTATTATTATGAAATGTCAGGATGTTGATTGATCTCCGACACCTCTGCTGCTGTTGGCATTTTTTTTTTTTAATTTTGGGTGTGCTGAGGATTGCAACATTCCTTTCGTAAAAGAAAGATGCTTAAGGCTGCATCTTTTTTGGTTATTTTATTTTTATCTATCTCATCTTTATTCTGGTCTAAATGGTATTTTTGTTTGCCGAGTCATGTCTATCCTCAACTAGGACGAAGGTATCCTGCCGTGAGTGTGTGAGGGCAAGCGGTATGGAATGGACGAAGTGTGAATACAGAGACCACAATTGTGTATATTGATTTTTTTTTTAAAATGATTAAGGAGTCTGTAAAAGCCGCCACCTGGCTTTTCTGGATTATCAGAATATTTACAAGAGAGGAAAGAGTTGCAGCTGGCCACAAAGAGTTAATAGAGGGATGAGAATTAAAAGAGGTCAGGATTACCAAAAAAAAAAAAAAAAAAACAGAGATAAGGTCAGCAGATCCAGATCAAGAATAGAGATGAGAAGTCCAAATTGCAACCAGCTAAGAGCAAACATGCGACCATGGGAAAAGGGATAACAGAGATGATCTTGACGGTGATGTTATCAGCGGGATAAAACCATCAGATAAAAAAAGGCAGGAGTTCCTTTCAGCTGATACCAAACAAACAACCAGCCGCGATAAAGCGAATTGAATCATACCTGCAAAGTGGGATTCAACATAGTTAGGTGCCGCTTAATTATCATGTGGGAGATTCTTGCGTGCTCTTTGAGCAACGAAGCTGATAGATTGGACCAAAACGAAAAAAAGCTGTAAACCTTCTGCAGCAACCTAGCTGATAGATTTTTTTTTGTTCAGAAAAATACATGAGTTCCTATCTCTCCAGCACAACCAAGAGATGGGACCGATCAGCATCAAAATTGCGGCCTAGGTGGCTATTTGTAAAATTCTTCCTTCTCCAATCCAAACATAAACCTTCAAAGGTACTGTGCGAATGCAAAACACCAATTAATCGACAATTAGATCGCCATATGGTGGCAAAAGAACCATACTCCGAATACAAGTGATCCACCGATTGACATGGCACGCATTCTTCCAGGTTTTTGCGAAGCTTCCTTCCAATATTGTTTCTAGTACCGAGCCTCTTCTTGCAGCCGAGCCATAAAAAGAATTTAATCTTAAATAAGTGGTACTAAAAGATTTCAAAGCGATGTGGCAAAGCTGCACTTCACCCCTCTTGAATTGATGAATTGATATTGAAACTTGATTCTTCTGGTTTGGAAAATCGAACATTTATTCTTGACAGTAGAATTCTGGTTTTATGTCAGTACAAACTGGCTATGCGTGGCACCAAACTTACACGCCAGATTGTGATGAACTGAGCTAACTCTCAAAAAATCATATCGATCCACGTCTACCTGTGTTAAAATCCCTACGAGTCCTTCGGAGATATGCTTGTGAAATAGAATCTCATCCGAGGATGCCACCAACCATTAACTTGAATCAACTTTTGGTCCGTCAAATACTTTTCTGCTAAAGCAGCCACATCATGTGCTAGATTACCTCAACCCACCTAAACTGCACAGAAACATGGAGTCCACTCATCAGGGCGATAAATTCTATTGAACACGTAGCAGCACTCCAGTCATGTATGAGAGGGGGAAAAGATGAAGTCCGGACTCGGCAGACTATGGCAGCTGTTCCTCATGACGGTCAATAACAGCGTCTCTAGGGATCGAAGACCTCGATCAAGAAAAGTCAAGATTGAGGTGGGTCGACCGTTGTGTGTTACCGTTAGTGCTTTAAGATTTATGCTTAAAATCTTCCTCATGTAAGCACCGGCCGGGGCCCTGCAAGGGGACACGGGTGCGGCCGGATATGGGACGGAAGAGGGCGGTGCAAGGGGGCACCATTTGGATTTTACCGGAATCTTCACAAAAGGAGATGGAGGAGCTTGTGAGGTGGTTTCTGAAGGTGGTTAAGCTCTCGAAGGAAGAAGTTAGGATAGATACGGAGGAGTGGGCGGCCTTGGTGGTGGTGGCAAGGAGCCTTAGCCGAAAAGTGGTGGTGAAGGCGGTGGTCAAAGAGTTTCAGCAGCGAATAGGCCTCAAAGGATAGGTAGAAGGATAGGTGGTGGGCTATAGTTTGGAGCAGGGCCACTTTTTGTTCCGATTTGTGAAGGTTGGGGAGAGAGAGTTGATCCTTGGCCAGCATGGATGGTCACTGGCCAGGTGCTGGCGATGGAGTTTTGGTGGTTGAGATTTTTCCCATCGAAGGAAGTTATTCGCTTGGCCTTGGTCGGGTCTGATTGCTACATCTCCTAGTGGAGCTCTAGGGGGAGGTGGCAATCCAAAAGCATCCTCAGTCTGGTCGGTGAATTAACGTCAGTGGATGATTGCATGGTAGAGCGGAGATAGCTTGGGGCTTGTGTCAGGCTTGATCTTTTCCGACCGTTGAGATCGGGGGTGTTGATCAATAGACTGGAAGGCCCCCTATGGTAGAGGTTCATATATGAGAACCTCCACAGGGTCTGCCTCCAATGCAGCTGCTTCCATTCTATGGCGGTGTGCCCGACAGATGTGGGAGAGGGGAGTTCAACGGCCGACCTTCACTCGAAGAACATGGTTCGAGCCGGAGGAGAGGAGGTAGGGGCGAATGGTGGGCCGCGCTTGGGGCCATGGCTGGTTGCGGTCCGGCCTTGGCTGCCCAAGCTAGAGGTAACGAGAGGATTGGGGAAGAAAAGGGTCGAGTCAACTTGGACCTTTGGGTTGGATCCCAAATGGAGCCGACTTAGAAAGAAGCCAACCCAGGATGGCTTGGATCGAGTCACCAGTCAGTCGGATCCAATGGCCAGATCAAACTGGCCAAGATCGCACGACAGCAATCATCCCTCCATTCCATGCCCGGATCAATGGCCGGACTGGAGGTGGGGGGTAGCATAGAGAATTGTGCGGAGGACGGCATGAAGATTGGCGTGGGCTCGAGCACGAACATGGTCTGGCGTTCGGCTTGTTGGTGCCAGGCCATGATACAGGGTAAGGCTCACGCATGGGTGCTAGATCCTCTGGACTGCAGGCTGGTGTAGTGGACGTGGTGGGGGTGGGCTCAGCAAGCCCAAGCGCACCCGACCCAGTGAATTTGATGCGGGCCGAGTGCCTGTGAAGTCCAATGGGTAGGAATAAGGCCAAGGGCAAGGCCCTAGCCTTTCTGGAGGCCCAGATGAACTCATCTGCTACCTCAGGAGGCCTTGGGGTCTTTATTTTCTCAATCGGGACCCTAAGGGAAGAGAAAATGACCATACTTCAGATAGATGCAGTGGTGGCTGACCTTGATGCCCCAATGGAGGTAGGGCATTTTGAGTAGCGGATGGTGCCCATGATGGAGGGCGACCTGGTGCATATGGATCCCTTATTGAAAGGACTAGTCATGGATCATGGTGAGGTAGTGGTCTGGCTAAGGCAGGCCATCCAGTGGAGGAGGGGAGTCCGTTAACAATGGACTCGATGGCAGTAAGGATGGAGGCTGACTTTCAGGCTGAGGGGGGGTACTAGAGCGGATCCTCTTCCCTACTAATTGCCTCAATGGGGCTATTGATTTGAAATACCCGGAGGGCAGAAAAACCTTAATTTTAGACGTTGTTTGGCAGACTCATTCAGCAGCACTGTTTGGATATCTATATCTTGCATGAGACCCATCTATTGGAGATGAGCCTTGCCCAGCCCAAAAGATGGATTCCATTGGTATGGAGCACCTATGCAGTGGATTCCAGAAGTCTGTCCGGAGGGATCATGGTGCTGTGGTGCCGTAGCTTGATCAAGATGGATGCATTCTATAGATGCAAGCAGCAAGTTGCATTAGTCATCTCAGAGCAGATCGGAGGCCCTTGGCTTCTATCGGGAGTATACATGGGTAGCAAGTATAAGAAGCAGAGGATTCTCTGGTTCGAGATCTCTAGGATGGTAGAGCAAAGCCTGCCTTCTCTTATCACCGAGGACTTCAACTATATTATAAGGTCCCACGAGAAGATGGATGGTAGGCAGTATATTGATAGTATTGGCTCCAAAAAGTTTAAAGAGTTCATCGATGACTTGAGCCTTATTGACCTTGGCTATATTGGACCCAAATTCATTTAGTGCAACAATCAACTAGGGGCAGTCAGGATTTGGGAGAGGATTGATTGGATGCTTGCCACCATCGATCGGTTCCAATATTTTTTTGGGCATCAGGTGCAGCACCTTTCGAGGATCGTTTTGGACCACTGTCTATTTCTCATCACCATCGATGGCCCACACTTGCCTAGGGCTCCATTCAGATTTCAGAAGTTTTGAATATTCTATCCGAAATCATGAGATCTGATTAGGGAGGTTTGGAGGATGCCAGTCTGTGATGATGTGAGATATCGCATGACTAGGAGGCTTCAGTTGGCGAAGAGCAGGCTCATTCAATGGAACCATCTTGAGTTTGGTGATATCTTTAGATAGATCGAGGGGATAAAGACAAATATTATGGACCTTTAGAGGAGAGAGGATCAGAAGAGGAGCCTCCAAGAGTCTGACTTGAGGGAGTTTCAACATAAGCTCTCCATGTACCATTTTTTATTGAGACAATAGGAGACACCGTGGAGGCAAAAGTTCAAGATGCAATGGATCAAAGAGGGTGATCGAAATATCAGATTTTTTCATCAATCGATAATGATCCAGAGATCAACCAATCACACAAGACAGTTGAGGGAGGGCGACGGTAGAGTGGTGGAGGATGGGGATGAGATCAGAAATCAGATTCTAGAGTTTTTCAGCTCATGTTAGATCACTCCTTTGGATGGGGATGGCCTCCACCAAGGGTCCTAGCTTGTGTGCAGCATCTTCGATGAGGAGAATTAGGCCCTGACTCATCTAGTATTTGCCGAGGAGGTGTAGGAGGCCCTCTAGTCTCTTGAGGAAGATAAAGCCCCGGGACTAGATAGTTTTCCCCCTCTCCTTTTCTATCAGTATTGGCTTATCGTCGGTGGAGAGGTGGTTGAGGCGATGCAGGTGATTTTTGAGTTCAAAGATATTCTAAAAGAGTGGAAGAAGATATTGATCACCCTTATCCTAAAGAGACCTAATGCTGAAGCAAAAATTTAGTGCAGGGGCAAAATGGTAATTTTAAATTTTTTTCAAAATTACTATTTTACAGTAAAATTATTAATTAATCTCATTAATTAATACTAATTAACCCTACACTAGGATCTAAATATGATACAATAGCATATATTTAAATTTGAAATTCAAATTTGAAACAGTAAACTTTTTACTGTATTGTGTTCAGAACACATCACCTTTTGCGGGTAGTCGATCATCGCAATCTGATCACCGTCGGAGGACTCTGATCGTCATGTCACAGCCACACTAGTGTCTGACCTCTGTGGATCATCCACACGAAGCTCCCATCTGATCGGCTCCTCACGAATGCTAGTTCGTGATTTCATCCTTTTGATGGCTAATGTTGATCGAACTCCTTCGATCGATGTGTGCCGACTCCTCGGATGCTCCGGATTATCTGCACGATTGGTTGAGAGGCTGATAGATCTCTTCCTAAAATTTGGTGGACTCACGACACTCGTGGCACACCAATCTCACTTCCCGAACCCTAGGTAGAAACCCTAGGGTACACACCAAAAACCCTACGCCCAATTTTCTTTCTTTTCTTTCTTTTTCTCTTGGAAGGTTTTGGACCTTCACCTCACGCATAAGGTTTCCTCACGCCCCACTTTCTTTCTCAGAATTTTTCTACGCACGCCCCAGCTCCCTATCTCTTTTTAAAACAGTTCAAAACGTGTCTTATCCGCGTGAGAGGATAAAGATAAGTGGTTACCCATTTGAATTCAAATCAAATTTGAATTCAAACTAAAACCAACTCATCCCTATCCACTTGGGCGTGAGAAGAGAAGGTGCGAATTGCTTTGTGCGTGGAAAGGTTTCACGAGAAACTCTTTCTCGTGTGAGATGTGGGGCGCTAAAGTGGATAATGTCATGTATGCGCAAGAGATAAGTTATCCATTCAAATTCAAACACGCTTTGAATTTGAATGGCTAACTAATCATCTTTATCCAAATATTGGCCCACAAGAGTGGGCGTGAGAAGGGCTTTGCATGAGAAAAAATTCACGAGAAGTTTCTTCTCGTGAATTCAAATGGGCGCAGAGATTTAAGGTGGTGCAGGGATTCAAATTCAAATGGTGGTTTGATCTTAATTGAACCAACCTAATCAAAATAAGTTAAGCACAATTAGACTAAATTAAACCCAACTTAATTAGGCTTAATTAGGCTCAATAAAATCCTAATCAAATCAGAAATTGACTAAGCCCGACCCCTGATCAAATCAGGGACCAAACCATCTCGATGATTAGGTTAGGTCAACTCTTAACCTAATTGGGTCAAACCCAACTGAATCTAATTCAATTGGACTTGATCCAAAAATAATTACTCAATCAAATTGAGTTAATTAGCGATCAAATCACTAATAAAACCTCTCATAATTATTGAGTCCAAATTCGATGGGCAATTAGGCATCAGAGACCATCGATATGAAACCCTGATCAAAGAGTTCAAATTTCAAATTCAAAATTTGAAATTCAAAATTTTGACCCCAGTACCCTAAATGTGTGGAACTCATGATCAGAGAATCCTAATTCTCAATCATAGAGTCCCAGACACATAAGACTCATAATCAGCCATCAGATCAGAAAAAAACCTCTAATGTGTGTGACCCCGCAGGTTCGAACCTAAGCTGGTAGCACAGGAACCAATTCCTGTACTAATCGAAGTGACCATCTAGCAATGATATCCGACGATCGGATAGGTCGAATAGTTGCAATCGCAACATTCAGAACCTACGTGAATATGGTTACCGTATAATTCATCCCTTTTGACCCCTGTGTTTAGGACGACTCAGGATTAAACTGTCAACCCTGATGAGATCATCCGAATCGTACTCAACTCAATCAGTCCTGTGACTCCTCACTAGGACTATCCTGGCCAAGATTTTGCTAAATTGAAACACGACTGTACACAGCTCCTAAATTGGAGTGGTCAATCCCATCTTGACACACGCACCGACAAGTCAAGTACTTGACTACACCCAGCAGCCTTCCGTCACTGAATTAGAAATTCAGGTAGTCCAGTGTCTAAGTGCAGTGAGTTGCTTGTAAGTCACCGTGGCGGTCTCAGGTCGGAGGGACATTTATACCCATATCCCATCGGAGCAAATCTTGACAGTAGAAATAGCTCCGGAGTCGGTCACGTTCAGTGCAGATGTACCATTATATCTCACCTGTATGCCATACCAGTGTCTCCACACTCCTTGGTTATGAAGACAACCAACCCATATGGCATACAACGACTTATGCTCGATAAACGTTGTCGTCCTTGGTAACAACGTATCATTTGGTCGCGAACAAGTTTAAGGACTAAGCGATAAATCCTCCTTTGTCGAGTCTAAATAGTCCTAAGGACTTCACCACAACACAGGAGTTCATTAGAAGATAAAACATTTATGATGAAAAAATATCAAAATAACTTTTATTTATTTATAATTCATGTACTAATACAAAAGGAGCACAACTGTTAACAGGTTGACACTTGGCTTTGGGATACTATTTCCAACAATCTCCCACTTGGTCTAAAGCCAATCGGTGTAGTATCTAATACCCATCTTCGACTTGTAGTCGTTGAACTCCTTCACCGTAATGGCTTTAGTGAATGGGTCGGCTAGGTTCTCTTTTTCGTCGATCTTCTGAAGGTCGACGTCACCTCGATCCACGATCTCCCGGATGAGATGGTAGCGGCACAGAATATGCTTTGTCCGCTGGTGTGCCTTCGATTTCTTCGCCTGAGCAATGGCTCCAGAGCTGTCACAGTAGAGCAAAACTGGACCAACATGGGAGGGTGCTACTCCGAGCTCAGTGATGAATTTTCTCAGCCACACCGCTTCTTTGGCAGCATCTGATGCAGCAATATACTCTGCCTCGCATACTGAATCAGCCACAGTGTGCTGCTTGAAACTCTTCCAGCAGACAGCCCCACCATTAAGGGTAAAAATAAATCCTGACACACTCTTGCTGTCATCGCGATCAGACTGAAAACTAGAGTCTGTAAACCCTATAAGTCTCAAGTCTGATTCACCATATACAAGCCACTGGTCCTTAGTATTTCTTAAATACTTTAGGATGGTTTTAACAACCTTCCAGTGATTCTCCCCTGGATCAGATTGGTATCTATTCACTACCCCTAGTGAGTATGCCACATCTGGTCGTGTATATGTCATGGCGTACATGATAGATCCCACTGTCGAAGCATATGGAATCCTACCCATACGCTCTCTCTCTTGAGGTGTTGTCGGACAATCCCTTTTCGAGAGAGAAATTTCATGGCCTATCGGTAGATAGTCTTTCTTGGAATTCTCTATGCTGAACCTTTTCAGTATAGTATCAATATACGTGGACTAGGATAAGCCAAGTAACCTTTTGGATCTATCCCTATAGATCCTCATCCCTAGGATGTAGGAAGCTTCTCCCAGATCCTTCATAGAGAACTGTGATGATAGCCAAATCTTTATTCCCTGTAATGCAGGGACATCATTCCCGATTAAGAGAATGTCATCCACATACAATACAAGAAATACTACTACTGGACCATTAGCCCACTTATAAATGCAGGGCTCTTCTCCATTCTTAATGAAGCCATACATTTTGATTGTCCTATCAAAATGTATGTTCCAACTTCGAGATGCCTGCTTAAGTCCATAAATAGACCTTTGTAGCTTGCATACCTTAGACTCATCTGTGGATGTGAACCCTTCAGATTGTATCATATACACCTCTTCGTCCAGCTCTCCGTTTAGGAAGGCTGTCTTCACATCCATCTGCCAGATTTCATAGTCTAGATGGGCAGCTATCGCAAGCATAATCTGAATGGATTTGAGCATTGCTACAGGAGAAAATATCTCGTCATAGTCTATACCATAACGTTGACGATATCCCTTGGCAACCAGACGGACTTTATAGGTCTCCACCTTTCTGTCTGCGCCCCTCTTTCTCTTGAAGACCCACTTACACCCTATGGGTTTCACTCCTTCGGGTGAGTCAACCAATATCCACACATCGTTGACCTTCATGGACTCTATTTCGGATTTCATGGCCTCTAGCCATTTCTCAGAGTCAGGTCTCTGCATTGCATCCATGTAGGTGATCGGATCCTCATCATTTTCATCAAGTTCGACAGGATCGTCATCCCAGACCAGGAAACCATAGTATCTATCCGGTTGATGTGGTACTCTACCAGACCGCCTTAAGGGTACATAATCAATGGGCTCCGGATCTGATCTAATCAAATCCGGTTCAGGTTCAGTAACATGTGTTGGATTTTCCACCTGTCGAACTTCGTCAAGTTCGACCTTAGAGGCAACAGTTCCTTCACTAAGGAACTCCTTTTCTAAAAAGATTGCCTTAAGGCTGACAAACACCTTTTGCTCATCAGCAAGGTAGAAATAATACCCTTTGGTCTCTTTTGGGTACCCTATAAAATTACACTTGTCAGACCTAGGTCCAAGCTGTCTGTAATTAAATGTTTAACATAAGCCGGACACCCCCAAACCCTAAGGTGCGAGAGTACTGGCTTACGTCCTATCCATATCTCATATGGCGTTTTGGCTACAGACTTACTCGAAACTCTATTTAGAAGGTAACAAGTCGATTCGAGCGCATATCTCCAAAGGAAGATTGACAGACCAGCAAACCCCATCATGGATCGAACCATATCCAATAAGATCCGATTCCTTCTTTCAGACACACCATTATGCTGTGGGGTTCCAGGAGGAGTCCACTGAGAGAGAATCGCATTCTCCCCTAGATATGTCAGAAACTCATTGAAAAGGTATTTACCTCCTCGACCAGATCGAAGAATTTTAATACACTTTTCAGTTTATTTTTCTACCTCATTTCGGAATAGTTTGAGCATTTCAAATGACTCCGACTTATGCTTCATTAAGTAGACATACCCATACCTCGATAGGTCATCTGTGAAGGTTATGAAGTAGAAATATCCACCTCTTGCACTTGAGCTCATAGGTCCACATACATCAGAATGTATCAGGCCTAAGAGTTCACTGGTTCGCTCACCTTTTCCAGTAAAAGGTGACTTGGTCATCTTTCTAAGAAGACAAGACTCACAGGTTGGAAGTGATTCACAATCACCAAGTTCAAGAATTCCTTCTTGAGCCAACCTGTTTATCCTGTTCTTATTGATATGACCTAACCTACAGTGCCAAAGGTAAACTTCTGACACATTATCTATTCTAGGGCATTTACCGAAGTTTTGAACCACATTAACAGGTTATGATAGTAAGTAAATTCTATTATTTAATTATCCAACAAACACTGTAACACCATTCAAAATGATATTGTAAATATTTTTTTTATTAAAAAATTATAACCGTATATAGCCAAAAGGCCTACAGAAATAATATTTAATAAAAAGTTTGGACAATAGTGACATTCACTCAGAATTACATTACGAGAATTGATTACAAGACTCATGATTCCTAAAGCTAGAACTGAAACTTTGCTTCCATCTCCAACGTTCAGGAACCTCTCGCCTTCATCAAACCTCCTACTGACCTGCAGACCTTGCATCGAATTACAAATATGATAAGGGCTTCCGATATCCAATACTCAGGCAGTAGTATCACAAATGAAAAAGTTGCAAGGAGTTATCATATAATTACCTTGCTTCTTCTTCGGCCTGTTCGGGTCCAGAGAGGCAATGTATTGAGGACAGTTTCTCTTCCAATGCCCCTGCTTCTTGCAAAAGAAGCACTCCGCCTGGCTCTGGTCGGGCTTGCGCTTCTTGGTCTGACCCTGTACAACCGTCCCAGTATGAGGCTGCACCTTCTTGTTCTTCTTCTTCTTTCCAAAGGGTCGACGACGAGAAAAAGACCCTCCCACTACATTCACCGACTCCTTATGGAGCTGGTGATCCTTCTCAAAGTTCTGCAGCAACCCCAACAACCCGTGGTAGTTTACTGCAGGCTTTGTCATTCGAAAATGAGTAAGAAATGGGAGGAAGGACTTGGACAAGGAATTAAGGATCGCATCCTTACCGAGCTGCTCGTGCAGAGAAAAATCCAATTTGCTCAGGCGCTCAATCATCTCGATCATGTACAGTACATGATCAGTGACTGAGGTCCCATCCCTCATCCGAGCATTGAAAATGGCACAACTAGTTTTGTGCCTTTCAACGTCGTCAGGCGTGCCAAAGGAGTCGTTCAACATTTGAAGCATCTCCTGTGGCTGGGCGTTCTCAAACCTGCGGCTGAACTCGTCATTCATTGCTGTCAGCATAATACATCGGACGGTGGTGCGGTCATTGAGCCACTTCTGGTAAGTGTCTCTGTTCGTCTTACTAGCATTCGGAGCTAGCTCCTCAGGTGCTGGATCCGTTACTACATAAAGGATCCGCTTATGCTCAAGGACGATTTTCAATTTTCGATACCAGCTATCGAAATTAGGTCCCATGAGCTTGTCATTATCTAATAATGATCGGAGCGACAGGATAGTGGCCATAGCTGTATAAAGAAAAATCAGACCTCTATTAGTACATAAATTAATACTAAAGACTTGGACTTTAGTCTAAAGTTTTTCCTAATATTTTTACGAACTGGTAGCCTCAACCTCCAATTCGAAGAATTACTTTAATTCCTTAATGGGTACTAGAATCCACACAGACTATACACGAGCCCAACTTTGGTTGGTCAACCCATGTGCATCTATGGGTAGGTTCTTAACCAGTTGTTTCTCTAAACAACTTCTAGTAATTGATTTTGCCCCAGAACCTAATCAGTAGGCTTTGGCCTCCACTGAAAAGATCTGGTTAGGTCCAACCATTAACATGACTTAATTTGGTGAATTAGACCAATAAATGATCAGGCCCGACTTTGGCCGGCCAACCTAACCACCATCAGAAAGACTCAACCAAATTATCATATTATGAATGATAATTCCATTAGCCAATGAGCACCAGGCCTTTGGGCCTCCAATGATTATTGAACTAATGGACTCATTATCACTCACTTAATGGGAGGCATTGACTTAGTTATCATTATAACTTAATCATTTTAGGGACCTAATAATTTTTGAGGATTTTATTAAAGGATAGTAGAGAAGAAATCATCCAGCCAATTTCAATCCTCCCACTGACTTCACCAAGTCAGATTAAAAAAGATTTAATTAAAGCTGGCATTAGGAGCACCTAAATCAGTCACACTGATTTACCTAATGACATGGGTGAGCTCTAATCACCAAGTGATCTAATCAAAATCTAACTTACCAGATTGGCCAGGTAAGTGAGATCAGTGGTGGGGATTTGCCATTAACTCGTCAATGATCGAATCAATGCGAGTAGCTTTCGCTTAAGAACCACTGGTCAAAACTGCCGAACTTACCTTAGACAGCAACCGATTCATTAGTTTTAATTTTGATCAACTTAGTAAATAGGGCTCCACCGCGTAGCCATGAATTAAGTCCATCTTGGTCTAGTTAAAGACATAGACCCATTCAACTACAACTATTGAAGTTGAGTCTAGAGTATCCTTGACCTAATCTAATACAACTTTTGATTAGATTTGATCAATTACTCCATTTAGTCCATTTTTTAAGCTAACCTTAGGTCTAACCCAATTATGGACCTAATTCATCTAACCCATTGACCCACAAGTTTATGCAATTATCTTAGGTCTTAATTCATAATTCTAGACCTACTAGACAATACTTAATTCTTTTAATTAAGTACTTGGACTGATGGGTCAGGGTTTGGTATTTCGAAAATAATTTTTAAATTTTGAAAGATTTTATTTTCTGTTCACCAAATGTGTTGCCTCATTTCACAAACGGGTCAGCACAATTCATAAATAACAATCTTATTGCTCATTTCATAACAGAAAATAACTCAAAATAAATCATGAATTTTTTTTTAGATCTAATCTAACACATTCATGATAAATTTTATAATTAAGTCCTTTCGCTGTTTCATCGGCATGGGATATAATTACATCGGCATCCCCACCGCCATAGGAGACCCCATCGAATGGGAAGAGAGGGCCTTTAAACCCAACTTTTCTCCTATGACCGGACGGCCATGGCAACCAACCCAATTAGATTACTTGCTACTTGGATCAAATATATCTAAATATACCAATTTCAAAATTTAAATTTTGAATTTTAAATTTTAAATTTCAAATTTTAAATTTCAAATTTGAGATTTCAACCAAATTTCAAATTTTGAATTTTCAATCTTTGAATTTTAAATTTTGAATTTTAAATTTTAAATTTTGAATTTCAAATTTTAAATTTCAAATTTGAGATTTCAACCAAATTTCAAATTTCAAATTTTTAATTTTTGAATTTTAAATTTTGAATTTTGAATTTCAAATTTCAAATTTTGAATTTCAAATTTCAAATTTGAAATTTCAAATAAATTTTAAATTTTAAATTTTAAATTTTAAATTTTAAATTTTAAATTTTAAATTTGAACTTATAGATTACACCTTAATCTACGCATGCATATGTATATCATATTCTAGAACCATGCTCTGATACCATTTGAAGCGAAAATTCAGTGCAGGGGCAAAATGGTAATTTTAAAACTTTTTTAAAATTACTATTTTACAGTAGAATTATTAATTAATCTCATTTATTAATACTAATTAATCCTACACTAGGATCTAAATATGATACAACAGCATGCATTTAAATTTGAAATTTAAATTTGAAATAGTAAACTTTTTACTGTACTGTGTTCAGAACACATCACCTTTTGCGGGTAGTCGATCACCGCAATTTGATCACCGTCAGGGGGCTCTGATCGTCACGTCGTAGCCACACTAGTGTCTGGCCTCTGCGGATCATCCACACGAAGCTCCCGTCTGATCGGCTCCTCACGAATGCTAGTTCGTGATTTCATTCTTTTGATGGCTGATGTTGATCGAACTCCTTCGATCGATGTGTGCCGACTCCTTGGAGGCTCCAGATCATCTGCATGATTGGTTGAGAGGTTGATGGATCTCTCCTTGAAATTTTGTGGACTCATGACACTTGTGGCACACCAATCTCACTTCCCGAACCCTAGGTAGAAACCCTAGGGTACACACCAAAAACCCTGCACCCAATTTTCTTTCTTTTCTTTCTTTTTCTCTTGGAAGGTTTTGGACCTTCACCTTATGCATAAGGTTTCCTCACGCCCCACTTTCTTTCTCAGAATTTTTCTACGCACGCCCCAGCTCCCTATCTCTTTTTAAAACAGTTCAAAATGTATCTTATCCGCGTGAGAGGATAAAGACAAGTGGTTACACATTTGAATTCAAATCAAATTTGAATTCAAACTAAAACCAACTCATCCCTATCCACTTGGGCGTGAGAAGAGAAGGTGCGAGTCTGCTTTGTGCGTGGAAAGGTTTCACGAGAAACTCTTTCTCGTGTGAGATGTGGGGCGCTAAAGTGGATAATGTCATGCGCAAGAGATAAGTTATCCATTCAAATTCAAACACACTTTGAATTTGAATGGCTAACTAATCATCTTTATCCAAATATTGGCGCACAAGAGTGGGCGTGAGAAGGCTTTGTGTGAGAAAAAATTCACGAGAAGTTTCTTCTCATGAATTCAAATGGGCGCAAAGATTTAAGGTGGTGCAGGGATTCAAATTCAAATGGTGGTTTGATCTTAATTGAACCAACCTAATCAAAATAGGTTAAGCATAATTAGACTAAATTAAACTCAACTTAATTAAGCTTAATTAGGATCAATAAAATTCTAATCAAATCAGAAATTGACTAAGCCCAACCTCCGATCAAATCAGGGACCAAACCATCTCGATGATTAGGTCAACTCTTAACCTAATCGGGTCAAATCCAACTGAATCCAATTCAATTGGACTTGATCCAAAAATAATTACTCAATCAAATTGAGTTAATTAGCAATCAAATCACTAATAAAATCTCTCATAATTATTGAGTCCAAATCCGATGGGCAATTAGGCATCAGAGACCATCGATATGAAACCCTGATCAAAGAGTTCAAATTTCAAATTCAAAATTTAAAATTCAAAATTTTGACCCCGATACCCAAAATGTGTGGAACTCATGATCAGAGAATCCTAATTCTCAATCATAGAGTCTCAGACACATAAGACTCATAATCAGCCATCAGATCAGAAAGGAACCTCTAATGTGTGTGACCCCACAGGTTCGAACCTAAGCCGGTAGCACAGGAATCAATTCCTGTACTAATTGAAGTGACCATCTAGCAATGGTATCCGATGATCGGATAGGTCGAATAGTCGCAATCGCAATATTCAGAACCTACGTGAATATGGTTACCGTATAATTTATCCCTTTTGACCCCTATGTTTAGGACGACTCAGGGTTAAACTGTCAATCCTGATGAGATCATCCGAATCGTGCTCAACTCAATCAGTCCTGTGACTCCTCACTAGGACTACCCTGGCCAAGGTTTTGCTAAATTGAAACACGACTGTACACAGCTCCTAAACTGGAGTGGTCAATCCCATCTTGAAACATGCACCGACAAGTCAAGTACTTGACTACACCCAGCAGCCTTCCGTCACTAAATTAGAAATTCAGGTAGTCCAGTGCCTAAGTGCAGTGAGTTGCTTGCAAGTCACCGTGGCGGTCTCAGGTCAGAGGGACATTTATACTCATATCCCATCAGAGCAAATCTTGACAGTAGAAATAGCTCCAGAGTTGGTCACGTTCAGTACAGATGTACCATTATATCTCACCTGTATGCCATACCAGTGTCTCCACACTCATTGGTTATGAGGACAACCAACCCATATGGCACACAACGACCTATGCTCGATAAATGTTGTCATCCTTGATAACAACGTATCATTTGATCGCGAACAGGTTCAAGGACTAAGCGATAAATCCTCCTTTGTCGAGTCTAAATAGTCTTAAGGACTTCACCACAACACAGGAGTTCATTAGAAGATGAAATATTTGTGATGAAAAAATATCAAAATAATTTTTATTTATGTATAATTCATATACTAATACAAAAGGAGCACAACCGTCAACAGGCTGACGATTGACTTTGGGACACTATTCCCAACAAATGCATCGGCCCCGATATACTTTAGGACGATCAGCCTTTGCACCACTCTTTATAAAGTGCATGTGAAGATCTTAGTTGGACAATTGAAGTCGGTTATTTCTCGCTTGATTAATCTGGAACAGGATACTTTCGTCAGTGGTCGGTGTATCACCGACAATATCTTGCTCATTGAGGAGTTTATACATAATCTACAGTATGCTTCTATTTGTTAGAGCATGATGGCAACTAGGCTAGACATGGAGCGGGTTTACGATCAGATGAGTTGGTGGTTTTTGCATCAGACATTCCATGAGTTTAGCTTCTAAGATAGATGGATTGACTGGATCATAGACTGTGTGGAGGCCCCAAGCTTTGCCATCCTAATGAATGGCATCTTGACAGACTTCTTCCACTCGACAGGCAAACTTCACCAAGGGTGCCCTCTCTCTCCCTACTTGTTTCCTTTGCATGCTGATGCTTTATCTTGTGCTTTTCAGATGGTGGTTTAGGGGGCAAAGCTAGAGCTCTACTAGCCTACCCTTGTCATTCAGTCGTTCTCGCACTTTTTCTTCATAGATGATTGCTTGCTCATTAATCGGACCTCAATCCAGAATGTGAGGTACTTCACGACTATTGTTAGAGGCCTACTGCTATTTTTTAGGCTAGCTCGTAAATTTGCAGAAGTCTATAATTATTTTCAGCCCTAAGACAAAGGTCCAGATGAAGCAAATAATTCAGGATAGGCTGGGAATCCCTGAGCAGACCGAGATCTTGATCTATTTGAGGGTTCTTATCATAGAGAAGAAACTTTGAAGGACTGATTGTAGGCCCATGGAGCAGCAGGTTCGACATTGCCTTGAGGGTTGGCAAGCCAACACCCTCTCCATGATGGGGAGGACTATCCTCGTGAGATCAGTCCTAAGCTCCATTTCGGTCTACCTTGTAGCAAACACTATTGTGCCATGCTCTTATCTCAGAAGCCTAAAGTAGCAGTCCTAAAATTTGCTGTGGGGCTTTAGACAGGATGGCCAGAGGCTTCACCTACTCTCCTGAGAGGTGGTCTGTCATCCTACATGGGATGAGAGCCTAGAGATCTAGTCCTTGCTGGTTAGGAGGGAGATCATGATTGTCAGACATGCAGCTAGATTTCTCACCCAGCCTGATTGCTTATGGAACAGGATGATAAGGACTCGATATGGGGCTTGAAGCCAGGGATCCTAGATCTGGATTGATCGCGACTGCTCCTTCATTTGGAGGAAGATTTGTATTTGCACCCTAATAGTGATGGCCCAGGTCAGATGGCTGATTGGTGATGGGACTACGATTAATGTGAGTCAGAATATTTGATTTTCCAACCTGCCCCTCTCATGTTGGCCACCTTACATCAACATGGAGGTGGATGACTATCTGCGGGTCTGTGATTTGATCACAGCTAAAGATATGGGTTGGAGGGCTCAGGATGTCATCTGTCTTTTTGATGATAAACTTACTAACAAGATTCTTGCTATCCCGATTTCTGTCCATCGAAACTAGGACTTGAGGGTGTGGGGCAGATCTTACTACCCTAAGATTTTTGCAAGGGACTATTAGATGTATGCCATAGAAGCTAATTGTTGGTTGACGCATATTATAATTTCAAGATATAAATTTGTATTCATAAATTTTATTCATTAATAAAAGGATAGTTTTTATTTCAATCATATTTTATGCTTCCATGATTCTCCAAGGGGTTAACGGATGATAATATATATTTTTAAAGTATTAAAAATTTAGGACATATATTATTGATGGTTAATTCCTAAAGGCTCCCGATGGAGGGATCGTTATGGAGGATGATGATCGATCCAGTTAGATCGGTGTATGGATCGCTTCTCTTTCAGATAGATGTGTCTCGAGTCTATAGTGTGGAGACACTGAGATGAGAGTGCAGGTGATTGTTAGAGAACAATTTACACTGAGTGTAACCAACATGAAAAATTACTTGAATGTCTACTCACTCATCAGTGGTTTACTTGATGCTACAGTGGTATGAGTGATCTTTTAACCTGCAGTGCCTCGACTATTTACAGTGAGGTTACTGTAGTTTGACTATATATAAACTTGATCTCCTAGCCATTTAGATCTTTACGGTGTATGTTGGCTACAGTAAGTTTAGGTTTATTGTTAGAAGTAGGATGCACCTAGATGGAATCTATCAACCTTAGTAGAAAAGGAGAAGTCCTATGCGATTCGTGAGACTGAGTTCAAAAAATTTTCGATCGAAGCAAGTGTGAATACTGAAAAAAAATTTTCACGAGATTTCACAAATAAACTCGAGTCGAGCCAATCTTACGTATGACTAATGTTGGGATTTGACAAATTTTTTGTGACCTTCATCTAATCGTGACTCACGATAGAAGGACTAAATCACACGATAACTGCACTTAAAGATTTAATACTTCTATTCTACTGGGTTGCCACTACATACTGCTAGATATCACTAGTAGAATGTCAGACCCATCAAGTGTCATCTTGATGATCGATGATCCTTGATGAGTAGAGTTGGAATTGTTCCAATCTATTAAAAAGAGTTTTAATGATACTATGATAGGAATCATGGTATATCTCAATACCAGATAGAATAGAACCTGTGGAGTCACACACAATAGAGATTCTTAACTGATTAGATGGTTGAGTTATGATTATGAATCACAGTTGGATTTAATTATCAATGTGATTGATAATTAATCCAATACAAAAGTTGTAATAAAAAAATTTACTAAAGAGTTAATGAGCTATAGGAGGATTAATTAGCAATTGAATTGCTATTTGGCTCAATCTGATTGAGCAAAAGGATTAAGATCAAGTTTAATTAAATTAAATTTAATTTGATTTGATTTGAATTTGATTAGATCAAGTCCGACTGGATTATGAGATAGCCTAATTGCAAGGAAGATCAATTTTTAATTTGATTGAGACTTGGGTGCAACTAATTTTCTAACTGGGTTTCTAGTTGGACTAGGATTTTTCTCTCTTTGGGTGCAATCAAATTCTTAATTAGTTAAAAATTAATTAACCACCTAAATGAGAGTCCCAATGGACTGGGACTCTCTCTCCCTTGGCATTGCCCCATGATACCACACCCCATGAGAGAAACGTGCCCCATATTCTTGCGCTTCTTTTATTTTTCCACCTCAAACTCCCTTCTCCATGCCAAAAGGTTTAGATAAGTTCCTCATTAAATTCAAACTCCTTATTAGATAAGGATCGAACTTATCTAGGTTGGACCTTATCACTTTTGGATGCCAAATTAAAAGGAGAGAAATAAGGGGCATGGCACAGAAAGTGAAATCTGATTTCACCGTGGAAATTAAGAGAGAAAAGAGAAGAGGCGTGAGATCTATCTGGGCGTGAGACATCTAGACATGGTCCTCTTGGTGGCGTTGGATTTTGGGAAGAGAGAAAAGAAAGGGTTCTTCCTCCTCTTCCTCCTCCAATACTTCTTCTTCTTTAAGAAAGTCTGAGAGATTTGAAGTTCTTCAATCAACCATCAAGAAATGATCTCTGTAAGAAAAGTAGCACTTCAAAGAGATTAAGAAATCTCTAATCTGATCAAGATCTCATATGGATATCTGTAGAGGTCAGACATTTGTACGGCTCAAAAAATTCAGACATTGATGATCATCGACTGCAGTGTAGATTGACTCACACAAAGATATGGAGATCAGATCTCTTGATTATGTTTCAAATTAGATTTTAGATGTAATCATATTAGTATCGTAGATCCATTTTAGGTGGTTTGTAGATCAGATCTAATGCATGCTTCAATTAAAAATATTTTAATCTATGTTTATTTTCGCTACATATGATAAAAATTTTAAAACTGTATGCATGAAATCGTCTATTCCAACAGTGATATCAGAGCCATGATTCTGACATGAACAAAAAATCATGTGATCTAAAATCTGATTTACAGAAATAAGATCTATAATTAATTAGATATCATTCTGATATAAGGTTGTCTTGACATAATTTAGTTATACTGAAAGATTATGCTAGAACAATGTAGTTCATTAAAACATATTAGATCTAAGATTTCTATACTACATATGATATAATTATGTGTTTGTTTTAGATCTGAAATTCATTTCAGTTCTGAAATAAATTTGTTTTCTTTCATATCTGAAATTGGATTTAGATCTGAAGGTATTTTGTGCTATTTCATTCGGATCTAAAATCTATTTTATATCTAAATTCAGATCTAAATTTTTATGTCAATATCTAAAATTTCTGTGATTTGGATTCATAGGTAGACCAATTTGGATCTCTAATTTGATTAGAGAGTCTTAGGATTCTTGATTGATACATGTTGGGCTCAATCGAGATGGGCAATTGATCTAATCGAATTAAGTAGTTGATTATGACTAGGTCGAGTCTGCTCAAGATTGAATCAATAGTTATAGGATCAAATCGATTAAGTTGCATGTGTTAAAAATCTTGACCCATAATCTGGTCTTGGCTCAGTGGCTCGAGCCTCGATTATTTAAGTTAACCCAATTTGAAATTGGTCAGGATCAGTTGATGTCTAATGCAAGTAACTAAGTGATGGTTATTTAATTAGGACCGTTACCACTGACAGCGGGGAGCCTCCCATTAATCTCTTGCTTACCTGACCAACTGTAATCAATTTTAAACTTGGATGCCTGGTGATTTGAGCTGAACCCATACCCTAATCAATTTACGATTTGCATAAGATGTAAAAGAGACCTAAATAAATCTCTTCACAAATATTAAATCTAGCGGTCTTCTACCGTTATAGAGATGCAGGCATCTTCCTAGTGTTGATTATTTTCAACTGGTCACAGAGGTTCACTTGCATCGGGAAGACGCAACCACTCTATTAGCATTAGATGCTCTGGGATAGAGATAGGGTTGGGCCCAATAACTGTTAGGTGAGGGATCCAATGATGACTTTACGTTCGCTAGTGAATGGTAGTCTGACTTAATTAAAAAATATGGCCAATAACTATTAACTGAGGCAGGACTTAGAGATCGATGTCACTGCATCTTGCTTAGTGAAGCAATGGATAAAAAGTTATCCACTCATTGGTTTGCGCATCATCAATAACTATTAGTTGAGGTATGTGTAGATCAGTGAGACCACAGTATCTACTTGAAACCCCTCACGTATGGATTTTCATTTCTCCACTCTAGGAGTGTGAGATACTCAAGAAAATAATAGAAGTCATGTTTGTTTTTAAAGTTTCTAAACAAATTTAAAATAAGTATAAATATCTAATTAGAAAATTTTACTCTCTGCAGTTAATCATGTTGACTTCTAACCCACTAGCTTAAATCTTAGAGACCAACAGGTTGATAAGAACCAACTATAAGGACTGACTCAGGAACATAAGAATAATTCTCAGTTCTGAGAAGTTAACCCATGTTCTTGATCAGAAAATCTCTGTGTTGCCAACTCATCCATCCCCTGATCAACGAACTACACTTGAGAAGTGGATGGAAGATGATAATCGGGTTTTAGCATTTATGTCTAACGAATTATAGCATTAGCATAAGGACATAAAGACTGCCAAAGACATGCTGACTCACCTACAAAAATTGTATGGTGATCAGAGTTGCACAGCTCACTTTGAGATCTCCAAGAGACTCTTCAGAGCAAAGATACGTGATGGACAGTCAGTCTACGATTATTGTTTAATATTGATCAAGGATATTGAGGAGCTTTAGAAGCTCAGAATGACCATGGACAAAGTTTTGCAGATGGATTTGATCCTGTAATTCCTTTCTGATTCATATGGACAGTTTATTGTAAATTATTATATGAATAAGATTGATAGCACCCTATCCAAATTACTTAACATGTTAGTAACAACTGAACAAACCTTGAAAAGTTTAAGAGATTCTGCCATTGCTATGGAACAAACGTTGTACTTGGCGAACCTGAAGAACAAGAAGAAAGATACACCTTTTTGTTAGAAAACAGGCTGATTCGCATGCATAGATCTATGCGGTTACGATAACCACAGTGGAAGCAGGATTTAAAAATTTTAATCTGATCTAAGCATACTGATTCTAAATCATAATCACCTCTAGGATCGTCTAACATGCATAAATAAATTTATGAACACAGATCTGAAATCATAAATAGTAAAAAGATGATATACCTCATCACTTTTTTCTTTTTCTTTCTCGAATCAAATCCTGCAGATGTTTGGGGTTGCTGTCATAGCTGCACAAGCGCCCAACCTCTACTGGTATCCATACAGAGATATCTCGATCAGAACTTCAAAACCCTGAGGGTGCTAGCTCACTTGCAGGCTTCATTCTTTGGCTTGAATGAAGCCACTTGACTTGATATCACTTGAAGCAGCCGTGTAAAAGATCCTGGAGATTGATCCTAACCATCAAAAAAAAAATCAAAAAAATTTTTCTTGATTTTTTTTCTCTCTCTCTAAGGCCTCTCTAGATTTGATCTAGAAGGAAGAACCAAAATGTGGAAGGGAGGAAAGGTGGGGTAAAGGAGGAAGAGGGTGTGAGGAAGTTATTGGATCACGACCTCATGCAAAAACCAATCTTTTTTTATAATTTTGTCACACAAAACTTCTGATATTCTATGCCAAAAATCAGATAGGGATTAGTTCGGTTAGTTAGGCTTTATCTCTTATCTAGATAAAAGTCCTAACTAACCAAGAAACATCAAGAAACCACCTCTCCCCACTTCTTCACGTGCGCCAAAGAAAATCAACGAGAATTTTCATCGCCCCATCCCTTTTCTGATCGACCACTTGGAGAGAGAAGCTTAGGGATCCTGAGCTTTAAGAGTCAGGGTCACTTTGGTTCAAACTGGGTCCAAATTGAATCTAAATTGAGCCCAATCAAATTAAATTTGAAAATCTGTCAAACCTAATCTAATCAGAATTGAAATCCAAATCTGATTTGGATAATTAAATCTAATTAATATTAAATTAAATCAAATCTAATTCAATTAAATTTGATTTAAATTAATTAGAACTTGATGCATAATTTAATCAATCTCAATTAAATTATAATATTTATAATTAAGTCCCGATGCGAACAATTAGCAGTTACTAAATCTGTAATACTTACAAATTAGTAATTTTCAAATTCAAACCATCAATCAAATTGATAATTTAAATTTTTTTTAAGCCATTGATCGGGTCAAACTCTTTTTGTGTATAACCCCTCAGATTTTATTCGGTCTGATAATAAGACATACTGTAATCTCTATCACAGTATCATCGAAACTTCTTTTGATGGATTAGAACAATTCCAGCTCAACCTATCAAGGATTGTTAATCCAAAAATAATTCTAGTAAATTTTCATAATCTACTAGTGACGTCTAGCAATATGTAGTAGTAATCTAGTAGAATAAAAAAATCTAAATCTTTAGGTGCAGTTACTGTATAATTCAGTCCTTTTATCATGAGTCCCGACTTGAAGGAGGTTATGGAGAAATCGTCAAATCCTATCATCAATCGTATGCAAGATTGGCTCAACTTGAGTTCATCTATGAATTCTGTAAAAAAAAATTTTTTAGTACTCATACTTACTTTAGTTAAAGACTTCCTGAACTCAGTCTTGCTAATCATATAGGACTTTTTCTTTTCTTTCAAGATCGATAGATTCTATCTAGATGCATTCTACTCTAACAGCGAATCTGAACCTATTGTAGCCAACATATACAGTAAGAAACCGAATGACTAGGGACTAAGAAAATATATAGTCAAACTTAGTAGCCTCGTTGTGAATAGTCAATGATACTGTAGGTCAAAAAATCACTCACACCACTGCAGCATCGAGAAAATCAATGACAAGTGAGTAGATATCTAAGTGATTTTTCATGTTGGTCACACTCAGTATAAGTTATTCTCTAACAACCACCTGCACTCTCATCCCAATATCACCACATCGCAGACTCAAGACTCATTTGCCCATAAGGGAGGTGATTCATGCATCAATCTTAAATGGATTGATTACTATCCTCTGTGACGATTCTACGATCAGGAGTATTTAGAAACTAACCACTAATAATGTATGTTTCAAATTCTTAATACTTTGAGAATATACAAAATCATCTTTGTTAATTTTTAGGATAAATTATGGACACACAAACATGATTGGAAATGAAAATATCTTTTATTAATGATAAAGTTTTATAAGTACAAGAATAGGCTCTGAAAATACAAATGTGTCAGCCAACAATTGGCTTCTAGGGCACACATCTAACATTTTTGAAGGTATGTCTGACTTGCTTATTATAAAAACTGATCTTATAATTTTTTCTTCTTACAGTTGAGTTTTAGATTCTGATTTTAGTGTGTATTTGTGTACTTCAATGCAAGATCTAAAGAAAAGTAGAGGGCTAAGAGAAGGTGAAATCACTCTTTTGAGTTAGTAATGGGGCAAGAGTTGCTGTTGTGGTCATGGGTGCCTATCTTTTGTGACTACCGTCAGAATATAGTTTAGAACGACTATTTTCATGTACCTATAGCTAGCAAAAATTTAATTTCTATGTCTATGCTAGCACAGGATAATTATATATTTAATTTTAATAAAAAATTATGTATAATTTATTTTAAAAATAAAATTATAGCATATGCCTTTGTAATTGATGGTCTCTATTATTTATATATTGATGCAAGTGTTAATGTTAATGAGTAAATAGTGAATGTCATAGGGTCTAAAAGATCAAGAGATAGATTAAACCAAAGATATCTGTAGCATCATAGGCTAGGCTATATAGAAGAGGATAGAATTAACAAATTGGAGAAATATGGCCTTCTCGGGCCATTGACTTCGGAGTCTTATCCAGTTTGTGAGTCCTCTTTTCAAGGAAAGATTGCCAAGCTATCCTATGTGGGACATAAGAAAAGGACCACTGAGATTTAGCCCGGTACACACTGATGTGTGGCCTATTTGATATGTAGGTCAGGAGTGGTTATCCTTACTTCATAACTTTTATCGATGATTATTCATAGTATGGGTATATTTACTTGATGCGACACAAATATGAGGTCTTTAAAAAGTTCAAAAAGTTTAAAGATGAAATGGAGAAGCAAACAGAAAAATATATAAAGATTCTTCGATCAGATCGAAGAGGTAAATACCTTAGTGGAGAATTCTGAAGCTATCTCAAGGATAATGGCATAGTCTCACAGTGGATGCCTCCTGAAACGTCTCCAAAAGGAGGAATAGGATCCTATTGGATATGGTCCGATCCATGATGAGCTTCACAGATCTTTCGATATTTTTTTGGAGACATATATTATTTTTTATAATTTATTTTTTAAATAAGATTCTCTCTAAATCTGTTCCTACCACACCGTATGAGATATGGTATGCTAAAAAATTAAATCTTAATGACCTCAAGATTTGGGGATGTCTGGTCCATATCAAGCGATAGAAGACAGACAAGTTAGAGGCTAGGTCAATTAGGACTCATTTCATAGGATATCCTAAAGAATTAATGAGATACTATTTTTGCCTTCTAGAAGATCACAATATGATTATGAGCCATAATGCTGTCTTTTTGAAAAAATAGTTTATCTAAGATGGAGACAGTGAAAAAAAATTGAGATCAAAGAGAGGGTATCTAATGAGCCACGAGTTCTAGAGTCAGAACCTATTTATAGTGAGCCAGTAGATGTAGTACCTCCTCCACCTCGTAGATTTAGTAGGATCTCCCATCTTCCTAAAAGGTACTTAGGTATACTTACAGAGGATATAGAAAAAGTATTCCTAATGGGAGATAGGGACCATAGAGATGATCCAAAAATCTATAATGAGATGATGTTAGATGGTGACTTTGAGAAATGAAAAAAAATAATAAAGTCAAATTTGACTCCATGCATTCCAATCATGCCTGGACTTTGGTAGATCTACTCGAAGGTATAGTACCTATTAGGTGTAAATAGATCTACAAAAAAAAAATACATTCGGATGGTAAGGTAGAAACCTATAAGACAAGGCTATTAGCAAAAGGTTATAGTCAACACAAAGGTATTGACGATCAAAAATCTTTTCATCTGTAGTTATGCTGAAATCCATCGGAACACTACTCGCTATTGCAGCATATTATGATTATGAAATCTAACAGATGGATGTAAAAATTATCTTTCTAAATAGATATCTTGAGAAAGATATCTATATAGAGCAGTCTATATAGTTCATCTCTAGTGATAGTGATTACAAAGTCTGCAAATTGCAAAGATCTATATACAGACTTAAGCAAGTATCTTGGAGTTGGAACACTCACTTTAATGATGTGATCAAATTATTTAATTTCATAAAAAATGAGGAGGAGCTGTGTGTGTACAAAAAGATCAGTGGGAGCGCTGTCATATTCCTCGTATTGTACGTGGATGACATCCTTCTAATTGGAAATAACATTTCTGTGCTGACCTTGATCAAAGTATGGTAGTCAAAAGAATTCTCCATGAAAGATTTAGGAGAAGCATTCTTCATTCTTGAAATAAAGGTCTATAGGGATATATCTAAAAAGATACTGGATCTTTCACAGAAAATATACATAAAGGAGGTACTGAAGAGGTTCGACATAAAAAACTTCAAAAGAAGACTTTTGTCCCTTAGGCATATGATTTATCTCTCCAAGAAGATGTGCCCTGACACATTTGAGGAGATCCAACGTATGAGCAAAATCTTTTATGCTTCGGCTATAAGGAGCCTCATATATGCCATGCTATATACTCGACTTGATATAGTCCTTGCTGTGAGTATCACGAGCAGATATTAGTTGAATCCAGATGAAGAGCACTGGATTGATGTGAAGAACATCCTTAAGTACTTGAGAAAGACTAAAGATCTGTTCTTAATCTTTGGAGGAGGATCTGAGCTGAAAGTGAAAGAATACACTGATTCAGACTTCATGTCTGATATCGATGATAGAAAGTCTATATCGGAGTGTATATTCTTATGTAATGAAGATTCGGTTAGTTGGAAGAGTTTCAAATAATCGATAATTATAGATTCAACTATGGAAGCTAAATACATCACTGCCTCTGAAGTTGCTAAGGAAGCATTATGGTTCAAAAAATTCATTATGGAGCTCAATGTCATGTCATCAGATGCTATTACACTTCACTGTGATAACAACGATGCCATAGCCCTCGTTAAGAAGCCAAGATCTCATCAGAAGTCCAAGCATATAGAGTGGCGATTCCATATCATACGTGAATACTTCGAGAAGAAGTTCATCGAGATGTAGAGAGTAGATTCCACAGAGAATGTGGCTGACCCACTAACAAAGTCTCTCAGCCAGCAGAAGACCGAAGTTTATCTTGAGAGATGGGACTTAGGTTTATGGCCAATTAGCTTTAGTGCAAGTAGGAGTTTGTTAGATGTGTACCTTAGAAGCCAATTATTGCCTGACGCATATTGTAATTTCAAGACATAAATTTATATTTATAAATTTTATTCACTAATAAAAGAAAAATTTTTATCTCAATCATATTTTATGTGTCCATGATTCATTCAAGGGATTAACGGATGATAATATATATTCTTAAAGTATTAAAAATTTAGGATATATATTACTGATGGTTAATTCCTAAAGGCTCCCGATCGAGGGATCATCATAGAAGACTGTGATCAATCCAGTTAGATCGGTGCATGGATCGCTTCCTATCCGGATAGATGTGTCTGGAGTCTGCAGTGTGAAGACAATGGGGTGAGAGTATAAGTAATTGTTAGAGAATAACTTGTACTGAGCATGATCAATATGAGAAACTACTTGGATGTCTACTCACTCGTCAGTGGTTTACTCGATGCTGCAGTGGTGTGAATGATATTTTAACCTGTAGTGCCTCGGCTATTCGCAGTGATGTTACTATAGTTTGACTATACATAAACTTGATCTTCTAGCCATTTAGATCTTTGTGGTGTATGTTGGCTACAATAGGTTCAGGTCACTAATAGAAGTAGGATGCACCTAGATAGAATATATCGACCTTAGTAAAAAAGAAAAAGTTCTATACGATTCGCGAGACTGAATTCAAGAAGTCTTCAATCGAAGCAAGTGTGAATACTGAAAAAAAATTTTCATGCAATTTTACAAATAAACTCGAGTCGAGCCAATCTTGCATATGACTGATATTGGGGTTTAACGAGTTTTTCATGACCTTCGTCTAGTCGAGACTCATGATAGAATAACTGAATCATATGGTAACTACATCTAGAGATTCAATACTTTCATTCTACTAGATTGCCACTACATACTGCTAGGTATCACTGGTGGATTGTGAGACTCATCAGTATCGTTTTGATGATCAATGATCCTTGATGGGCAGAGTTGAAATTATTTCAATCTATTGAAATGAGTTTTAATGATACTGTGATAAGGATCATGGTATATCTCACTATCAGATAGAATAGAACCTATGAGATCACATACAATAGAGATTTTTGATTAATCAGATAGTTGAGTTGCGATAATGAATCGCAGTTGGATCTAATTATCAATGTGATTAATAATTAATCTAATACAAAAGTTGTAATAAAAAAATTTACTAAAGAGTTAGTAAGTTATAGGAGGATTAATTAGCAATTGAATTGCTATTTGACTCAACCTGATTGAGCAATAGGATTAAGATCAAGTCTAATTGAATTAGATTCAATTTGGTTTGGTTTGGATTTGATTAGATGATTAGATTATGAGATAACCTAATTGCAAGAGAGCAATTCTTGATTTGATTGGGATTTGGGTGCAACTAATTTTCTAATTGGATTAAGATCTAATTGGATTCCTAGTTGGACTAAAATTTTTCTCTCTTTAAGTGCAACCAAATTTTTAATTAAATAAAAATTAATTAACCACCTAAAATGAGAGTCTCAATAAATTGGGACTCTCTCTCCCTTGGCACCAACCTATGATACCACACCCCATGAGAGAAGCGCACCTATATTCTTACGCTTCTTTTGTTTTTCCACCCCAAACTCCCTTCTCCACACCAAAGGGTTTAGATAAGTTCCCCATTAAATTCAAACTCCTTATTAGATAAGGATTGAACTTATCTAGGTTGGACCTTATCCCTTTTGGATGCCAACTTAAAAGGAGAAAAATAAGGGGCGTGGCATAGAAAGTGAAATATGATTTCACCATGGAAATTAAGGGAGAAAAGAGATGGGGTGTGAGATCTATCCAGACACGAAACATCTAGGCATGGTCCTCTTGGTGGTGTTGGGTTTTGGGAAGAGAGAAAATAAATGGTTCTTCCTCTTTTTCCTCCAATACTTCTTCTACTCTAAGAGAATCTAAGAGATTTGAAGTTCTTCAATCAACTATTAGGAAGCGGTCTCTGCAAGAGAGCTAGCACTTGGAGAGATCAAAAAGTCTTTGATCAGATTAAGGCCTCATATGGATACCTGTAGAGGCCGGACGCTTGTGTGGCTCGAGAAATCCAGACATCCACGATCATCGGCTATGGTGTAGATCAATCTGCACAAAGATATGGAGATCAGATCTCCTCTTGATTATGTTTCAGATTAGATTTCAAATGCATGGTCATATTAGTATCGTAGATCCATTTTAGGTGGTTTGTAGATTAGATCTAATGCATGCTTAGATTAAAAATATTTTAATCTATATTTATTTCTGCTACGTATGATAAAAATTTTAAAATTGCATGCATGAAACTGTCTAATCCAACAAGGACCTCGTTAAGATGAGCAGACTAGTGTCAAAGAGGAGGATCAAGACTGCTTGGATCTAGAGAGTGGTTATCCATCCCAAGATCAGATTTTTTTCTCTGAAAGGTTACTTGGGACCGATTGCCGATATGGATACTTCTCAAGGATAGAGACATGGATCTTCCGACCTTCTGCTCAATCTATGGAGTGGAGGATGAGTCGACGGAGTATGTCCTGCTCTATTGCCTGAGGGCATGTTTGATTTGGGGGATGATGTGTGGCTAGCATTAAGATGCGAATAGTGGCCCTAGCTTTTTTTTCTTCCTGGATGCAATCCATCAAAGTATGATCGAGGGCCCACCTTTGGGTGCTAAGATGGCATATATCACCTATCAAATTTGGTTGTTTAGGAGCAGCCTGGTCTTTAAAGCCAAGGTTGTACCTATTCATCGGGTGTTAGAGAAAGCCTGTTGTTTAGTTGAAGAGTACAGCCATTTTGACACGATTGGCATGTCCCTTGTCGCTCCAAGTTTCTGGATCTCTCTTATCATGCCTGCAGTGTCTCGGAGGATTTTTTTGATTTCCTAGGAGCTCCCTCCCTCGAGGTTTGTCAAGATCAACTTTGATTGCAATGTTAGAGACGGCACAGGTGGTACAGACTATGATATCTAGGTCTCCGATGTCAGGCTGTTGGCTATAGAGAACACATCTTTTCGAGCCGTCCGTCCTCAGAATGGAGCTCCGTGCTACTTGGATGGGTATCATCTGCATGATGCAGGAGCTGCGAGCTGAGAGGATCTTCGTTGAGGGTGACCTAATCACAGTCATCGACTGGCTTCGAGATGAGGCAAAGCATCTGTATGTTAATTCGCTGCTCCATGACATCTGGAGGTTCCTTTGTCATTCCATCATGATGTCTGTTTGACACGTCTTTTGAAAGGCGAATAGTGCTGCAGATCGGATTGCATCTTTTGTTGCTAAGCATACCAGAAACTAGATCTGGCATCAAGACGATGATTGTCTATGGCCTTGCAAGATATTTTGTAATCTGATTTCTTGGATTGTACTTACACTAGAAGGGTATAATTGCCCACTTATAGTAAAAAAAAAATGGCAACTCTATCTTCCCCAAAATAGGAAATATTAATTCTGGAGACCCCATCTAGCAGGATGATGGCATTATCAAAGTCCAGCTGGGACCTTTACCAGGCCTTTGTTGGGAAGATGACAAGTGCCGACAAGAATTCTTAGTTGCAGCAATCATTTGTTGTTATCATTGAGCATTTGCACATGTATAAAGGATGCAAAACAGAGCACAATCTACTTGGAGTTCTCTCTTTGATGTCTCTTGATGGTTCCTTTTGGTACAGCATTTTCTTTGAACCCATGTTTCTATGTCTTAGAAAATCTGAAACAATAACTCGGAGAGATGTGTATTAAAATCACATAAACTTATTGCATCATGCACAATCCAGTTTGGCGGTTTGGAAGAACGACTATTATTTTAGGTTGCACATCGTGGGATATTCACTAGATTTGAGCTTAATACATGAAAACAAATGACATATTAAAAGGAACATACCAGATTTGTGGGCACAAACTCAGAACAAAATATTTATTTCACTGCAACTCACATGGATCAAAATACAGATTACACAAGTGCTGAAGTTTTTTCTGGAAATTATATATATCGAAAGAAGGGAAAAAATAGAACGATTTATAACAATTATGGTGGCTAATCATCTCTCCACACCTCACGGAGCAGCTGGTACCTGACAGCATTTGCATAACTGTGGTCCTTTCGTTTGGTAGTTGGATCTAATTATTAATATGATTGATAATTAATCTAATACAAAAGTTGTAATAAAAAAAATTACTAAAGAGTTAGTAAGTTATAGAAGGATTAATTAGCAATTGGATTGCTATTTGACTCAACTTAATTGAGCAATAGGATTAAGATCAAGTCTAATTGAATTAGATTCAATTTAGTTTGGTTTGGATTTGATTAGATGATTGGATTATGAGATAACCTAATTGCAAGAGAGCAATTCTTGATTTGATTGGGATTTGGGTGCAACTAATTTTCTAATTGGATTAAGATCTAATTGGATTCTTAGTTGGACTAAAATTTTTTTCTCTTTAGGTGCAACCAAATTTTTAATTAAATAAAAATTAATTAACCATCTAAAATAAGAGTCTCAATAGATTGGGACTCTCTCTCCCTCGGCACCAACCTATGATACCACACCCCATGAGAGAAGCGCGCCCTATATTCTTGCGCTTCTTTTGTTTTTCCACCCTAAACTCCCTTCTCCACACTAAAGGGTTTAGATAAGTTCCCCATTAAATTCAAACTCCTTATTAGATAAGGATTAAATTTATTTAGGTTGGACCTTATCCCTTTTGGATGCCAAATTAAAAGGAGAGAAATAAGGGGCGTGGCATAGAAAGTGAAATCTGATTTCACCATGGAAATTAAGGGAGAAAAGAGATGGGGTGTGAGATCTATCCAGACATGAGACATCTAGGCATGGTCCTCTTGGTGGTGTTGGATTTTGGGAAGAGAGAAAATAAATGGTTCTCTCTTTTTCCTCCAATACTTCTTCTACTCTAAGAGAATCTGAGAGATTTGAAGAAGTTCTTCAATCAACTATTAGGAAGCGGTCTCTGCAAGAGAGCTAGCATCTGGGGAGATTAAAAAATCTTTGATCAGATTAAGGCCTCGTATGGATACCTGTAGAGGCCGAACGCTTGTGCGGCTCGAGAAACTCAGACATCCACGATCATCGGCTATGGTGTACAACAATCCGTACAAAGATATGGAGATCAGATCTCCTCTTGATTATGTTTCAGATCAGATTTCAAATGCATGGTCATGTTAGTATCGTAGATTCGTTTTAGGTGGTTTATAGATCAGATCTAATGCATGCTTAGATCAAAAATATTTTAATCTATATTTATTTCTGCTACGTATGATAAAAATTTTAAAATTGCATGCATGAAACTGTCTAATCTAATAAGGATCTCGTTAAGATGAGTAGACTAGTGCCAAAGAGGAGGATCAAGACTGCTTGGATCTAGAGAGTGGTTATCCATCCCAAAATCAGATTTTTTTTTCTGAAAGGTTACTTGAGACCGATTGCCGATATGGACACTTCTCAAGGATAGAGACATGGATCTTCCGACCTTCTGCTCAATCTACGGAGTGGAGGATGAGTCGACGGAGTATGTCCTGCTCTATTGCCCGAGGGCATGTTTGATTTGGGAGATGATGTGTGGCTAGCATTAAGATGCGAATAGTGGCCCTAGCTTTTTTTTCTTCCAGGATGCGATCCATCAAAGTATGATCGAGGGCCCACCTTTGGGTGCTAAGATGGCATACATCACCTATCAAATTTGGTGGTTTAGGAGCAGCCTAGTCTTTAAAGCCAAGGTTGTACCTACTCATCGGGTGTTGGAGAGAGCTTATTGTTTAGTTGAAGAGTACAGCCATTTTGACACGATTGGCATGTCCCTTGTCGCTCCAAGTTCCTGAAACTCTCTTGCCATGCCTGCAGTGTCCCAGAGGATTTTTTTGATTTCCTAAGAGCTCCCTCCCTCGAGGTTTGTCAAGATCAACTTTGATTGCAATGTTAGAGATGGCACAGGTGGTACAGACTATGATATCTAGGTCTCCGATGTCAGGCTGTTGGCTGTAGAGAACACATCTTTTCGAGCCGTCCGTCCTCAGAATGGAGCTCCGTGCTACTTGGATGGGTATCATCTGCACGGTGCAGGAGCTGTGACCTGAGAGGATCTTCGTTAAGGGTGATCTAATCACAGTCATCAACTGGCTCCGAGATGAGGCAAAGCATCTGTATGTTCATTCACTGCTCCATGACATGTGGAGGTCCCTTTGTCATTCCATCATGATGTCTGTTTGGTATGTCTTTTGAGAGACGAATAGTGCTGCATATTGGATTGCATCTTTTGTTGCTAAGCATACCAGAAACTAGATCTGGCATCATGACGATGATTGCCTATGACCTTGCAAGATATTTTGTATTCTGATTTCTTGGATTGTACTTATACTAGAAGGGTATAATTGCTTAATTGTACTTAAAAAAAAAAAAAAAAGAAAAAAAGAAAAAGGGCAACTCTTACTTCCCCAAAATAGAAAATATTAATTCTGGAGACCCCATCTAGCAGGATGATGGCATTATCAAAGTCCAGCTGGGACCTTTACCAGGCCTTTGTTGGGAAGATGACGAGTGCCGACAAGAATTCTTAGTTGCAGCAATCATTTGTTGTTATCATTGATCATTTGCACATGTATAAAGGATGCAAAACAGAGAGTTCTCTCCTTGATGTCTCTTGACGGTTCCTTTTGGTACAGCATTTTCTTTGAACCCATGTTTCTATGTCTTAGAAAATCTGAAACAATAACTCGGAGAGATGTGTATTAAAATCACATAAACTTATTGCATCATGCACAATCCAGTTTGGCGGTTTGGAAGAACGACTATTATTTTAGGTTGCACATCGTGGGATATTCACTAGATTTGAGCTTAATACATGAAAACAACTGACATATTAAAAGGAACATACCAGATTTGTAGGCACAAACTCAGAACAAAATATTTATTTCACTGCAACTCACATGGATCAAAATACAGATTACACAAGTGCTGAAGTTTTTTCTGGAAATTATATATATCGAAAGAAGGGAAAAAATAGAACGAATTATAACAATTATGGTGGCTAATCATCTCTCCACACCTCACGGAGCAGCTGGTACCTGACAGCATTTGCATAACTGTGGTCCTTTCGTTTGGTAGTTGGAGCAGACAACTTATCAATGAGAATTGAAGCTAGAGGTGAATCTAGTTCATCAAGCTCATCATCGCTTGTGTGGCATTTACGAACCACAGATGACCCACTCCTCCTTAGAAGTGGTGCACCTTGAACATCTCCTATAATGCTCTCCACTGAAGCAACTGAAGGTGGAGAGTAAATGATTGGAGATGCATTGCATGGGGCATTTCTTATTCTCTCCTCGTCGCTCTCCAGAGGATCCTAACGACAGTTGAAACTTAGGACAACTTTCTCAAAGGACAATGGCAGTATTCAAAATTTACATAAGCACGCAAATGAGTACATGCACATATCAGCTGTTTGTTGTTTATCACACTTTCTTGTGTTTGCTATCATGTCCATGGGATGAAAACCAAACATCAAAAATTTGAAAGAGTGAAATTTGTCCAACTGTAGGGCAAGCACAAAAAGTGCACCAGTTAGTAGCTAAATACTTCAGTGGAAAATGATGTCTCATTTTTCAGTAGTTATGTAGCTTCTTTATCTGACCATTTCCTTTATTTCATGATTTTAGATATTTTTGCCCTTCATGAAGCCCTGTTCCATGATCAAGGAGAAAACTACATCTTATGCACATTGAGCTTATCTTTCATAAATAGTAGAAATAATGCATGTCGACAAAATCAGTGGCAAAAATTTGTTGCAGCCAAAATTATATGGCTTACAAGGAAGTTATGTACAGCTATGCTCTGCACTTTCTGTTTGCCAAAGCATGTCCCTGATTAGCGTGCAGATGGTTATATTAAAATTATGATTTCTGATTACCGATTCTGAGCTTAATAGTTCACCAGAAAATGACTGAAAAAAGGAACAAGAAGAATTGCACCGAGCTCACCTCAGAATCCAGTGCTTTGAGCACAACTTCTGGTATTGGATCTGGGCAGAATTCATCAGGTAGGAAGCTGTCGAGGATCCGCTTGATCATTGATGCACTGAATGTTGGACAAACCTTTCAAAGTGAAAAAAAAAAAAAGAAAGAAAATGAAATAGAAGTAATTAAATCAGCAAATAAGAATAACCAATTGCTGGGCCAAGTAAATGTGCATAACCAGGAAATGATAATACATAAACAAACCTCTTTCCTGATAGATTTTTCCAAAAGCATGTCTTTTGGAAGCATTAGAAGATCACTCAATGCATTCAGGAGATGGAAAGACTTGAAGGATGCTGCAACATCAAGTCTATCATCATCTTGCTTGTCCTCATTTTGAGGAGTGTCATCCACATCCATACCAAATAGGTCAGTTAGCCATCTAGACCAGTTGCCAATCTAGCAGAACAAAAAATACCCTTAGCACAAGGTTCATATCCATTTTTGGGATAAATAAATGGATAATATTATGCATAGAAACATCCTGTTCCTCTATTAATATGCTCTCCTAAAGGTCCAAACCTTTTGATTCTTTTTTCTTAGAAATGATTTGAAGAAACTGTGTGTCAATAGGTAACTTATGGTGTTCATGTTGTTTTCACAGCTATTAGCTAGTCAGGGACAGGATTTGAAGGTCACTGGTAACAACACCCACTGAATTTGTCTACTGAGCCAATTGGCACTGTCACATATATTATAGAAATTAATGTAATATATTGTTACTTACAGCATTTTTCAGTTGAGCACCAGAACCAAAGCTTGATTTGCCAGATGGAATAGGTAGAACCTTAGGATCACTAATTGGATCAGACACCGGGTCAGTGGGAATCTCATCATCTGACTCACGTAAGATAGCATTGAACATAGCCACATCAAGTCTTGCCACACAATGCTCCATGACCTGTCAGAAAATAAGAATTCTCAGCTTGGATTTGAGAAACAATGGATGAGGTCCATGAGGAGAATGATAGAAGTACATGATAGAAGAACGATATAGATTCCAGTGCTTGTGTCAAAATATATGACATAAATCCATGTAAAAAACTTTTCGTAAAAAAGGAAGCGCATGATAGAAGAATGCGATAGATGCCAGTGCAACAAAACACAGAGGCCTGAAGGCTGGTGCATTAACTCTTTCCAGTCCTTTATCTTCATCACCCACATGATTCTCAAAGAATACACAAACATCCATGAGATGAGATAATGCTCAGGGAAGGATGGCAGGGATGAGGCCAAAAAACATCTGAATTACCTAAGCAACTGAGGGTAGATTTTGTCTGGTGATTAGGTAGGGAAAATGTCAAGGGCTAGGTAGTGGGAGAAGCAACATGAAGAGCAATACATATGATTGCAAATTTGATCCATTATATCATTACAAGCGTCGTCCAACCTATTAAAACAGTCTCACTTGAGGCTGCAGCTGACCTAGTTTATCTTCTGCAAGGTGATTTAACAATCACTAAAAAATCAGCCAAGCATCAAGTCAAACTAACCAATAGAGTCAATTGAAAGCAGAGACTACTCAGCAACATTTGCTTGCTGCCAGACTTACTGAAATGCAAGCCATGTAGCACTGACATGAATATGCAGATACATCATGCTAGGAGCATGTTGGACACCACAGTTGATAGGAGATGAGTCAGTAAATGCTGACACATAAAGAAACATGAGTAACCAAATCTCATGGGAAAATCAACACAAAGAAGCTGACAGTGACCATATCATCATTTGCATGATCTTGACTCTCAAGTGAACCAAGAAAAGTTGCTGACTTGATGCTTGAAACCGAACCTAACATTCCACAATGAAAGGCAAACTGAAGCAAGGTTATCTAATATGAGATCAAAGTTATCAATAAATACCATATACTGTTTGTTGCAGAAAAAAGAGAGAAACCTATCATGGCTATACAGTTACAAGGAAGGCCGATCCTAGCAAGGATCCATCAAAGCAAATTAATCATGCACCTTACTTAAGATGGTGTAAGTGACTGTGGACTGAGCAAAAAAAAAGAGTACCGAATGATGGCAGGGCAGGTGGTTTAAATAGTGGATTAGCAAAAAGGAAATGAGTTAGGAAACGAAGGAGATGCCATGAAGGATGTTGATATATGAGACCACAATAATGCAGAAAATTTAGTGTCTTAACAAAAAAACAAAACATGCCATGGTAGAAACTAAAAAGCCTTATCTGGCAATGTGTGATCACATTTTCAGATAATAATATGATCCAGAAAATTTGATGGTGATCCAGGATGGCTTTTAACCAATTCAGCCCTCTGGATAGGGTGTTGAATTCTTGACCAAAAGCAACTATGGTAAGAGAAGAGCCTAGAGTGAAACCTAATCACAGTTGGAAGATGGAAGACTTATCCTTCTGGTTATTTTGTTTAATTTTATGCAGGCAAGAAGCCACTCGCCAAGGTTTCCCCATGGATGAGTAAACAAAGAAGCATGCAGACAAAAACATAACATAATACTAATATATAGGATACACTGGAGTGAAAATTATGCAGCATTGGACTTTTTGTTGAGCTAAATCAGGTGGTGTTGTAATGGATTTTGACAATAATCTAAAGGTAGGAGATACGTTAAACTGCAGTATTTCACACAAGAGTTGTCCAGAATCAACTTCTTGGCCAGCCTAAGAAAAAAGGATTAACATAAATTCAATTAATGTTCAGTACAAATAATAAAGACCTTGAGCTAATCAATGCTCCTTGCCAATACATGATTGAAGCATGAGTTAGAGAATATCAAAAAGAAGGAAGACCAATGTTCAAAACTTAAGAAGTGTTGAAAAGCTGAAGAAAACTGGCAAAAGCAAACAAGAGCCCAATAATTAGTTTTGATGTTAAATACTAAACATAGCCTTGTACGTTTTGTGTCAAATAATAGCTTAACCAGGTACAACCGTGCAGATATAATTAGTTGGTAGAAAATACCATGCTCACTCAACAACATACACTTAAAGGATCATTGGAGATGAAATGGGTGTTTTTATAAGTGAAAGAGACCTATGGTATCAACCAACGCATGGAAAATAGGGAATAAAACACTGGCATTTCATAATGGATGGTTGCTAAAAATTCTATAAAGCACATTGCATAGAATAATATCTGTTAAATCTGAGTACAGGAAGATTTGGCTGGTAAAAATTTCCATATATAGTTGCAGTCCTGACAACTAGGTACAACCAAGGGTTGGCTCAAAAAGGAACAATGCTTGCAGGGAAACCTGCAAAAAAAGGAATTAGCACCATCTAATTGTACATAGTTTTCAGAAAGTGTCCATTGAAGCAATCTCATGTTCTCATACAATATATATGAGGAGAAAGTAAGAGAAGTATGCAATATCACAGCAGATCGTCCAAACATATGCCACAAAATATTTACGCCCTGTAAGGCATTTTACTAAGAATTCACATATAAAGTTAATATAGAAACTATAAAAATATTTAAACCAATAATGCCTAAATAAAATCTTTCTAAAAAAATGTCCATTCTCAGTGTCATGGTGAAATTCCAATGCTCAAAGCTACTGAATGGTATTCTGACATGGTGATTGCAGAAGATCCAAAGCCATTGAGCCTAACCAACCACCCTTGCAGCAGAAGAGAAATGAAACATCCACACTTACCAATCTAGCCAGCATAGGCAAGCATCCACACTCATGACCTCCTGCCCTAACAGGACAAAGTCTTTCAGAGGCATCTTTAAAAGCTTTCTTCCAAATTCCAATTGATGAGTTTGCCTGTTGACAATCACTTCTGCTCGGTGTCTTTTCATAACTTTTCTTTGAACCTCTCTTAAGTTCGTGATTCACACTGGCGGACTGCATGTGCGGGGTCAAAGTCTGAAAGTAACAAATGTTACACTCAGGTTCAAAATATAGAGTAAAAGCAGAAAATATGCAAATAAAAAACAAAAAAAATGGAGCATATGGTCATTGCGAAAAGAATCGAACCTGCCACCACACAGACTCAACGATTCGAGAAAATATCCAGGTTTCAATCTTTTCTAGTGCAGATGTGAACGTGTCTGGATCTTCCCAGTCATCAAACTCTTCAGTGATAGAGAGCTTTTCCTTCTTGCGGGATATGGATTCCCATTTCAATGGAGAAGAATTTTTCTTCCGCACCATTATGGAACTATGTTCTGTAGAGTAAGGGCCAAAAGGTTTGGGGATGTCGGAACTCTTAATTGTTCTAGTGATAATAGCTCTAAGCACAACTGAGTTTGACAACCAGAAAGTCAACCTGTTTTGAAAAGACATCACCAGAAGTCAAATCCATGAAGAAAAGAAGTGCTAATGTATCATAGGCATGATCATGCATAATGAAAAACTATCTGATAACAAGGTAAAATGAATCTACAACCATAACTGAGACAGTTTTTAGAATCTTGTGCTAGTGATACAACAGATCTTTGTTGTATATATCTATGTAGCAGAAAAGGCTATGGAGAGTTAACATAAAGAAGATATTTGACATACCTTGGGACATCATTTCCACATGCTTTTGCAGCAACAACTAGTCCGGAGACAGCGCTTCTAGCTGCACTTGCCTGCTTTTCTCGTGACCACTGTTTTGAAGCGTGAATATATAACCTTGAAAGACGTCGAGCTGGAGTATGCACCTTCTGTGAAGAGCTTCCATGCTCTGCTACAATAGAGTAAAGACCCATCTCAATAGCAGCAGCTTCCCTTAACTCCCCTTCAAGCAACTCAACTCTAAGCTCCAATTCTCGAACTTTGTTATTAGAAAAGCCATTCCTGCTAATTCTAGAAATGTGTCTTACTTTATCTGAGCTTGAGCTAGTACTTTCCTGATCATCTGTTCCATCATCTGTAGCAGAGTTTATGCCATTACATACATCCTCTTGAACATCAACTTCCTTCACATCTTCATCATTGGGTCCATATGTTATGGTTCCTCTCGAGTCTGGAGGTGATCTCACAGATAATTTCATACTCTTTAGTCTATCATTTGTTAAGTTTCCATTACCCCTTTCACCAAAACCTCTCCAATTAGATACAGCTAGATCAGAAGTAAATGATGTTTTGCGAGAACTTTGCAGATAATTGTGCTGCTGAATGGCTGGAGTTTTTTGCACTGTTGCAACTGATGCATTAGAGAAATTATCAGGGCTATCAATCAAGCAATCATTTTCAACTGAATGGTTCTGGACTTGTTTGGTTTTCTCTTCTAATCCGTTTTCTATCTTTTTTCCAGTGCTTTCCTCCACAAACCTATAATCTGCAGCATGACTATTTGAAACCTCTATGGACCCATTTTGACTTTCTTGAGATACCCCATCCTTGTTAACATTTTGCTCAGGTTCGCTATTAGTTACAGGGTTCAGCTTCTCCTGGAAATCAGTATCTGCAGATTCAATTTTGTCTGTGATTGCAATAGTGCTTTCTTTCTTTACAAGGTTTTCTACAATGTTTTCTTTGCCGCTGAAGTCTACCATCTTTTCTTGAACTTCCTCAGCTTTATCATTCCACAGGGCACTTTCATTATCCTTTCCAGATATGATATCTTCCTCTGTACTTTCGGGCATCAGAGGTGATGAAGAAGGTGTGCTAGAGGTGTCTGACTTCTCCAGTATGAGTAGCGAACTTGTCTGAGGAGTAGAGAAAGATGCATTGCCATTAACCAAGCTCCCAGAGTCCCTGGGTAAATCTTCCAGTGATGATTCTTGGGACCTCTCATTCTGATTGCTGACAGCACCATTTAGGTTAATTCCTGTGGTTACCGGTCTCAACTCATCTTTCACAGGTACAGATTGCAAAGGTAAGTCAGCTTCTAAAGCACCTACCCCATGCTCATCTGCTGCGTCTAATGTGTTCTGTGAAGCCAATCAAAACTAATCAACATTCATTTTTCAGTATAGCAGTAATTAAGTTCAGTAAATTCATAAGCTAATCGATTTAAAACATCCATGCTGCACATCAACTTCTTTTATGGTATTCCCCATCCGATCCTATACTGGATTAGAACAGATCTGATGGTAGTAGCCTAGCAGGCACTAAAAATTAAAATTTACTGGCTTTACCGATTCGAAATTAACTGTAAAAAATTTGGTACTTTAGGTATTATACAGATGATAAACCAATATAATTTAGTGATTTCCTAACAAAATTGTGAAGCAGCTTGATTTAGAATTTTGCAACAATATTTGTATTATATATCATCCACCAGTTATGGTTCAAGATAATTACCTCATGATGCTGTTGTTCTGCAGTACTAGTTTGAACTGGCAAATGTGCATTTGCCTCCAGGGCTGAAGACGAGCAAGCAAGTGACGAATGGGATGAGACATCATCATCAGTGAAGGAGGCTATCTCAGCTTCCTCAGCATACTCCTCGTTCATCAAGGCTGACACCGACTCCCTACCATCCTTATCTAATGAGGCCTCCTTTGACAGGCTTTCTCCAGATGAAGAGCTCCTGTTCTCCTTTTGAAATGGCTGAATATTCACATAAAGCAATGGCTGTACCGTGTTTCTAAAGCTTCTCTTGCAGTTCACTGGAATGCTGACACTCACTGTTTCTTTGATCATACCATGCTCTGCCAAATCAATTACTACACTCCCTAAATGCTGCCCCTTTACTGTCTTATCCCTCCTGGGCTCATACATGTTAAATTCAAGCACATTCTTCTGAAACGTGCTCATGCCATTGCCCTTTGCTGAACCCTCTCTCAACAAGCTGGCTTGGAGCTTGAAGGACTCGTTGAATTCAATCTTGCCTTCAGCAGCAGTCACTCCAAGGGATGGGGTAATGGGGTTGGTGGACCCAGAACTGTTGTCCCCGTTCTCCCATTGAAGGACTACAGAGCGAACGGACTTCAAGGATTGGGATGGGGGCCATGGCTTTATTTCTTGGATATGGATGATATAATCCACATGAACCGAGGCGCCTTTCTTGTTCTTGGATCTCAGACCCAACACCATGGTTGATAGACCGGATCACCTTGCGCCCTTTATTTTGACAATGGGTTCAGATCCGGATGCCTCCTCTGAGATTTCAAGTTTTGACAACACGAGGAAAATTATGATGGGATTAGAAATTGGTAAGTTTGGCGAGAGATTGAACTGAAATTCATGGAAACAATTAAAAGAAAATTCTTCTACAACATGTAGAACACAATGCAGCATCTCTCATCTCATTCAAAAACTTATTAAAACGATATCCATATGAAAAAATAATAATTGAAGTGATTTAATTCTTAGTTTCAGTAAAATCATTATCACGTTTCAGCTCACTGAAATCTCGGCCACAAAATCGAGATAAAATATAAGATTAAAAGAATACGATCAAATCACAGTGATCTAAAATTCAACAAAACATATCTAAGTAATTAACAGCTAGAAAGAAGCAGAGATCTTTAAATATAAACAAAACTTAATTATTAAATAAACGAGTAAGATAATTGCATTCCAGCTCGCTCTTGCACTTGAAATACTGAATTACATCCTCTAACCTGTTATTTTTCGGATAAATTAGAAGAGAAAACAGATAAGATCTTCAACTAAAACCAAATCCAATTAAAACAACCAAGAAATCAATAATTCTTCAACAACAAGAGAATGCCAAATACAAGCCCGAAAAAGATTGAAGTACGATCCCATTCTGATAATTCCATCACCAAAACCTCACCAAATCCCCAATCCCAGAAGAAAAAACCCGAGAAAAAAAAAACCCATTTTTACGAGACAAAAACCAAGAAAATATCAAAAAACAAGAAAAAACGAAACAGAGAGCTCTCATACCGCATGAAACCCTCGACTAGCAATCGATGGCATGAGGCATTGGAGAGAATCTCAGTCTCGATCTCTCCAGCTCTCACCATCGCGTTGAAGAATTCCTCCAAGCTGGCGAGACGGTGAACTGCGGCCGCTTCTTCTAAAGAGTAAAGAAAGAACGCGAAGGAAAAAACTATTTATGGATTAGATTAAAGGGCTGTTAACAGAAGAGCTTCGCGTAATTGATTAATTCATTAATTATCCTTTTACTTACGTTATCATCTTTTTTTTTTTTTTTTTTTTTTTTTTAAAGGAGGAGATAGTGTTAGTCAGAGAGTAAAAAAGAATAGAAGACAAAAAAAGTTAACGTTGGTTCGTTGTTGGAAGTATTCGCCGACTGCCTGAGAGGACAATCAGGGCCGTTGGATGGAGATCGGACGGAAAGGACACGTGGTGGAGTCGAGGGCGATTCATCCACCATCACGTCATGGGAGTCTGGGTGGCACGATGGAGGAATCTCGACCGTCCATGTTTCCCATGTTGGTTTTGACGAGGGATAAAACAATCATGACCGTCCAAACGATGAGCCAGTGTTTACCGGCTTCCACGAGGGTTTTGTCTAATTTCTCGTCGGTTGGAGTGCGGCGGGCCCCACGGGAATGGAATGGTCCAACCTATTAAGATAAGTAGTCTACGGTCTCCGCTGCAACGTTTAGGTGGGATGCACGCCAACCAACGTCATGAGTAACGTCACTCACCATCACCGATACAGTCAAGGTTTAAAATAAATGCAGGCCCACATTATATTGTACACATAATAATGCAGAAAAAAAAAATAAATATTTTTATAAAAAATTATCAATAATAATGATGTAATACTCAAAATTTTTAAAAAAAAATTATTTAAAAAAAAATTCGACCGTATAATGCATGTGCTGGAATTAATGTGGAAGAAAAAAATATATGAAAAAATGCTCAAAGAAATTCTTCTCTTATTCAAACTTTCTAAACCTTAAGAAATTAGAGAACGATTCAAACATCAAATCTCTCCTATTTGAGATCTACTTAATGCTCCGATCCTTTCAATTAATCTTCACAAAAATCATCGTCAAGATCTCTTAATTTCTCCCTGTTTATCGTTGGTTCTTTCTAGCTTTGGTCAAGATTAAAACCCATCAAAAGTTAGGTAAATCTCTTCAATTTTTCTTTTTCAATCTTTTATAAGATTTTAGCTTGAATTTGTGCTGATTTTTGTCGAAAATTTTTTGAAAAATCATTTGAAAATCACTGTTTTTCGGATGCCCTATTTTTCTCTTTGTTTTTGATTTTCGGCTGCTGGTTGCCATCGCCGGTCATCAGACTCGATCGCTCGACGTCGTTGGGGACTACCCCATCGACCTGAGTGGTGGTCGGCTGGGGGGAGGGTCTCCTCGTCGGGAACAAGGGGGAGCAAGAGCTCCCCTGTTCCGTTAAAGAAAAAGAAGAAGAGAGGGACGCGGATTCCCTCTCCCGTGAAGAAGAAGAAAAAAAAAGAAAAAAAAAAGAAAAAAAAATAAAATAAATAACTAAAAATAATAAAATATGAGAGAGAGTTTCTCTCACTTCTTTTTCTTCCTTCGGTCTGAATCTTACTTTCTCTCTCCACTTTTTTTCTAGAATTTTCTCTCTCTAGACTGTTTCTTTCTTTTGATGGATTTCTCTTTCTCAAAGTTATCTTTCTAAGATTAGTATAGTGAAAGGCTTCCTTTTGATGATTTTGATTGAGTTTAGTAAAGAGTCCGATCCTAAGTAAAATTTTGATTTAAGATTTATTTAGATTTAAATTTGAATTAAAATTAATATAAAAATATAATTTTAAATAATAAGTACCGAAGAATCTCCTAAAAGTTAATCGATCTGTTCGTTCAGTGATCTGTGAAAGCTAAGTAATGAATCATCTTCTTGAGATATTTCATATTTATTTTGAAAGTAAATAATTATTCTTAAAATTATGCATGATTTATGAAATTGTGTTTTGAACGAAAAGTGATTCTAAAATACTATGATTTATTGATTATGCATATGTTTAGTGAAAATTATGATATATTATGATACAAAAGTGTTTTGATATAGATCGAAGTTATGCTCTCAGCCTAACTATATTTCAGTGAGCTCCGTCAATGGAGATTATACGTTGGTACTCAATGGACCCTGTCAGTGGAGATTGTGCGTTGGTATTTAGTGAGCCCTGCTAGTGGAGGTTATGCACTAGTATTCAATGGACCCCATCAATGAGAGTTAAACATTGGTCATAGTCGAGACTATTGAGTTATGAGTATTTTAATTCGAACCAGATTTATGATTATATTGTATATAAATATTTGAAAAGATTGGATTTACATTGAATTAGCATGAATATATTTTTATGTTTATTCATCATATTGTTCTTGAATATTACATAATATTTGAAATATCTAGTTGAGATATTTATTACTTACTGGGCTATCTAACTCATTATCTTTTTTTTTTATTTTTTAGATTCGGATAATTAATTGCAAGTATGGGTAATAATGTTGGGACAGAGCTTTTAGAGGCGAGATTTAACATTGTCAACTTCATTGAACTTAGATCTATTATTTTATTTTTAGTAAAATTTTATTGGATGTAAGATATTTGATTTAATTATTAGAATTAAAGTTAAATAATAATTATTTAAATTTATTCTACTGTGATGCATTGATATCGTGATGGGATGCCTTGCATGCTTATAGAGAAAGTTCTTCATAAGTATGCAGCGGTTGCCATGACTTCGGACTCACGAACTCGAATCGGGGGCGTAACAATTAATATGGTATCAGAACATAAGTGGATAAATTATGACACATAGAATTAGATATAGGATGAGTGTAGATGGTAGACATCATGAATATTGGGACGTTAAAGTATGAGTATCATAATAAACCCATCATAACAAGGAGATAAATGAATCTAATAAGGTTTTACTACTACAGAGATTATTATACCTCTCCATCGAATGACAAGAACTACTCAAGGGACCGCAAGAGAGACATCACAACCACAGGGTGGTAGCACTCCCCATCTAATTAGTGGCACCCCTCAGGAGGAGAGAGTCGTAGATCCTATTGGGACTATTTCAAGAGTACGTTAGGAACCGGACATGGCTCAGTTAATGCAGATCCTAATTGGGATGGTACAAATGCAACAACAAATACAGCAGCAAATGCTTAAACAGCAGCAGATACAATGAAATGTACAACAACATCAGCATCCACTACAACAATATGGAGAGCAGCCAGTGCAACGAAACAACATTTAAGAATTTAAAAAGTTAGCTCCTCCAGCCTTCAAGGGGACTACTGAATCTTTAGAGGCTGACAACTGGATAATGGAGATGGAGAAAGTCTTTGCTGTCCAAGAATACCGTGATGAAGAAAAGATTCGATATGCAGCTTATTTACTACAAGGAGAAGCATACAACTGGTGTCAGCGACTACCGCGTAAGTATGAACAAGATAGTGAAATACTTATCTGGGAGAGATTTCGGATTGCATTCTATGATCAGTATTTTTTTTGGAGTATAAAGATCCAGAAAGAGCAAGAGTTTATTTATCTAAAGCAAAGGGGTATAAGTGTGATTGAATATGAAGCAAAATTTATAGAGTTAGTTAAATTTGCTCCGAGATTAGTGGATGGTGAGCAAGAATGAGTTCACAAATTTGAGATGAGGTTGAAAATCGAAATTCGAAAATAAGTGGTTCCGTATGAATTGACTACTTATACAGATATGATAAACAAAGCACTGATAATTGAAAGAGAAGTCAATGAAGAACACATAGAAAGGAAAAGAAAGAAAAGAAAGAGAGCGAGATCAAATGATACAAAAGGACAGAATAATAAAAATATCAAAAGTTCAGCTAAGGGAATAATAGATAATAAGACTTAATAGATTGATGGTGAGCGGTGCTCCAGATGTGGCAGAAATCATGCGGACAAGAATTGCCATTGGAATACAGGTGCTTGTTTCAAATGTGGTCAGATGGATCATAAAATTGCTAACTGCCTGCTAAGCACTGAAAATTAATTTGGCCAAAGAACTTATGAAGGACAAAACAAGGGTGGTGGGCAGATTTCTAAAATCCAGAGAAGAGTTTATGCTCTTACTCAACAGAATACACAGGCTTCCAATGCAGTGGCGACAGATAAAAAAAATTTCGATAAAATTTTTTTTAGAAAAAGAGAATGTATTACCCAAAATTTAAGAGAAAAACCCACTTTAAAAAAAAATTGGGCCAGCATGTGTAATGCTGGAATTAATGTGGAGGAGGAAAATACACGGAAGAACTCCTTCGGGAGTTCTTCTCTGATTCAAACTCCCAAAATCTTAAGGAATTAGAGATCGATTCAAACACCAAATCTCCCTTGTTTGAGGTCTATTTAAGGCCCCGATCCCTTCAATTAATCCTCACAAAAATTGTCGTCAAGATCTCTTGATTTCTCCCTGTTCACCGATGGTTCTTTCTAGCTTTGGCCATCCAAAATCAGATTAAAACCCATCAAAAGCTAGGTAAATCTCTTCAATCTTTTATAGGATTTTAAGCTTAAATTTGTGCTGATTTTTGTCAAAAATTTCTTGAAAAATCATTTGAAAATCACTATTTTTCGGATGTCCTGTTTTTTCCTTTGTTTTTGATTTTCCGGCTGTTGGTTGCTGTCATCGGTCATCGAATCCGACCGCTCGACGTCGTCAGGGACTACCCCACCGGCCTCAGTGGTGGTCGGCTAGGGGGGAGGGTCTCCTCGTTGGAAACAAAGGGGAGCAAGAGCTCCCTTATTCAATTAAAGAAAAAGAAGAAGAGAGGGACGTAGGTTCCCTCCCCCATGAAGAAGAAAAAAAACAGAAAAGAAAAAGAGAAAAAAAAATAAAAAAATAACTAAAAAAATAAAATATGAGAGAGAGTTTCTCTCTCTTCTCTTTCTCCCGTCAGTCTGAACCTTACTTTCTCTCTCCACTTTCTCTCTCTAAACTATTTCTCTCTCTTGATAGATTTCTCTCTCTCAAAGTTATCTTTCTAAGATTAGCGTAGTGAAAGGCTTCATTTTGATAATTTTGATCAAATTTAGTAAAAAGTTCGATCCTAAGTAGGATTTTAATTTAATATTTGTTTAGATTTAATTTTGAATTAGAATTAATGCAAGAATATAATTTTAAATAATAGGCACTGAAGAATCTCCTAAAGGTTAATCGATCTGTTCGTTCAGTGATCTGTGAAAAATAAGTAATAAATCATTTTTTTGAGATATTTTATATTTATTTTGAAAGTAAATAATTATTTTTAGAATTATACATGATTTATGAAATTGTGTTTTGAACGAAAAGTGATTCTGAAATACTATGGTTTATTGATTATGCATATGTTCAGTGAAAATTATGATATGTTATGATACAAAAGTATTTTGATATAGATCGAATTTATGCTCTTAGCCTAACTATGTTTCAATGGGCCCTACCAATGGAGATTATACGTTGGTACTCAGTGGATCCTGCCAGTGGGGGCTGTGCACAGGTATTTAGTGGACCCTGTCAGTGGGGGTTGTGCGTTGGTATTCAATAAACCTCACCAATAAGGATTAAACGTTGGTCATAGTCAAGGCTGTTGAGTTATGAGTATTTTAATTCGATTCAGATTTATGATTATATTGTATATAAATATTTGAAAAGATTAGATTTACATTGAATTAGCATGAAATATATTTTTATGTTTATTCATCGCATTATTTTTGAATATTACATAATATTTAAAATATCTAGTTGAGATATTTATTACTTATTGAGCTGTCTAGCTCATTATCTTTTTTTTTTTATTTTTTAGATTCAGATAATTAATTACGAGCATAGATAATAATATTGGGACAGAACTTTTAAAGGCGAAATTTAACATTGTCAACTTTATTGAACTTAGATCTATTGTTTTATTTTTAGTAAAACTTTATTGGATATAAGACATTTGATTTAATTATTTAAATTTAAATTGAATAATAATTATTTGAATTTATTCCGCTGTGATGCATTGATATCGTGATGAGATGCCTTGCATGCTTATGGAGAGAGTTCTTCATAAATATGCGACGGTTGTCATGACCTCGGACTCACGAACTCGGATCGGGGGCGTGACAAATGGTCTATTATCAGATATCTATACTTTATATAAAATAGTATTCCTTTTCAAAATTTAAAATTTTTTCAATTATTCTTCCAAAATTTGTACCATCTAAAAGATAATACTTTGTTAAGTAACAATAATTGGATTTATAACAACACTATTTCTTATTACTTTATTATGATATTATTGTCGTAATCACAATATTAAATCATATAAGATAAGATAAATAACAGTTTTTACAATTCTACAATAGTTTTAGGCTCATGCACGCCATGTATGTGAGGAGATTTCAATCAATTACTTATGTGGTCAATTGTATTCCTCCATGCTCTGATCAAATGTCTAGACTGCAGCCGGTCGCTAATTAAGTGTTAGGAAGAGCAGAAGACAATTATGGTATGGAATAATGCCGTTTTTGAAACCTTGATGTAGGCATTTGGGACAGTACTTCACTGGTCCATCTAAGGAAAGTGATGAGACTATGCCTTAGGTTGTTGGCTGTCATGGGGTGGGATTGATCATGATCAACAGATTTTTCATGTTGCAAGCATCATTGTTGTTTGAGGGGCCCATGGGGGTAGGAGGATTAATGGAGAGGTTCTTATGATGTCTTAGCCTCTCTATGATGATGGCTCACCTTGTCCTTTGCTTATTTTATTTTAGTAGTCGCATAATTATGACATAGCCTCCATAAGCCACTCTTATAATAACCATGGGGTCATAATGCACATATGGCTAGATTATGCTAATAAGAAAACTGCAGGCGGTGATTAAAGAAGCGTTACAGGTAGGTGAGGGAGGCCTATAGGAAGCAGTTGGCATGTTCATATCATGGAGGTTTTGATCTCACCTCATATTTCCCATCGATGCGAGGAAATGCCAAATGGATTCTATCGATGTGTCCTGAATTCAACAACCCATAGCATCATATCTTTTGTTGGTTTTGATAATTCTAAACTAAGCTATGATACAAAGATTTGGAGGCATCGTGACTACCAAACCATAGCATTTCCTTTAAATACAGTGGAGATCATGTACTTGGAATAATGTGCTTGTGTTTCCCTTTGATAAAAATAATAGGACTCCTTGACATTCTTTGCAGTCTAATTCATGTGGTAAAAATACCAAGTAGCTTGTCAAAGGGGCTTGTATTCACTTGGTTTTGAGAATGTTAAGTATTGGTGCCAAGATTTGTTGTATCGGTCAGACATATCGTATCATATCACACCAATATGCAATCTCATACCATACAAATATTCAGTATCCTTTATCATCTCGTACCATACCACATACCAATAATGTAGTAGGATGATATAGGTATGGAATTCAATACCGACAAAGCAAATCTGGATTGGTTCAATTTATCTCGTGCACAAAAAAATTATCTAATGTCATTATCTTAAGAGGCATTATTTGTCCTTTTTTTAAGCTCTAGACTGGGGATCATCTTCAAGGATACTTAAACTACTAATTACAATGACAACCATTACCAAACCATTGATGATTTATAGTTCTTTCCTCATGAAGTTCTTAACATCAAAAGAAAATTTAAAAAAAATAGTAAATGTACAAAGTTAGATGTTATACCCCTTAAAGATAACCAATTATCAGGAGGACAAAAAGATGTTACTGCAAAAAGGGAATGCTTGTGCAACTTCACAATTCTGAGGAAGTGAAATCTCATCATATTGTATTAACCTACCCTTCCAACACTAATGCATTTTATCGATGTCAGAACCCTTGCATTCCTTAACTAAGAGCTTCAATGTTATTACTTGTTAGCATAAAGGTCTGTATCTTGATTGTTCGCGACCTCAGTGCAGTCCTTCCTCCTATGTCAAATAATGAGATCGCAGCCATCCACCTAAAACTCCTTGTAGCTAGACATATTTGATGGGATCACAACTACCCATCAGATACTCTTTCCTCTTTGATCAATCATGTCCTTGCACCTGTTGAATTCTAATACATGTAAAGACAAGTGGTGGAACCCCTTATAAGCAGTAGACAGACATAGGAGCATCATGGGACCAGTTCATGGACCATACATACGCGCATCATGGGACCAGTTCATGGACCATTTTTATTAAAGTTTGGTTAATTGTCACCTAAATCACACATTGGTATTCACCAACAACATGCATCCATTCATTGAATTGCAGAGAGTGAGAAAAAGAGGAACCTGATCATTATCACAACCGCAGAGCAAACATGTAAAGATTACAATTACAGCAATAAGCATTAACAAGGCATGCCTTGTTCGGGACCTTCATTTTGGTTACATAACAAGGCATGCCTTGTTTGTCTTCTCCAAATGGTTACAACAGCTTAGAAAGAAGAAACACACCTCCAAGCCTTGTAATTCAGTGGGCCACTTTCCACAAATTGTGGATTTCCAGTGGACCATTCTGGGCCAGACTTGAAATGATTCATCATGCCTGTGAAGCAACATCTGATCGCTGATCGCCATCAGCTGTTGCCTGGACCTGGGCAGCATACTGCAGGTTCCAGAGCACATCTTCCATAGATGGGCGCGTTGAAGACTCTGGAGACAAGCATTTGTTTGTTAGAGAGATCACAATTGAAAGAGACTCTTGTGATGAGGTACCGAGAATGATAGGATCAAGAATGTGCTTTTGCTCTTCATTTTTGCTAAATGACATTGCCTGCAAAACAAAATGAGTTTTATAAGAAAATTTCTGCATTTGGAATAATTCGGGATACGCGCACACACATACATACATATATATACATACGTACGTACGTACGTACACACACACATATATATATACATATATGTATGTATGTATGTGTATGTATGTTTGTGTGTGCATGCACGTGCGCACACGTGTGTGTGTGCGTGCATGTCTGTGTGTATGTCTGTATGTATGTATGTATCCAGATTGGCCTAGAAGAGTCATTTTCATCTTATATGAAAATTCACTTTGACTGCTATGCCAAGCACAAATAAAGTAGTTGGTCTGCAAGCTGTTTGCACTAAGCTAACGGAGGCAAAGAGTTAAAATAAGAGCTCGTCTGCCAGCTAATGGAGGGACTCATCAGACTTTAGCTGGCAGTGGTACGGGTCAGTACGGTATCTTACACCGCAATCTCAGGTGATACTAGGTGGTACGGGTAATTCCATTTGCTTCGGACCAGTATAGACTGATTCGACTCATGTACTGAACCAAACCTCAGTGCCATAATATAGGTATGGTATGGTGGGTATGGATTAGTATGCAGACTTTCTAAGTGCTACTAATCAGACTTTATCAGGTAGCAGTCATGCAGATTAGACAATTCAGACTAAGGGCTTAAAACTTTTGGAGATATGATAAAGTACTAGAAAATATGCAATCAGAAAAACATCTCATTCTTCATGTCACCCATTGGGAAGAGTAAAAAGAGGCTCATAGGTGGTTTCAAATGGACCATATTATTACAACAGACATTTAATAGATTTAGATCTTAAACAAAAACCTAGAATAGACCAGTAGCAAAGAAATTAATGCAACTTTCTTTGGTTTGAATTAGGAAAAGCAGCTGCAGCAGCACAAAAGCAAATTATGCCTCAAAGAAAGGATCTGAAACCTTACGCAACTCTGTTAACCATCAGAAAAAAAATTGAGGAGAAGGTTTTATGGAAAATCTGTTGGGCCGTCAATGTTGAATTCAAGGAAGAAAGTTCATAGATGCAAATCAATTATGTCAACCATGTGGACCCATTGGTTAACAATTTTGGCCTTAACTTTAACTGTATTTAGGACATAGGTATTAAGACTTTGTTTATAGAAAGTTGATGGTTAACATTTGCTTTTGTTTATGACTAAAAAGTTTAACCAAACTCTGGTTTTCTGCTGGTGGTTGAATCTACCAAGGGTGTTAACTGAGCCAACATCTTGGTTGTGGCTGAATCCACTAAGGGTGTTAACCAAACTCTGTCTCATTTCAATGATAAAAGAGTCTCTGTTGGAGGTCTGTGGGCAGATGACACCAAGGGCATTTTTTGACCAGCTCATCGTCTCACAATTTTTTTAATGACATCAAAAGTCGAAGAGACTTATTGTACAATAAAGCTTCAATTAAGTTAACAGGCCTTTATAATATGCAGTTATTCTGACAAGATTCCAGGAGGACCAGCCAAGATTCATAAACACAAGCACATTTATCAAGCCATCTACCATCTATTTAAGGTCCAATCATTGAAAACTTATTCATCAGTCATTACTATCAAGGTAAACCTCTGGTGTTCCTGCGAAGCTTAGATTTGTACTTCAAATCAATTTATAAGATGTCCAAATAAGCAGGAAGTTAGACCACGACATTCATTCAATATGTTCATGAAGGATCATGAATCTCATTTATACTAATGACAGGATGCTTAATTTTGATTAGTTTATTCTTTTTCACCACAACTTGCATTAACAAAAGAATGTTAGACATACCAGTTCCTTTAGGAAATATGCTATTCCTTTTTTGGATAGTGCTGGTCCAACAAGTGCTTCAAGTAAGATTAAGCCAAAGGAGTAAACATCATCATCCACATTTAGCATTTCCCTACAAAGACAAATGTCTGATGTCAAATTTTGGAAAAAGAATAAGTACACTGAAATTTGATTACCTGTAGTCAACAATGGGAGTGCTCTGGGAATAAAATCCCACTGTTTTATTGTCTTAAAAAAGATTTAATCCTTTTTTAAATCATACAAATCTACTTTATTTCACTGCTTTGACAAGAGAAAACATTGTCGAAGTTCAACAGATTTATAGTCATTGGTGTCTCCATAGTGTACTAGAGATATGAATATCTATAGATATTGTTATCTAAAGTCTGCAAAAATTGAGGATGAAAAAAAAAATGCTCTGGCAGAGTTATATTTATGTGAGTATATAAGGGCTAATCTTCACATGTAGCACTGTTCAGACAGTGTCCACTCACAAAAATATGTAAGGTAGGCACTCACAATGCTAAAGATTCGTTGTGCATAGATTTCTGACCTTCTACACTTGCCTGCCAGCCAGAAGATGGTGCATCATAAAATTATTCAACATAGTATCAAAAACGCATGAAATGAAATGCTCAAAGTTTTCATAAAATGGACTGAAGAACAAAAATGCTAATTGCATTGAATTTTGACACACACCTCCTGCTTGTAAATTTCTTCAGAAATAATGGACAACCCATAATCACTCACTTTTGCTATCAAGTGCTCATCAAGCAAAATGTTATCAGTCTTCAGTCGATTGTTGAAGCAACCAGGAATAATTCCTGTATGTAGAAAATGCACAGCCTTTGCTATGCCTATCAAAATTGCCATTCTGTCTGACCACTTAAGAGCCCTCTCCAGACTGCACTCTGCAGGACAAGGTATAAGAACCAAGGCCATTACACATCATATAAAGACAACATACACTATGTTTTTCGGTCAAGGAGCAGGCTTACCAGAAAGATGAGTACGAAGATTTCCATTGGGTACATAGTCATAAATAAGGAAGATCCTGTTTACACTGGAATCATCTGTTACTCCATCAACGCAGTGTCCTAGGAGGCAAACCAAATGTGGGTGGCGAAGTTTTGAAAGCAAATCGAGTCGAAGCTTTAGGTTTCTAATTGAATATTGCTTAAACAATGCCAGGCATCTTATTGCGACAAAGGTTCCATTCTCTAATCTTCCCTTGTAAAGCTGAAAAAATTAGAAGTTTGTCAGATATATGAATTTAATTTAGCAGAAACCAAGCACTATGAAGAGATGGAACAGAAACAAGAACTATAACATGCAGAATTAATATTTATGATAACCCAAGCTTCACACAACAAATGAAGAAAACCTCACTCTACATTCTTACTTCTCTAAGATTTCAGCAGTAATGTAGTTCATATAATATTACTTCATACATCAATGAAAAAAATCACTGAATATTATGTTTGGTTACAGAATATGACGTTTCATTCTGCCATGCTTACAATTTGAAGTCTAACTGTTAAACAAAACCTTGAAAAGAAAAAAATTTGAGGACCTATGCAGGGTATTTTCAGTCCCTCATTAGGTGTATGATGGGTTGGTTTTGGGTAGTTATGCAAGGCCAAGGACCCCAGCTAATCCTTTTGGATAAGGTCCATTATTACAAAGTACAAACAGTGCCAGAGCCCTATGGACAATATGGACTAGGCAAAACTACAGTACAAGCCCTTTTTGGGCTGTCCATGGGCCCAACGTAGTTTTTGTAATTGGACCTGTCCTGGGGGAGGAAATTAGGAGCTTAAATGGGAGGGGTGTTTGAACACCTACATGGGTTTGTTTAGTCCTACACCGGGTGTACAATCGGATGGCCTTGGGTCAAAGTTTGCCATATTAGTGCAAACCACTCCATACTGAGTGTATCATACCATATTGGTACCACACACAATACTCAATACAAGGAGCATTCTTAGTATTGGTAAACAGAATCAACCAGCGCCAGCATTGTACCAATATAATACCAATACAGGTATTGAAACCGGTATTGCGAACAAGGTTTGCTAACTTGGGACTGGACCTGTATCAGTATCATCTTATTATAGTGTCGGTACATAGTATGATACGAGATAGTGATGTGTATTGATTGTCGGTACAGTACGGACTGCATACTGATTTAGTACTTGCATCGTACGGCATGCCCGATATTGTATGGTACTGACTGGTACGGTGAATCCTAATTGCAAACCTTGCTTTGGGTTCTTAAATAGGGCCAAGAAGCTCAATTAATAACTTATGGTTAGCCTTTTTGAGTAAAGTTCCACCATTCTAGGTTGTTGCAAAAATCTTGTTCTCATGTAACAAAATTATGTCATGAACTAGCAAGGTTTTTTAGCTGCCGATGCTACAACCCGTACCAGCACCTGATTGTATGAGCACACCAAATCTCAATAATGTATGCCACTCTAACACCTAGCATTGCTGCAGGGGGTTATTGACTACTACTTCCCTATCAGACAAATATAATACATTTGGTATAGACTGGTACATAAAATTATGTAAATCATATATCTTGCAAATATTTTAAAGCCTAAAGATCATTTTAATACTTGATAACACCTCAGAACCAAAGTTTTAGGGCTTAGACATTAATTTTGTTAGCAAGTAATATAATAAGAATCTTAACATGTAATAAAGAAGAAGCATCACAAAAGTATAGCAGTGCATTCTTACTTAGATTCTGGAAAATCAAACACTAATACTTAGGTCCAAGGCTAAGACGTTTCCAAACAATGAGAATAATGGGTCATGCTTGTTGTTGGTTAATTGATACCAGTCAATATATTTATACATCTTATTAGTTTTCTAATAACTTTTATGAACTTTAGAATTTAGATTAAGTTAATATAAATGTGTTAATAATTCTAAAACACATTAGTAAGTTAACATAAATTATAAATTAGGAGTCACATAATGTGATGCATTACAAGTGTTCTAGCTCAAGAGGGGAAATGAAGAATAGACTCCACTGCAGTTGTATGCTCAGTCTATGCCCATGGTGTTCTATGGTCCTTGTCCCACCAACATGCCATACATTTACCACTAGTTGGTGCAGCTAAGGGACCCTATAGGATTCCGTATCTTGCATGAGATCAAGGTGACACAAATAATAGAAGGCAATCTCAAAGCACAGATTTATGGTTTAGAGTCTAGGGTTTTGGGGTTAGTGCCTTAGCGGCAGGGCATTTAGGATTTAAAAAATTAAAAGCAATAAACTAAAAGCTAAGGGATTAAGAACTTAAACCAAATCTATAGATACCTAGAAGGCCTCACACCTCCTCTTCTTGTTGGACCTTCAGCTTCGTACCTTTGGTCTTCATAGGCCTCGATAGAAGAACCCTAGCCCCTCACCAAAATATTTTCCTAAATTGCAGCCCCATACATGGACTCTCAATCAGCCTTACACCACTCAAGAATTTGAGATGCATCTTAAGAGAAATTATTGCTTTGATGATGGAAAAGAGTACACAGGGTTATTTATAGGTTCTAGGCCCCTAAAAGGAAACTAATGGAGGACTTTTGGAACTCAACCAAAATTCCAAGTAAGGTTAGCTGAACCACCTCGACTGGAATGGTTCAGGATGTATTGAACCAAACCAGTCAACGGTCGGGGCGGTTCAGGTAGCCAAGATGGTTTGGCCCTTAATAAACCCACCCATCCCCCTTCCCTGGCGGTCTAGATTTCACAAATCTCTCTCTCTATCTCCCGCCACTGCCATCTCCAGCAATGGCTCCTTTTAGTGAAAAAGAAGGAAGAAAGGAAAGGAGAGAAAGAAAGAGGCACGGTAATGCCAAGCATCACCGTTGCACCCTCCTGCAACAAGTTCTCCATCATCCAAAACCTCCTTCGCCACTAGATCCATGCTCCCCAAGCCACAATCTCAACTATCGAGCATTGTCTAACGGTGGTACAGGTGCTCTTACAATCAATCCCTCTCTCTCTCTCTCCCTCCTTCCCTCTCTCTCTTTCTTCCTCACCCCTTCTCCCTCTCCCTCCCTCTTTCTCTTATCCTCTATGTTGGAAGATGAGTGAATATCATAATAAGTTGTCAAGATTATGATTACTATGGTAAGTATGACCTCAAAGATTCCAAGATCAGATATCATAGCTATTATGCTCAGAATATCATGGCTATTAGAGTTGTAAATATCATAGCTATTATGGTAATGATTATTATAGATTCCAGGATCAAATTTATCCTATTGTTAGATATAATTGTTTAATTTCCATATGTGTATAGATACAATTATAAAGCTATCATAGTAGCTATTCCATTTTAGTCTATTTAAAGAGCTGTATTCATGAAGTTGATAATGAGAAATAAAAATATTATCTTTTATGGCTCTTTTTTCATAAGATATCAGAGCTAGCTAACCCAAGATGTGCTCCACTATAGCCGCCGGCCACTCTAAAAAACGACCAGCCGCCATCAATCAGGGTTAGAAAATCCTCTGCTGCCACCATTCAGACTTGCTACAGGTCCTGCCGCCACCGACAAGTCTTGAAAGAGACTCCCTTGCAACCACTGTCTAGCCTCTATCGATTCCTATTCTGCTACTGATCATCTCCCACCTCTATTTTTTCTGTTGCAATCAAATCTTGGTTGAGCAATTATTTTTTGATCTAAGATTGTGAAGACAACAATGACAAGATCAATCAGAGACAAAGGAGACTCTTCATCCAGAGCCACAACAGAGAGGAGCAATACTGTCACCGACACATCTCTCGAGGTAGATTATTCTACTGGATCTGCTCTTCCACTTACCATTCACACAAAACTGAAAGGTACAAATTACTTAGAATGATCGCAATCGGTCAAGTTAGCCGTGAAAGGTTGAGCCAAGTTTAGATATCTGACGGGTAGTGTCAAAGAGCCCACTGAAACTGATTCCAATTTTCAGACTTGGACAAGGGAGAATGCAGTGGTTATGGCATAGCTCCTCAATTCCATGAGCCGATTATTGCAAAGATCTATCTATTTCACTCAACAGTGAAAGAAATCTGGAATGCTGTTGAGGAGACATATTCTGATCAAAAAAATCATTTTCAAATCTTCAAGTTGAAGTCCAAGCTATGGCGATCGACACAGAGAGATCGAGATGTTACCACCTACTACAATGAGATGGTAACACTGTGGCAGGAGTTGGACCTATATCGTACAGTTGAGTTAAAAGATCCCAAAGAATGTACAAGACACAAAAAGGGTGAAGATGATGATAGGATGTATATGTTCTTGACTGGAATGAACCAAAAATTTGATGAGGCAACAAGGAGAATCTTGAGTCGGAAGCCACGGCCCTCTATTAGGGAAGTGTTCTCTAAGATCCGACTAGAAGAAAGCCGGAGGAAGGTTATGCTTTATTCATCTTCATCTCATGTTACTCCTAGAGCTGAAAGTTCAGTCCTTGCAACCTGAAAACCGGAGGCAGAAGGAGAAAAAAAAAGCGGCCATGGTGTGACCATTGTAGGAAGTCGGGGCATACTCGAGAGACTTGCTGGCACCTTCACGGCAAGCCTCCTAACTAGAAGAAGAAGTCCAATGGTAGAGCTCTTCAAACTGCCACTGATAATACTTTAGAACAATCGATCGAATCTGACTCGGCCAACTTCACGAAGGAACAACTGGAGCAACTGTATCGATTGTTTAAATCTTTACAATTCTCCACTACTCCTTGTTCTCTAGCCTACCAAGGTAACTCAATTGTGTCATTCAATACCTCCCTTGATTTTCAGAATCTTTAGATTATTGACTCTAGCGCAACTGAACATATGACTAGTTGCTCTCAATTATTTTCATCTTATAGTCCCTGTGCAGGCAATCAAAAAAATCAAGGTTGCTGATGGATCTTTTTTAGCAATTGTCGGAAGGGTTTGGTCATGGTCTCACTTAACTGACTCTCCATAATGTCCTTCATGTTCCCAAATTATCCTATAATTTATTGTCCATCAGTAAACTTATCTATGATTTGAATTGTCATGCTAATTTTCACCATTCTCACTGTGAATTTTAGGATCTGACAACAGGAAGGATGATTGGTATTGCTAGAGAAAGAGGATTTTATTTCCTTGAAGATGGATCATGATCTGGTAGACTTGTACAGGGTATCTGTTTAGAGTCTATTTCTTTTTCTACTGATCCTGAAATAATGTTGTGGCACTATAGATTAAACCACTTAAGTTTTCACTATTTAAAATATTTATACCCAAATTTATTTTTGAATAAATATCCATCTTCATTTAAATGTGAAATTTACACTTTAACAAAATTACATATGACTGTTTTTCCCTCACAACCATATAGGCCAACACAACCTTTTTTATTAGTTCACAGTGATGTGTGGGGACCCTCAAGGATTCTTACAATTTCAGAAAAAAAATGATTTGTGTCTTTCATTGATGACCATACTAAAATTAGTTGGATGTACCTATTAAAGAAAAAATCTGAAGTTACTAAAATTTTTAAAAACTTTTAATCTATGGTTCATACCCAATTTAATAAAAAAATTTAGATTTTTCAGAGTAACAATGGTAGAAAATTTTTTAATTCAAATTTAGAATATTTTTTCTTGAAAAAAGGTATTGTTCATCAAAGTTCTTATACTAATATCCCACAATAAAATGAGATTGCGGAAAAAAAAATAGACATATTTTGGAAATTGCTAAAGCTCTTCTTTTTGCAACTAATGTTCCTAACTGTCTTTGGGGTGAAACAATTCTTACGGCCACGCATCTCATTAATCGCATGCCCTCAAAGATTTTAAATTTTAAAACTCCCTTGCATGTTTTCATAAAAAAATTTTCTAACTCTCGAATACCCTCTGGTCTGCCTATTTGACTATTTGGTTGCACAATTTATGTCCATAATTATGACCAAAATCATGAGAAATTTGACCCGAAAGCCATTAAGTATGTATTTGTGAGATATGCACCCACCTAAAAAGCGTATAAGTGCTATGACCCCATTTCAAAAAAAAAATTTGCAACAATGGATGTCTCTTTTTTTAAACAAACTCCATATTTTAACTCTTATCTTCAGGAGGAGGGAGAAAGAAGATGTAAGAAATTCTAGCATATTTGAAAATAAATTTATTTTTTTCTTTGTTCCTTATCGTGTGGATGTCCCAACACTTGCATCCGAGAATGAAATTGTTACTGAAAATGAAAATCCAAACCAGCAAAATAATGCTAAAAGTAAAAATTCTGCAACAAACATTGATAAAATTTCTTCAAATATTTTAAATAATGAAGAACTTGAAGGTTCACCTGTGGTCCCACCATATATTCATGATCAGAATGAAAGAAAAGTAAATATAAATAGGCACTTTGGAAAAGTCTACTCTAAAAAGGATGTTCTTCAAGAAAAGGAGTCCAAGGCTTCTCTTCATAGTCATAAGTCTAAACCGGAACTGGACCAAGATTCTTCAGATAATTCTAATTCCAATTCTGATTTCAATTCTAATTCTCCAATTGTACCCAATGAATTAAATCTTCCCATTGCTGTTCGTAAGGGTATTAGAATATGACTAAGTATCCAATATCCAAATATGTGTCCTATACTAATCTATCACCATCTTTTTCAATTTTTTCCTCTCATCTTTCTCTTGTGAAAATTTCAACAACTATGTAGGATGCTCTACGAATTCCAGAGTAAAGGAAAGCCGTGTTAGGAGAGATGCGGGCACTTGAGAAGAACAGGACTTGGGAAGTAGTGGATATTCCTAGAGGGAAGAAGACAGTGGGTTGTAAGTGGGCGTTCAATTTTAAATACAAATCTAATGGCTCTTTTGAAAGATACAAGATGAGATTAGTGGCAAAGGGATTTACACAAACCTATAGTATTGACTACATGGAGACCTTTGCACCTGTGGCCAAACTAAACACTGTTAGGGTGTTGTTCTCATTAGCTGTTGACCTCGATTGGCCATTACAGTAGCTGGACATTAAAAATACATTGTTGAATGGAGATTTAGAAGAAGAAGTTTATATGGCTGCACCTTCTGACTTTGCTACAGAGTTTGGGTCCTGAGTTTGTAGACTCAAGAAATTTTTTTATGGCCTTAAACAATCTCCAAGGGTCTGGTTCGACAAATTCACTATATCGATGAAGAATCAGGGATATTGCTAAGCACAATCAGACCATATTATGTTCTATAAGCATGGAGAGAGCAAGAAGATTACTGTTCTTATTGTGTATGTGAATGATATCATCTTAACCGGTGATGATGTTGCTGAGATAGAACGATTGAAGAGTAGTTTGGCTAAAGAGTTTGAAATCAAAGATTTGGGGCTAGTCAAATATTTTCTTGGAATGGAAGTTGCTCGCTCTCAGAAGGGGTTAGTTGTGAATTAGAGAAAGTACATTCTTGATCTCCTCAAAGAAACTAGAATGAGTGGGTCTAGACCTACAGATACTCCCATTGACTCTAATGTCAAATTGGTTGATAGTGAAAAAGATAAGGTGGTTGACAGTTCGAGATATCAGAGACTAGTGAGGAAGCTGATTTACTTATGTTACACAAGATCTGACATTGCATTTGCTGTGAGTAGAATAAGTCAGTTTATGCATTTTCCTTAGAAAGCACATCTTGATGCGATTTATAGGATCTTGCGGTACTTGAAGAGTTCCCCTAAAAAAGATTTGTTTTTTCAAAAATATTCTTAGAGAAATATAAAGACTTTTACAGATGCTGATTAGGCAGCTTCTTCAACCGACTGAAAATCCACCACTGACTACTGTACTTATGTTTAGGAAAATCTGATTACTTGAAGGAGCAAGAAGCAGAATGTTGTATCTAGGAGCAGTGCTGAAGTCGGATATAGAGCCATGGCAAATGGTATTTGTGAGTCACTTTGGCTTCAGTAAATTCTAGGTGAATTACATCTTTCCATAAATTTTTCTATGAAGTTGTACTGCGATAATAAAGCTGCAATCAGTATTGCCCATAATCCAGTTCAACATGACCGTACCAAATATGTAGAGATTGACTAGCACTTTATCAAGGAGAAGCTTGAAGCTGGAGTTATTTGCATGCCGTTTGTTTCCATTTCGCAACAAGCGGCCGACTTACTTACCAAAGGGCTGTCCTCTCATCTTTTCAATTTTCTCATTGGCAAGTTGGGCTTACTTGACATCTACGCACCAACTTGAGGGGGAGTGTTGGAAGATGAGTAAATATCATAATGAGTTGTCAAGATTATGACCACTATGGTAAGTATGACCTCAAGGATTTCAAGATTAGATATCATGGCTATTATGGTCAGAATATCAGGGCTATTATAGTCATAAATATCATAGCTATTATGGTAGTAATTATTATAGATTCCAAGATCAAATTTATCCTATTGTTAGATACAATTGTTTAGCTTTCAAATGTGTGTGGATACAATTGTAAAGCTACCATAGTAGCTATTCCATTTTAGTCTATTTAAAGAGCTGTATCATGAAGTTGATAATGAGAAATAAAAATATTATCTTTTACGGCTCTTTTTTCACACTCTATCTCCTCCCTCTCTCCCTCCTCCCTATTCTAGTATGCCCCAGAATGGCATGGTGTGGATTCGTATCATGTTAAACTAGTTGCCGACCAATACGAGCCTCCAAACCATTTTGACAAACCTTAATTCAAAGACTAAAGTCCTAAGACATCTCAACTAAGAAAATTTAATAGAAGAGAGCTTTTAGAACAATCATCTTTCTAACAATAAGAAGGCTAAGGCTTCAAATGGTATTTAGCTGACCTTTTGGCTGATGGTATGCAGATTACCATTAGATCCTTTGATCTTCATCTAGGACTTGGGTTCAGCTTTTGAGAATTTAAAAGGTGACTAGTGCTCCGCGTAACAATTTTGGATAGTGTGGGTATCTCTGTCTCCATTTGGTAGCCTTCTAAAAGAAAACCTTATGACGATGATGGGTGCCATTGGGATCTTTTGATGGTGGTCTGTTCAGTATTGGATACTTTTTAGCTCCGGCACTAAGCTACCTACTGTCCAATAGTTCAATGGTTAATTATTTATCACAGGATCATCTAAGGTGTACCTTGGCTTGATATGATCCTAAGTGTTAGGAGTTGTTGTTTTGGTTGCTTCGTATAACGATTTTGAACAGTGTGGGTGTCTATGTCTCCATCTAGTAGCCTTCTAGAAGAAAACCTTATGATGGTGATGGGTGCCATTGGAATCTTTTGGTGGTGGTCTGTTCACTATTGGATACTTTCTAGCTCGGGTACTAAGCTAACTACTGTCAAATATTTTTGATGCTTAAGCATTTATCACCGGATCATCTAAGGTGCACCTAGGCTCGATATGATCCTAAGTGTCAAGAGTTGTTGTTTTGGGAGCTCGGCACACCTCTAATTTGCATCCATAGTTATTTTCTCCCTCATTCTTTGCATTCCCTTCTTCCTCCTACTCATGTCCTTTCCTTACCATTTCTCTTTTTTCCTTTTATAAGATTCAGCCTTCCATTTTTTTCTTCAATTTATTGTCCATTGGAATCGATTTTGATTTAAAATAATTGTTTTGTTTTCTTCTTTATCCCTTTTACCTGATCATTCCCAGCCCTTTCTCCCTCCTCCTTTTTCTTCTCCCTTCATTCTCATATGCCACTTATTATCCCACTTCTTTGTTCATTTCTTTGCATTTTTTCTTTCAAATATCCTAAACTATGAAGACTAGAATGGTATATGAAGCAAATGATGGAGCACTTGGTAGGCCCACAAGGCACATGGAGGCAACACAGTCAAACATTAATGAAGAAAATGTGCAGCATTTCTTAGACTTTTTACACAAAATAAATAATTCCAAAAGGGACAGGTGGAGGTCCAGTTGATTAAAAGAAGATAATTACACAGAGGACATGCAAATTTGAGAAAAGAAAGAGATCATAGAGATTCTTGAGTTCCCCTTTCAAATTAGTATCAATTTGGCATAAAAGGGAAGAAAACATCTATGAACACTTTGAAGTTTGAAATGCCTAACTGGCCTTGATGATCTGAGAATGTATCAGTGGTTAATTTTCAAATACATAAGTGAGTGGAGTTCCTTCTGGTAGACATACTTGTTTGATTTTAAGTGAAAAAAATTGCAACTAATTAAAACAAATGGACAAAGGGGGGAAAAAGTTACTTGTTATCAACTGGACAATCGCCAATTATATCTTACAAACTATAAGAGTTTGTCAAGGACTTTGAAAGCCACGAGGTAAATCACATTTCAATAAAGTCAACAAGCACAATAAGGTAATGTCATTTTTAAAATACCTGATGTTAGCATCACCAAAATGAAGTATAGAAACTTGGTCAGCAAGCTCTAGTAGGAAATTGACCAAAAAAGCACGGTTTAGAAGCAAACCGTACAAGGAAATCACAGCAAAATAATTCTGGGACATATCAAAGGCAGGGGGGAAACCTAGTTATTTTTTCAAGTAGATTTACATCAAAACTATATATAATAGAGACTAGAGAGTATTGGTCACATGTTAGGGTACAATTACCATAAAACATAATATATAAAGATCCTTGTGCCTAATAGCTTATATATAGCAGAAAACATTTAGCTTTTCATACTTCATTACAGATCCTCTAGTTCACTAGGTATCATATATATATATATATACATATATATATATATTCCAGCCAAAACAGACCAAAAGTGATTCTCTCTTTGCTCTTCAGATTCATTTAGCTCATTTATTCTTTACCCAGTTTTCAGTCATGCCATGATAAATTGCTTCATGTGCAAGGTTCTTTGTAAGAGATGTCAACATATTCAGTGAGATATTCAAAGGTTCATAAATAAGCACCTTCCCTATTGAACCCTCGCCTACGTATGCTGAATGCTCAAAATTTTTTGTTGCTTCCTTTAACTCTTCTAGAGAAAACACTCGATATGTAGGCAACACTTGCATTCCTAGCTTCATGGCTTGAGAAATATACCCTGAAAAAGCAAAAGAGAGAAGCAGTCAATTTTAACCAAATAGTGCAACCCACATGCTTTGGTTCAAATTGAATTCATTGTTACAATGTCATAATTTGCAAGTGAGGGCAATCTTACAAGCATACGCATATAACTCTATCCCTTGATATCTTAAATTATAATTCTCCTAAATGTTAAAGGAAATTTTTCATACTTTATTTAAGTTAAATGACTTCAGATCCTCAATTTCTTGCCAGTGAGATGTAACAATATGAAAACCTTTATTGCACAAGATATAGCTTCTGACTTTCCACACCCCCCAAACCGAGTTGGAGAGAGAGCAGGATAAAATATAAAGGCTATTATCATTTTACATAACTGTATACTGGAGCAGTTGTCTGATGGCATACGATATGTAGTAACATACATCAAGAAAATTGGTGATTTTTTTCCACTTTTTCCTTTTCTGAAAGAATAGGAGGGTGGTCAGGTTGTTAATGCAGTATATTATTTTCTTTCATTATGCTTAATTGCTCATTAGAATCAACAGGTATGTTTGTATCAAAAGAGCAGAATGTATGACTGGTTTAACTGATTCAAGTATAAATTAAATATGCTCCAAAGATCATCATGATCATTTTCCAACTATTTACACAAGGTGGAGAATATGGTGCAGAATACTAACTCAAGAAGGCTCCATCAAAGAATCAAGCATATTTTTAGGACAACTGGTCAACCTGATGCCAACCTTCTGGTGCTCAGTTTGTGGTAAAAGAGGGACCTCGCATGCAACCAAGAAGGGTGGTTATGCCTCATAGCCACAGTAAAGCCTCACAGAGGTAAGCAAAGACCCATCAAGACTCCTCTAGACTTGGAAAAAGTCTTGATGAAGAGGGAAGGTGAGAAGTTCTGATATAAGCAGCTAACTTCTGAGACATAACTTGTATGCAAAAGAATCAAAAATTGAAATGAAGTCCAAAAATGCTCCAAAGAGGAGTTTCAAATCGTGAAACATGCAGCAGTCTGGTGTGAAAAAAAAAAAGGGTCCAGGGAGGGGGTGTTAATATAAGCTACATTATATCGTAATTGTATTAAAGTATCTTATTTTCTCTATGTGCATTGTTCTTTCTCATACCAGGGATTATGAAATATCTTTCTATTTGGATTAAGTCAGCAGACGGTTCGGGAAAATATTGAGAACCTGTAGTTACAACTTAAGTCAAAGGAACAATCAGCTGATATATCTAATAAAAAATTTAGGACAATAATTGTTTTCTAAATATATATTCAAAGTATGAAGTCATTTTAAGTTTTCATGAGAAAGTATGCAAATTGAACAGCAACCATGATAGAGGGACACAAGAATGGGTCATAGTAGAAATCAAAAAGTGGCTCTAGATTTTGATGTGTTTTGAATTCTCAGAGAATATTGGACAGTTGCCAATCCTCATAGCAGTTTGGCCCTCACAATAAATAGGGTCAGTGTAATGAATGTGCAGTTCACATTTAAGATTAGGTGGATAGATGGAACAAAATTTTCCTAGAGATATGACCTTAATGTAGGAGCATGACAACATGTTGCTTTGTCTAAGGAAACAGAGTCTCCACAGAACACAACAAAGCCAAAAGTAAAATATCAAACAGAAAGTTCACTGGGAGAAACAATGATAAGGAAAGCATGAATCTTCAGCAAGGAGAAGAAAAAGGAATGAGATAATGATAATGCTATGAAGTTTTTTCAAAATAAACAAGGGAAAGGCATATAAATGAGAAAGTGGAGCAATAATAAATTGATCCACCAAACAAGCCCCATGCAGTGTCCAAGTGAAGAAATGGTTATGAAAATTAGACCACCCAACAAATGACAATGTCAGAATTATGGAGAGGCTTTCAATGGAAGGGACATTTAGATGTCCATTTGCCTTACGAGCTTAACCATTAACAAGAGTCACACAGCTCACATCAAATCAGAGGTGTGCTCTTGTTGCAGCAAATACCTTCTAGAAACAAGGCAAACTCAAGACCTAGGAAATAGCAAATGGTGTCTACATATTAAATTGGTGTTAGCCAGGGTTGGCATGCCATCACTATAAACAATTATTGCATCGAATAACTATAACATTTTTTTCTCCTGCATTAACAGTGAAGATGCATACCAAAATTAATAGGACCAGTCTTCTAACTTCTAAGTAATAACAGATATATCAGTATAGTGTGTTGTTCTAGGTCAAGGAATATAGAGAAGTTTTCAGAAAGTTAGAACACTTACTTGCATTTGCAAGAAGCTCAGAGGAGAATCCTGTGGCTGAATTTTCTTGCACTGGCTTTGGCAATAAGCGCTGCTCTGCTATTGCTCGCCGGCAGTTTCTTCTGCAGACAACCAAAAACACAAGCAAAAGCACGAGCACAACTAGAGTAATTCCTCCAATGACTGCAACCATCAACCCAATGTCTCTAGTCTTTGCATCTTTCCCCTTGATTTGACTTTTTTGGCAATATTTATCTTTGCGCTGATGTTGAGGGTCAATGGACAGACAATTCCCATTGAACTTAACAGCTCTTTTGTTAGAATTTGAGTTCAAACATGAAGGCAACCCACCGGTCAGTCTATTTGTGGATATATCAACATACCCAAGTTGGCTGCTACAGGTTATACTGCTGGAAATGGATCCAGTGAACATATTAGATGCCAGGTTCAAATAACTGATGTTTGGCAGTGAAAAAAGTTCTGCTGGTGGCGTCCCTTCGAGCAAGTTGCATGATAGGTCAAGATGCTGTAGCCGACTCAATTCCCCAAACTGCTCTGGGATCTCGCCAGTCAATGAGTTCTTGCTAAGTAAAGCAGTGACCAACCCTTTGGGCATTGCTGGTAGTTCAGAATCTAATTTATTATCCCTCAAATCCAAAAGGTCGAGACTGGTTAAGCCACTTAGATCCGGGATTGCACCTGAAATATTATTGCCTGACAAAGCAAGTTCAGTGAGAGTGGTGACTCTGCCAATTGTTGCCGGCAATGGCCCATGCAAGCGATTGCCCCGCAAGCTCAGAACTGTAAGGTTTGAAAATGAATCGAACCAATCAGGAACAGTGTCATTGAAAAAATTCCCATCCAGAGTCAGTGTTTGAAGCCTTGTCATGGCTGACAACTTTGGAGGAATTGAACCATATAGAAAGTTGGAACTCAAATCGAGCACTTCAAGCGCATTCAGCCGGTGGATTTTGTCAGGAAGAGGACCCCATATCCCCAAAGAAACCAGAATCACTACTTTCAGGGTAGTCAGCCTGGTCAGAGTTGTGACAAAGGAATCAACAGAGAAGCTTTCAGATAGTGTTTGATCTGGGATCGAGTAGCCTTCGAACTCACCTGGCTTGGCAAGCTTGTCACCCACAATTTTGAGCATAGTGACCAAGTCTCCTTCACAACCGACATGGACAACCGGCGAAGAAGGGGCATAACATAGGTCATCCGTGTTGTTCCAAGCATCCAACTGTTTGGGGTACTGCAACTGTTTCCTTAGCTGCAGCAGCTGCTGGGTTTGTGATGTCTGTATTTGCTCAGTTCTCCGGATCAAGAACAAACAAGAAAATATGACAACAAGAAACACGAGAGCACGCGCCATTAAACTCGAAGAAGCTCCCGTGGATTTGCTTGAAGGATTCTCTTACAGGAGAACAGTAGCATGGAAGGAAACGGTTGGAAAGCAAGAAATGTTTTTGGATAAAGCACGGTCAACTAAAAGAAAACCCTTAGAACTTGCTCCAATTTCTGCCTGAAATGACATGACAAGCTTCTTTTTCGCTGAAAGACTTCAACTTTTTAGCCAACTTGAGCTCTCCAAGCGATCAAAAAAGAGATTTTTATATCAAAATCTCGACTTCCCGACCAAGCTGGCGAGCACGCACCAAGAAAAAACGACGGAAACGAAGAAAAAACCACAAATTTCTCCAGAACCCGAGGATCTTTCACGAGATCATAGCAATGGCGGAGAGGAGAAAGCTATTGGAGGACTGGCCCTCTTAAAGGCCGAAGGACGCTCCCATGGTAGGAAACCTTGAATTCGGGGAAGATGCAATCGATGAAGATGGGGAAGAGGACGAGAGGGCAGGCGGTGACCGTGCAAGCTTATTTAAAGTTCCCACATGGCTTCTCCCATGGACCACCGGCATCCGTCTTCCGCCATTAATGGCGACGCCCAGAGCGCTGAGCAGGAGAGAGGGGGGTACCGAATTCATGTTGGTTTCAGAAGTGGCCTCGGCTTTGCTTTTATTTGCGGAAAAGCCACTGATGTCCCCGCTCATGCTTTTGGCTCCTTGGAAATGACCGTTGGGCCCTACTAGGAAAATGACTAGTTCAAACTAGCCGTTAATTAACTAAACTATGTGACAGCTAGGGATTAAAAAAAAAGTGCACTCGATTTGACACGGTTGTCCATTTTTTCTGGTAAGGCAGTAAGGTACCATGGTTTTCAAACTTCTGAAGTTTGTGTTTCTCTGGAATGTTTTTCTTCTGTTATGTGCAATGCTTTGGTTGTGATGTGGATGAGGGAGTTCCTTGGATTTGTTTAATAATTTTTGAATAAGTTAATTGCAAAGGACAAGTTTTTAATTGTTATTTGGTACTTCATTATATTTTTTATGTTCTTCTGAAGGCAGAGCAACTTTGTTTATATTTGATGGTTAGGCATGGGTACTTCAAATCTTGTGCATATTAGATCAGTGATTACTTTTCAAGTAGAGTTGTGTAAGGTAGGGAGCATGTTTAAAATTGAATTTATTTTTGTATGATAATATTATTGATTTGGTTTATGTGTTGTGTGGTTGGATATTACCATGAAATCAATGAAATGAAACTTAAAATGACGAACCTAAGATTCCTTTTCCAGAAAAGGGCAGAGTCCAATCTAATTAATGAAGATAATGAACAAGAGGGTAGCAGCCATACATCCATGACATGGTTGTGAATTGCGCACATGAAAACATAAGAGTTGTTCTTGAATTGATCTTTTTCACTAATTCTTATTTACCAAAAAAGGTATTTAGTAAATTTTAACATTTAGCTCTAAATTTAGAAAAAATATATGTAGCTTGTAATATTTAGACCTAACTCAAAACTGATTAAAGCATTAATTTTACTAAATCACTTTTAGAAAAGTTTTTGCAATAATGTAACAAAACAAAATAACTTGAGTCCTAAAATTAGCACCCATCCAGGCCAATACATATATGAGCATAGAAGTGCCATTTCCAACTTACATTAACATGTTAAATGCCCTAGAACTTGTATACTATGAGGTTAAGTGATACTTTGATGCTATAAATATCAATGTTTAAATGCCAACATCATTGCAATCAAAGTGTTTATAGTAAATACATTGGTAAAATAAATTTTAGTTCATGTTGACAAAAAGATATATTCTCTCTACCCATGATCATGTGGCAATCCTATGTCTATACAGAGGTTGGCATGCTAATTGGAGAGTATGGTATCAAGATGACTGCACTCACCATTATTGCAAGGCCCCAGAGCACATAAAATTAATAGCTTGGACACAAATTGGATCATGAGCATGTGGGCCAAACAAATCCACAGACATTGCCAACATCAAAAACATTGTCAGAACACTGATATCCGTTCCTTTCAATACTTGGATAAGTGAAAGCCCGGGCGATTTACTGGTGTGATGACAAGATTAAAACCCTGAACTTTGGTATCAACCTAAAAGCCTTTTACTAACTCAGCCAACCAGCACTTCTAACAATGACATATTTTATTATGCAAAACTATCTAAACATTTTTTTTTCTGACAACTGCACCCATGTTTTGGAACGCCCATATGGCCAGGCAAGGGGAGAAAGTGGGTGTGCTCTAAGTTTATAATTTATTTTCTTACAAGAGACCAAGGTCCAGAGGCTAATAGTGTCATCCAATGGGTACCCTACACTACATTGTAGATTAGCAATCAAGAGCTCAATTACTAGTCCAAGTTGGCTGTTGGGGTCCTTGCTGACTGCCCTTGTCTGCAAGGGCTCGTGGACATGTAATAAAGTATATGTTATCAACTGGAAAGAAAGGGATGGGAGGAGACCATGAGCCCACTACCAACAGAAGTAGTGGACTTTTTTACCTTTGGGTGCATGGCACATTGAAGGAATCCTGCTTGGTTTTCGAGGCGCATTCACGGTTTTGCCTTCTGAGTCCTGGCATTTGGAGCTTTTTTGCTGTGGAGTTGGATGGAGTCTTCTTTCTTTGGTACCACTTCTCCCATGCGCATAGGAGTAGGTGGGGAGATCCTTTTGGATGTCTTTGAGGTGGGGCTGTGTATAGCGTTTTCTTTATGGAAGAATAATTAAAAGAAGGCAGGACTGGAGAAGGGCTAGTGTGATGCAGCTGATGTCAAAGCTTCATGAATGCTTATTTGCACTCTGATGTTTCTTTTTTTGCTGTATTCCTCTTTTTCAAAAGAAAATTTTTTGAGGCACCCATTGTGCTTACATAATAAGTATTTGACAACTTTATAATTGATCAATCCTATTTTCGATGATTGACAATACATACCGCAGGTTGTACCAATCTCTTCTGACGAAATGATAACAAAATTATTTGTGTATTCAGAAGTATTATCATTTCTAAATATAAGGGGAAAATGCTAGATATGTTTACTAAAAAATTAAAAGATTACTTGTAGATACAGAGAAGCCGTTCGAATTGCAATATATCAATATCACATGGACAGTCACAGCAGTACAGGAATGAGGATTCCATGACCCTCAATAATAAGTGATGACATAATTTGGGTCATATGAAGGAGCAGAGATATAAGTGATGAAATAAATTGGATTGTATTTTAAATTTTCATATAAAAGTATAAATTTGTTTTTTTTAGTATGAGCTTGTAACTAAAGGATACCTCATACAAGATATCATCGATCTTGACATTTTATATTCTGTATATATGTTATCTTAGATTTTTGTACATTATATATATGTTCATTCCTGCTTTTTTTTCATACACGCAGTTCTTATCAACTTGTTTCTTTTGTTGGATCTTAGATAATCCAATTAATTATAATCATATGATAAACTCTTAGATTTCCCTATCTTAGTATCTTGTAAATTTTGATGCAAGCAATAAGTACAAGAAATAATCGCAGACAGCTTGATACAATGCAATGATCAAATGCATCTCCGTTTATAGGAAATGTGGGCCCATGTCTTTTTCTTTTTGGTAAAAAGCTGATATCCTTTAAAAGGCACGGATCCTGATATGCGTATGATAATGAATGTATGGATCTGCGTGCCATGATGGGATGGAGATACGTCTTCGCGATTCAGGCCGTTCTTTCGTAGGTAAAAGATTTACCCATAAAATTATATTTTTTTGGGTAAGTATTTTTCAGATAACATTTAAACAGAAAAATAACTTACCTATGTTCTTTTATACATGAAAAAGTGGCTTTGAAATCTGTTACCCATGTTCTTTTGCATTATTACTTTTTCGGATAAATTGCTAAACTTTATCCATATTTTTCATAATACCCTTTATGCTTTTTGGGTCAAATTTGATGACTTATTTATAAAGCTTAATTTTTTTTGTACCAAATTAAGTAATTTTTTTTGTACCAAACTAAGTTTTTAGTCTATACCAAATTATCCTAACATAATAAAATTATCAACTTCTAATAAAGATATATTTTATTAGTCTGAGTTATTAGGCATTAACGATAGAGGCATCGGAAACTAGAAAAAGGATATTTTATGAATAAAATTAAGAGATCACTTTATCGGTTGATGGGAAAATCATTTAGCCATCCCCTGGATGGATAAAATTTTCCTCCTATTTCATGAATAAATGCTACCCATGAAAAATAATTTATCCATCTTGAAATCTGTGAGAACATGGGTAAGTTGGTCAATAGGAAAGTTGACCAACTTTCCCATAATATTTACCCACAAAAGAACGAGTTGGGGAGAGAAATCCTCTGATAAGATTATCGGGGCATACCATCTGGGGAGGGCCTCTTGGCATCCCACATATCTCATCTCACAATATTTAAAGCACCGTCTCTTTTCTTTAAGAAATCTACTTAACCGAAATATAGAAAGCCAAGTCAATAATTAGTTCCTTACCTTCTTTTCTTTTATCTCTTTCTTGATGCATCAGCATACATCCGATAGTATTGAATAAGCTCGAGTATACATCAATACATCGAGAAAGCTCACTTACGTATTAGTTGGATATGTATTATATATTAAAAAAAATAATGATTTAAATGGTGTATTATCTCAAGTTGAGATGTATGTCAATAAAATATGTATCAAAAATATAGTGAGTATGCATTGATAAATTGTTAGGTCGCCATTGGATCAATCACTATCCGATAGACCAGTGCCAGGTCTCCTTTCTTTGGTGGAGCCTAAACATCACACGTTTTCCTTAATCTACCACTCTTGTATGTCCAAATGAGTGAGAGGGCAGAAATTCCTTCATATTTTTGGTAGGCAAGACTGGAGGTGAATTTGATTGGATTCAATTGTCCGAGTTAGATCTTGCTATGATCACCACTTCTAAAAAGAGGAGTTCGTGGATTAGCAGGGAAGGGCATTAGATTTTACAAGAATTTAGCATGATGGTGGCAATGATGATGTTGGAACATGAGGATGATGTGAGCATTTGGGTGATGGGTTAGTGAAGGGGAGAAAGATCGGAGGACGGAGCAGCAATAACCATTGATGCCCTCTTTCTTGTTCTACTTTTCTTTCTTTGTTGTTGTTTTTTTTTTTTTTTTTTTAAATCTTCATTCAGACTTTGTTATAAGAGTTTATTAGGTGATTTCTGATTTATCTTATGTATGTTTTGGGATGACTGAAATGGGGTATGTAGTGCACCAAAAGAACCTTGCTAGCTGATGTACTCTTGACCTCATCTGAGGATTTTTTATCCGGAGATTCAAAAGGCTTGAACAAAAACAGAAATATAAGTTCTATCACTCACTTTTTCTTTCGTACCTTTGTATTGCTGCTCATTAACTAGCAAATGATTATTGCTAACTTGAAGAATATAGGTGGATACTGACCTCTACCCCCTCCCCCTCTGGTAAAATAAAAATCTCTTGGGACATGGAGGACCACAGGAGGTGGGGACCTTGTATCCATGATATAATGCAAGATTGAATAGGAAGTGTCAACATAAATATGAAGTATTTTTGCCTAGGTAATTGAAAGAGGAATTCCACTCATGCATTCTCTTATTTCTTGTTTTCCTTTTGAATTTTAGGATCATCGATTCAGTATTGAAGGAAAAAAAAATGGAAACAAGGCTGAAATTTCTTACAAAATGGAAGAAAGCAGCCCCCAAATAAAAACCATTAATGTTTTAAAAGAAAAGTCATCCATGCTAACTTATTTTTTTAACTAAGCTTGCATTAGAATAAAGGCCATACTAATTAAATTAATCTATGGAAAGGTCATCCTAACACAAGGACACTTCTTGAGTGAACTAAACCTATGTATTTGGTCAATTATATTATTGTGTGTAAGAAAGAGGAGTTCATTAGCCCCACAGACTACTGTGAGTCAAGGAAGATTCTAATTTATATGGAATGGGACATTCTTTCCCTTTTGAGGCAGGCAAAACAGTGAGGCTCCATGCTATAGCGATCAGAGATCGAAGTGGACAATATTTCACGTACGCAAGAGCGGAGATTGACCAACCCGAGCCACGAGCTCTTGACTGCAATGTTGGTGCACCAGATAGGAGCCAATATGCCTCCGACAGACTATGGTGCATCTCCTACAACTTTCAGAGTCCCTCTTAATTGGGGGACTATATTATGGCTTTAGCTTATATGGGATGGGACCTTCTCTCTCTCATAAGGTATTTTTTGAAGGATAAAACCATGAGGTCTCGTGCCATCGTGGTCAAAGACCGAAGCGGATAATGTCTTATACATGGAAGTGAAGACAAACGGAGATCAACCTATCTGAGCCATGAGTCTTTGACTGCAACACATATAACTAAAATTCAATGAAAATTTAGCATTAAGACACGATCGAAGACCAGATGACACTAAAATGAAAACAAGTCCATCTAAGTTGAGGTTTATTCTACCAACACCGGAAGCCGACAGCAGAACCATGGGCTAAGACTTGAGACAAGCTCTAATCAGGCAAAGCCAAGCAGTCCCTAATATTCAAATGGATGATTCCCTTTATGAAGTTCCCAAAGTTTTCTCTTGGACTCCTTCGTGTCCCACCAAAACGATATAACTTGATCTAGGTTCGTGGATCCATATGCCATCTTTTATTTCCTCCAATATCTACATCATTTCATGGTGAACCAGCCAAAATGGAAATATAAAAACATTATGGTTTAGTTAAATAATTACATATTGGAACATGGGGAAGGTGATGTCCAAGTTAAAACTATCGCAATTGAAGCACATGATAAGCTGGATTTATGTTATTTAATCTTAAGCTTTTGACTCTAAGTGGAGAAATGGGCTAGAATTGTACAGATTTCTAGAGCCGAGACAGGTCCGCAATCTTTGCGGTCTAATAGTTGGTGGGACTTAGTGTTTGGCTAGAAATTTATATGAATTAGTGATGGAAAGGACTGTCGAGTGTGGGTCATGCCACATGATCGCTTCATCTTGTCATCTATGGTGGGTACAAGACAAACAGGTACATGAATGGCGTTTTGCAGCTTTCCATCCTTGCCTTTTTCCTTGATGCTGCCATGCCAGCTCATAGGCTCCACTTGGAGTTGCAAAGTTTGGGAATGGAGTTTGTTTAGGAGAATTTTCTATTTTATCTTTGGCAGTCCAAGATTGACCCTTCTTTAACTTTTTGGGGAATAAAATTTTCTATTCTATCTTTGGCAGTCTAAGGATGACTCCCCCTCCTTAACTTGTAGGGGAACTTACTGGGGCCTCTCTCTTTGTTCTCCCTAAATTATGGGTAATAACTCTTTTATTTATCAACAAGCACTGCTGTACTGGTACATTTCTTGGGTGCTGCATTGGAATCCTTCCAACATGGTTCATAATAAAATCTAATTAGACATGCCCCTGAATAATGGATTTCCTCTATCATGGTGATTGAATGGATCCAAAAACAGTCATCTCCTTTTGCAAGGCATTTGGAGCCTAACAAAAAAGGGCACATTATTCTCTACGATAATGTTTGGATGTCTAAATTTTATTTTAAAAATAAAAATATAAATTTTTAAAAAATAATTATTCTTCTTTATTATTTCAGATTTTTATTTGGTTGGAAATCTAAAATTTCAATCTTTATTCCAATGTAATTAATACGGTATTATTCCTATGTCTAAATGGTGCTCACTAAAGATTGATAATAAGCAATTTTATGATCTATCATGGAATTGCTAAATTAGGGTGCCTGAAATTAGAGAAAATTGATCGGAATTGTTAAATCAGAGTGGCCCACCATCATTTTTTCATTTGTCTGAGGGAATAATATGAAATAAATCTTTATTCTATCCAAAATTTGGATATCCAAATATTACCTATAAGATACTATGGATAGGATGATGGGTCTCCTCCATAGTTGAGTATTTTGGATGCCATGGGCTGATTTGGCAAATGCTCAGATAGATTTTTGAGACATTTGATTTTTTTGATTTTTTTTTAGGAAAGTCTGTCTAAGCAAAAAAAGAAAAAATCCTTTCTCCTTCGCACATCCAAAAAAAGAGAGAGAGAAAAAAGAAAAAAAAATCTAAGATTGCAAGTGGACTCGGCTTACGTTTTGGCCCCACCAACCAGGGCCACACCTATACTGTTGATTTAAGAATAAGCACAGACTCCGCCCCCAAGGCCACAAGAGTCTAGGAACATAGCAACAATATGTTTTGAATTTTTTTTTTAAGAATTACTGATATTTCCAATGGATGAAATATTCCATACACTGTTCTCATATTATCTCTTACTCTACTCAATTGTTTTTGAATTTTATGGATCATGGATTAGCTATAATTTTGTTGGAACTATCTATAATTGCAAGTTTGAAGATATTTATACGTTACTTGTAGCTATAATTTGCTGCTAATGTTTACTATGTTACATCTTTCATGTTTATGTGTTCTTGTACACATAAACATATAAACATGTCAAAGTTCACACCAGGAGTGCTAATGCCCTTGAGCACGTAGATGTGCTGCATTTAAATGTGATATGGCTGCATCCTGATCAATAATAGGACCCAGGCCCCGTCCACATTTTGTCGGAGCCTTGTCTAGAAGCATTAATCACTTAAATCATAGAGGGAATAGTCTCAATGGTGGTCCTGTATATGATGCATATAATATTTATAAATGTTTGGTTTCAAAATGTATTTAAAGTTTCTTAATAAAATTTTATTATTTTAACATTTTTTTGAAATATTTTTTCTTATTATGATAAATTATTTTAGGATGAAAATTTTATAATTATATACGGTGAAGAGGCCAAATGAGAGCGGCTGCGGAGGTAGAGATAAATTGAGCAAAAATCTTGGGGATGAATTAAAGAGAGTAGATGGAACTAAAAGTACAAATGAGTCAGGTACAAGCTTGATTCGACTCTATGATTATTGAGCTTGAGTAGTTAAAATAACATTTCAAATCAACCTCAAATAACAAGATATTTAGCTCAAAAGTTTATAAATTTATTCAAATTTATATTTATTTTTAATAATATTATATATATAAATAAATTTAAATTTAAATTTGATTTTGAACTTGAGCTTAAATATAGCTCATTAATATTCGAGTCAAATCAAACCACTTTCTAATATTATCTTTTTTTTTTCTATCGACTCATGTTTAAGCTTAACATATTAAATATAAGATCAATTTTGAATTAAATTTTAAATCTAATTATTTTAAATTAAATTAAGCTTGAGCTTTTGGTTATTTAGTCCGGCTCAATTGTTAGATGTGTGTCTTAGATGTCAGATTGGCTGACACATTCATGTACAAATCTAAATGGGTTATTCTTCTATCACATTGTGTATATTGTGTTTGTGATACATCCTTTGAGTTAGTAGGAATGTCAATTCATATTTTCAAGAGTTGAAAATTTAAGGCATGAATTTACATAACTAACTCATAAACAGCTCTTGACCATAGGATCATCATGAGGATGGTGATCAATCCGGAAGGTTGGTGTACGATCGTTTCCTTAGGGTAGATGTGTCTTGAGTCTACGGTGTGGAGACACCGGAGCGAAAGTACAGGTATTCGTTGAGAACGAGAGTACTGAGCGTGACCACCTCAAGCAGTCATAAAGAAGTCTACCTTCTCATCAATGACTAGCTCGATGCTGCAGTTGTGTGTCTAGTTCTTTGACCTGAGGTGCATTGACAGTTCACCTTGAGTGTGTTATAGTTTGACTATACCATAACTCGGTCTTCTAGCCATTTGAAATCCTGAGATGTATGTTGGCTGTAGCATATTCATTGTAGAAACTAGATCGCACCAAGATGGGATCTATCAACCTCGATGATAAGAGGAGTAGTCCTATGGTGATCGAAAGATCGAGTCCTTAAGCCCATGGTCATGGCAGAGTGAAATATGGAAAAGATTTTTCCATTGGGGTTTCACATCGGACTCGGATCAATCGATTAACTCATATGACTGATGTTGGGTTTGACGAGTTCACCTTAACCCTAATTCAGTCGGGACTCATGATAGAGAAACTCAATCATGCAGGTAGTTGCACCGAGAGGTTCGTCTTCAGTTCTGATGGGTTGCCACCACTAATTTCTGTCACCTGCCAATTTCATTTTAGGACATTTGTCAAAAGTTGACATATGAGTCTTAAATTGAAAGCCACTTGGCAAGAGCTCATTGAAAGATTTTTGTGGAGCCAAACCACATCAAATTAGGCACCATAATCAGATTATGGTGCGAGCCCAATTGGATTTAGTGGGCACCCCAAGTGGATAAGGTTGGAGAGTCTTGATAAGATTGGACTCTTTGGCGCCAACCTCTCTTTGTCCTTATCCAGTGTTGGCGCCAACTTTGAGATAGAGGCTTGGGTTCTTATTTGATGTGATCAAATGACATCAAGCAATCAATCAAAATTTTTTCAAAATTTATTGGAATTTTCTGATTGGTTGAATGATGTGGCACTGCGCAGCATACAGGGTCTATATAAACCCTTCTACACCTAGGGTTTGAGGCTGAAGTTGTTTTATGCACCAAACCCAATAGCTACCACCCCCTCCCTTCTTCTCCACGTCCTCCCTGCTCTCTTATCTCCCCTCTTCACGTCCAAGTAGTTGGACGTTCATCTGGTGCAAGAAAAAGGCATGGTGACGCCTGGAACAGGATGGCTGCAGGACATCTTCGACAGGCTGCTACTCCAACTTCAGAAGGAGTTCTGAAGCACTTTCAAATCAGATAGAGATCTGATTTTTGGAGCATAGATTTGCAAGGAGAAGATGTTCTAGGTTCTGCCTGAGTGGATACCGGTAGAGGCCAGGCACTTGCGTGGCTATATCAGAACTTCAGACTGTGCTGAGATCATCTACAGGATAATCAGATTACCCTTGAGGTATGTTTATACTTCTCATACTTTTAGATTTAATTTTAGATTTTAAATATCAAATAATAAAATTAGATCTAATAGATATTAGATCTAAAATAGCGTAGAATAAAATTTTTAAATTATTTCACCCCAGATTTGATAAAATCTGGAAGATCCTACAAAGGAAAAAGACAGTTTTCCCTTCAACTGGTATCAGAGCCAGTTTTTGACTCTATTTCAGATCTAATTTAGATCTAATTTTTTATATTTATTTATCTAATATTTAAAAAATTTTATATGTCATATCAAATATGATAAGACTGAAATCAAAATATTTAAAATTAAATCTAAGAAGATCTAACATGCATGAGATGCATGACTAGACTAGGATTAGTTGAATCCATGAACAATCTTAAGTTTTATGTTTTAATGAGATTAAAATATGAATTAAATCTAATTTATTTTTTATTTTTTTGATATTATAAGTGTTATAATCAGATCAGAAAATAAAAAATAAAATTTTAATTTTTTCATAAAATTGATTTGTTGCATGCCTAGACTAGTTGTAGAATTGTTCTAATAACTTGTCTAGAATAGATTTAATTTTGAATAGTTCAATTTAAATCTTATTTTTCAGATATTATATGTGATGTATCAGATCTAAAAGCATATTAATTAGATCAATTTTTGATACATGAGATGTATGCAAAGCATATATTAGTTAGATCTTAAATTGTATATGAGATATGTAAATTTAGATCTAACTAGTTTTGTAGTTAAATTTATATTTCTGATTTAGGTGTTTCTCATGGCCGTCCGGTCATAAGAACGAAGTAGGATTTTAAGACCCTCTCTTCTCATTCAATGGCGTGTTCATATGATGTGTAGGGGTGCCGCGCGTTCATCCTTAATCAGAAATCAAAACTTACTTTTCTGCAAAACCCTAGATCCTGAAATCCTAGTATTTATTTTATATATTTTATTTATGAACCCAAACTTAATTAATGAATTAAGTTTATGAAATCAATTTGATCTAAAATTGAGAATTTCAGATCTAAGATATTTTCATAAAATTGGGTTCGGACTTGGGTAGCTCAATTAGGTCTAGCGGTTGATTAAACCGAATCAAAAGTTGGTTAGGTGGAATCATGAAAGCTAATAATTGACCAGCCTAATAGAATTAAGTCTGGGTCAAGGTCGAATCATATTTAGATGTGACTCGATCAAGTTAAGACCTAATTTGGCTCAGTGGTTAGAGTCTGGATTGTAGGCTAACCCAATTGGTTTTGGTTCAATAATTTGGTGTCTAAGGTAAGTTGGACAGATGCGACCGACAGATTTTTAATTGGGAGCTACTCGACTCGAATGCGTTCTTGTTGAGTTAATGGCATATCCCTTCCACCAGTCTCACTTATCTGGCCATATGTGTCGATCCAGTTCTGATTTGAGGTGGCTAACAATTCGAGCTGACCCATGCCACTAGGTTAGTCATAATTGTTATAACTATGTCAAGTCAAGTTTAATGAGACCTAAATCAAATCTTCCTAAGAAAATATTAAGTCTAGGTCTTCCACCATTGTGGATGTGTGGGCCCTTTCCGGGGTTGATTATTCTCGGCTGGTTACAGTGGTTTAGTTGCACCGGGAAGACGCAATCATGTCCATTAGGTATTGGATGCTACGAATTAGAGGATGGATTGGACTCAATATTTCGGATACGGTGAGGGACCCAATTAGGAATCTAGTTCGTGCAAATAGTGGGTTTGACTTAACTAAGGATTGGAGCAATATTTCAGACACGGTGAGCTTCATGAATTAGAGACCAAGTTTTGGGTGCATCATGATTAGAGAATCATTGGAGAAGAGTTGTCCACTCATCGATTGACCCATCACCAATAACTATTAGGTGAGGTGATGAGCCAATTGGTGAGACCGCACCACCCACTAGAAATCACTGATCACGGAGATTTTCACATCTCTACCAAGGGAGTGTAGGGATCTGAGAAAATAGTGAGAGCCTAATTTATTTAAAAATAAAATTTCTAAATAAATTGGTTAAGTCTAATTACAAAATCTAACTAGAAACTTTTGATTCTCTACAGGAAACATGTCTACCTCCAACCCCCTGACCAAAATACTAGACACCCACAGATTGACTAGATCCTATTTCAAGGACTGGTTGAGGAACTACAGAATTATTCTAGATTTTGAAAAATTGACTCATATCTTGGACCAGGACCCACCTGCCCTGCCAGCACGTCCGACTGCTGAACATAGAGCTTCTTTGAAAAAATAGATGGATGATGATAACAAAGCAAGGTACTACATGTTGGGTGCAATGTCTGATGACTTGCAGCGCCAACATGAAATCATTTTGACTACCCGTCAAATGTTGGCTCACCTACAAGAGTTGTTTAGTGAACAGAGTCGCACAGCTAAGTATCAAGTCTGTCAAAGACTTTTTAAGGCCAAGATGCGTGATGGGCAGTCAGTCCAAGATCATTGTTTGACAATGATCAAGGACCTTGAGGAGCTTGAAAAACTCGGTATCATCTTAGACAAGGATTTTCAGATTAATGTAATCCTTCAGTCCTTGTCCGATGCATATGGTCAGTTCATCATGAACTTCCATATGCATAAGATGCAGTGTACCTTGACCGAGTTAATGAACATGCTGGTTACGGCTGAGCTTTCTATGAAAGGTTCAAAAGGCTCAGTTCTTACTGTGGAGTAGACTTCTTCCAAGAGAAAGTCTTTTGGAAAGAAAAAGAAGTCTGCAAAGAAGCAGAAGGTGGATGGCAAGAAGAAGAAGACAGAACCGAAGAAGAAGACTGCTGATAAGGGAAAATATTTTCACTGCCAATCAGACGGCCATTGGAAGTGGAACTGTCCTCAGTACCTGGCCACCCTAAAGAACAAGAAGGATGATCTTTCTGGAGGTATGCTCATTTTAGAATCTAACTTTACGGTTTCTTCTGCATCCAGTTGGATGCTTGACTTTGGTTCTAGTGCTCATTTGTACACTTCTATGCAGGGTCTTGAGGAGAGCAGGAGGCTGAGGGATGGAGAGATGATCCTACGCATTAGGAACGGAGCAAGAGTTACTGTTATGGCCGAGAGAATATATCCTCTGCGATTACCGTTAAGATTAGATTTAGTTTTAAGAGACTGTTATTATGTGCCTGCAGCAAGCAGGAATTTGATTTCTGTTTCATGTTTAGCACAAGAAGGCTATGTGATTAGCTTTCATAAGAACCATTATAAAATTTTTTATGAAAATAATAAAGTTGCAAATGATTTTATCATTAACAGTCTCTATCAGTTACATGTTGATATATCTGTATTTAATATCGAGCAAAATGTGAATGCCATAGGAATTAAAAGGCCTAGAGATAGTCTAAATAATAGATATCTGTGGCACCTAAGGCTAGGTCATTTAGCGGAAGACAGGGTTAACAAATTGGAGAAATCCAAACTGTTGAGTCCATTGGCTTCCGAGTCATATCCAGTTTGTGAATCATGCCTTCAAGGCAAAATAACCAAGCTTCCTTTTGTGGGATATGGGGAAAAGGCCACAGACATACTTGCCCTAGTACATACGGATGTGTGCGGTCCATTTGATATGCCGGCTAGAGGCAGCTACGTCTACTTCATTACCTTTACCGATGATATGTCTAGGTACGGGTATGTGTTTCTAATGAAACACAAGTCTGAAGCCTTTGAAAGGTTCAAAGAATTCAGACATGAAGTAGAAAAATAAATAGGAAAGCCCATTAAAGTTCTTCGATCAGATCGAGGAGGTGAATATCTTAGTCGGAAGTTTCTAAACTATCTTAAGGATAATGGCATAGTCTCTCAATGGACTCCATTTGGAACACCACAACTCAACGGGGTTTCAGAACGGAGAAATCAGACTCTATTAGATATGGTCCGTTCCATGATGAGCTTCACAGACCTCCTTGAATTTCTTTGGGGACATTGTCTCATGACAGTAATTTATGTATTGAATAGGGTTCCCTCTAAAACCGTTCCTACCACACCATATGAGATATAGCATGGTAAGAAGCCAAGTCTGAATCATCTTAGAATTTAGGATTGTCCGGCTCATGTCAAGAGACAGCAGACGGACAAGTTAGAGTTCAGATTTTTTAGAGCTCGATTCATAGAATATCCTAAAGAGTCATTAGGATACTATTTTTATATTTCGGAAGACCACAATGTGATTGTGAGTCGAAATGCTATTTTTCTTGAAAAATAGTTTATTCAAGATGGTGGCATCGAAAGAATAATTAAGCTCAAGGAGAATGTCTCCCAAGAGCAACAAGCTAAAGAACCTGAGGAAACCAATCAATTAGAACCAGTCCTAACACAACCTCTTCCACCTCGTAGATTGACTAGGGTTTTCCGTCCTCCTGAAAGGTACTTAGGTACTATACAAGAGGATGTAGAGAAAATATTCCTCACAGGAAATGGGGTTCATGGTGATGATCCCAAGACCTATGATGAGGTGATATCAGATATCAACTCTGAGAAATAGTTAGAGACAATGAGATCAGAAATTGACTCGATGCACTCAAACCAAGTCTGGACCTTGGTAGATCCACCTGAAGGTATTGTACCTATTGGGTGTAAATGGATCTTCAAGAGAAAGATAGGTGCAGATGGGAATATGGAGACATACAAGACTAGGCTCGTAGCGAAAGGTTATAGTCAGCGCGAAGGCATTGACTATCAGGATACCTTCTCGTCCGTAGCCATGCTAAAATCCATCCGCACATTGCTTGCTGTTACAGCCTATTTCGATTATAAAATATGACAGATGGACGTGAAAATGGCGTTCTTAAATGGACATCTTGAGGAAGATATCTATATGGAACAGCCACTTAGTTTCACATCCAGTGATGATGATCACAAGGTCTGCAAGGTGTAAAGGTCCATTTATGGACTTAAGCAAGCATCTCGGAGCTGGAATACTCATTTCAATGATATGATCAAAATATTTGGTTTCATCAAGAACGAGGAGGAACCATGTGTGTTCAAAAAGGTCAGTGAGAGCGTGGTTGTCTTCCTCGTATTGTACGTAGATGACATCCTCCTAATTGAAAATGACATTTTCATGTTGACCTCAGTCAAAGTATGGTTGTCTAAGGAGTTCTTTATGAAGGCATCCTTTATACTGGGTATTAAGGTTTATAGAGATAGACCAAATAGGATGCTCGGACTTTCACAGAAGATGTACATAGAGGATGTGCTAAAAAGGTTTAGCATGAAAAACTCCAAAAGAGGTTTAGTACCTTTTAGACATGGCATTCATCTCTCCAAGAAGATGTGTCCTAGCACACCTGAGGAGGTTGAACGCATGAGCAAAATCCCTTATGCTTCGACAATAGGGAGCCTCATGTATGTCATGCTATGTACACGACCTGATATAGCTCATGCTGTGAGTGTCACAAGCAGATATCAGTTAAATCCAGACGAAGAGCACTGGACTTCTGTGAAATGTATCCTTAAGTACTTGAGAAGGACTAAGGATATATTTCTAGTCTTTGGGAATGGAGAACTCTAGATTCAGAAATTTATAGACTCAGACTTTATGACTGATATAGATGATCAAAAGACGACATCTGAAAGTCTGTTCATTTGCAATGATGGTGCAGTTAGCTTGAAGAGTTCCAAGCAGACGGTGATTGCTGATTCCACCATGGAGGCAGAGTATATTACTGTATCGGAAGCTGCGAAGGAGGCATTCTGGTACAAGAAGTTTGCCGCGGAGCTTGGAGTGATGTCATTGGATGCCATCCCTCTTTACTGCGATAATAACGGCGCCATAGCCCTAGCTAAGGAGCCAAGATCTCACCAGAAGTCCAAGCACATTGAGCGGTGATTCTATTTGATCCGTGATTACCTCGAAAAAGATTATGTCGAGGTCAAGAGAGTTGACTCCACAGATAATGTGGCAGACCCACTGACAAAGTCATTAGGCCAGCAAAAGATTGAAGCCCACCTTGAGAAGATGGGACTTAGATATATAGCCAATTGGCATTAGGTCAAGTGGGAGTTTGTTAGATGTGTGCCCTAGATGCCAGATTGGCTGACACATTCCTGTACAAATCTAAGGACAAATTTATAATTTTGACTATAAATCAATAAATGGGTTATTCTTCTATCACATTGTATACATTGTGTCTGTGATACATCCTTTGAGTTAGTAGGAATGTCAATTCATATTTTCAAGAGTTGAAAATTTAAGGCATGAATTTACATAACTAACTCATAAACAGCTCCTGACCATAGAATCATCATGAGGATGGTGATCGATCTGGAAGATTGATGTACGATCGCTTCCTTAGGGTAGATGTGTCTTGAGTCTACGGTGTGGAGACACCGGAGCGAAAGTACAGGTATTCGTTGAGAACGAGAGTACTGAGCGTGACCACCTCAAGTAGTCATAAAGAAGTCTACCTTCTCATCAATGACTAGCTCGATGCTGCAGTTGTGTGTCTAGTTCTTTGATCTGAGGTGCATGACAGTTCACCTTGAGTGTGTTATAGTTTGACTACACCATAACTCGATCTCCTAGTCATTCAGAATTCTGAGGTGTATGTTGGCTGTAGCATATTCATTATAGGAACTAGGTCGCACCAAGATGGGATCTATCAACCTCGATAGATAAGAGGAGTAGTCCTATGGTGATCGAAAGATCGAATCCTTAAGTCCATGGCTATGGCAGAGTGAAATAATGAAAAAGAGTTTTTCATTGGGGTTTCACATCGGACTCGGATCAATCGATTAACTCATATGACTGATGTTGGGTTTGACGAGTTCACCTTAATCCTAATTCAGTCGGGACTCATGATAGAGTAACTCAATCACACAGGTAGCTGCACCGAGAAGTTCGTCTTCAGTTCTGATGGGTTGCCACCACATACTGCTAGATGTCACTGATAGATTTTGAGAGCAATTAGAATGATATTGATGATCGATCATTCTAATTGTCTGAATCAGAAGAGTTCTGGTCCATCGAAAGGAGTTTCGATGATGTCGATGATGAGATCACGACATGTCTCATTATCATACAGAATTGAACCTAACTGGGTCACACAAACAAGAGGTAGGGTCTGGATGTCATCAATTGGGCTAACCCAATTGATTTGGATAAAATCTAATTAGGTTCAAGAAAATTATGCTAGCACACGATTGAGCCTAACTTTCTCCTCGTGTAATCTTTTCTGTCTCTACTGAGCCAAATGTGATTTGACTCATTTAGAAAACTTTGGAAAGATTTTTCTCAGTCTAAATGAAGCTTGTCCAGCTCTGAAAAGGCTTGACTTAATTCATGAGATAAATTTAAGACAAGCACTTGCTAATTCCTATCACATGCCAATTTCATTTTAGGACATTTGTCAAAAGTTGACATATGCATCTTAAATTGAAAGCCACTTGGCAAGAGCTTATTGAAAGATTTTTGTGGAGCCAAACCACATCAAATTAGGTGCCATAATCAGATTATGGTGCAAGCCCAATTGGATTTAGTGGGCACCCCAAGTGGATAAGGTTGGAGAGTCTTGATAAAATTGGACTCTTTGGCGCCAACCTCTCTTTGTCCTTATCCAGTGTTGGTGCCAACTTTGAGATAGAGGCTTGGGTTCTTATCTGATGTGATCAGATGATATCAAGCAACCAATTAAAATTTTTTCAGAATTTATTAAAATTTTTTGATTGATTGAATGATGTGGCACTGTGCAGCATACAGGGTCTATATAAACCCTTCTGCGCCTAGGGTTTGAGGCTAAAGTTGTTTTATGTATCAAACCCAATAGCTGCCGCCCCCTCCCTTCTTCTCTATATCCTCCCTGCTCTCCTATCTCCCCTCTTCACATCCAAGGAGTTGGATGTTCATCTGGTGCAAGTTAAAGGCATGGTGACATCTGGAATAGGAAGGCTGCAGGACATCTTCGACAGGCTGCTGCTCCAACTTCAGAAGGAGTTCTGAAGCACTTTCAAATAAGATAGAGATCTAATTTTTGGAGCGTAGATTCGTGAGGAGAAGATGTTCCAGGTCCTGCTCGAGTGGATACCGGTAGAGGCTAAGCACTTGCGTGACTACATCAGAACCTCGGACTGTGCTGAGATCATCTACAGGGTAATCAGATTACCCTTGAGGTGTGTCTATACTTCTCATACTTTTAGATTTAATTTTAGATTTTAAATATCAGATAATAAAATTAAATCTAACAGATATTAGATCTGAAATAGCATATGATAAATTTTTTAAATTATTCCACCCTAGATTTGATGAAATCTGAAAGATCCTATAAAGAAAAAAGGCGGTTTTTCCTTCATCAATATGATTGCATTCATAAATGGGACAAGTGAAAGGCAAGGACTTCTCTTTGAAAAAAAGAAAAAAAAATTGTAGGATTAGAAAAGAAGCTTTATATATCAATAAGTGGTAGCATTTGGACCGCGGGTATTTTCACTTAGAAACTACATTAGGGCACTTGATGCGGCAATCCAGTCAAAGATAAAAAAGGCTTTTGATGGCTATTACAACTTTTGACAATATATTAGTCGTTAGATGGATCCATGGCAATGACATCAACGACTGTGTTAGGATCTTGGTCGGACGATTGAAACCGAGCATCCTTCGTCTGATTAGTTCTGAGCAGGAAGCTTTTGTTAGTGGTCGATGATCTCCGACGATATCCTATTCACCCACAAGTTTATGCATGATTTGCAATGAGGCCCCAACTAGCGAAGTCTTATGGCACTCAAATTAGATATGGAGCAAGCATATGATCGGATGAGCTGGCAATTCTTGCGGCAGACACTTCAGGAGCTCGGATTCCAGAACAGATGGATCGGCTGGATCATAGACTATGTGGAGCATCCGAGTTGTGCCATTCTGATCAATAGTGCTCTGACGGAGTTCTTTCATTCAATAGTTGGGTTACGCCAAAGTTGCCTTCTCTCTCCTTACCTGTTCATGTTATGTGTTGATGTATTGTCCCAGACGTTGAGGGCAGCTATTCAAGGGTCGGAGCTAGAGCCCTACTAGACCACCCCTGTGGCCCAACCTCTCTCGTATTTGCTTTTTGCAGATGACTTTTTTTGATTGGCTGGACCTCGATCCAGAATGCAAGATGTTTTGTTTCTATCATCGAGGCCTAGGTGAAACTGACAATCTGGGAGAGACTAGGGATCCAAGAGCAGAACGGGGCCCTATCTTATCTGGGGGTTCCTCTTCCTGGTTGGCATCTTTGGAGGGCTGATTGCAAGCCCATGGAGCAACGGATTCAAGATCGTCTGGAGGGTTGGCGCGCCAACACCCTGTCTACGATGGGCAAGATGATGCTTATGAGATCAGTCCTAGGTTCCATATCTGTTTACCTTCTGGCGAACAAAGCTGTACCAAGCTCTTATCTTAGGTGGTTGGAGCGACTTTTCCAACAGTTCCTATAGGGCTCAGGGCACGATCGTCACTGGCTCCACTTGTTGTCTTGGGAGGTGGTCTACCAGTCAGTGAAGGATAGCAACCTTGGGATTCAGTCTCTATTCGTTAGGAGGGAGACTATGATTACTAAGCATGCTACTAGATTTTTTATCCAGTCAGATGGTTTGTGGAGTAGGGTGATGAGGGCTCGTTATAAGGCTTGGAGTCAGGGCTTCGAGGTTTAGGCTGCTCGTGACTGCTCTTTCATCTAGAAGGAGATTTGTGCCCATGCCCCTGCAGCCTTGGCCCAGATTAGATGGCTGATTGAAGATGAAAGATTTCTGGATGTGAGCCAAGATGCCTAAATTTTCAGTTCTCTCCTTGTCCGATGGCCGACCTTCATTAGCACGAAAATAGATGACTAGCTTTGTATTTGTGATCTGATCACTGTCGACGGTAGGGGTTGGAAAGCACAGGATATCAACTGTCTGTTCGATGGCCCGCTTATGGATCGAATCCTCACCATCTCGATTCCTATCCATCGTAGCCATGATTTGAGAGTATGGGGCAATTCTTGCTGCCCAAGAGCCCCCACAAGAGATTTGTTCGAGCTATGCAGGCTTGCAGCAAGTACCAAGATTGATGCAATCTAGATTTAGAGGGTAGCTACTCATCCTAGAGTAAGGTTCTTTCTCTAGAAGATTGCCTAGGATCGACTTCTGATGCGCACCTTACTCAGTGACAGGGGTATGAAGCTTGTAGTGTCCTGCTCAATCTACTAGTTGAAGGATGAGTCAACGGAGCATACCCTCCTGTGGTGCTCGAGAGCAAGGATGATATGGAGGAGGATGGGTGGTCAACTATGAAAGGTGAGCAATGGCCCTTGGCTGGATCTTTTCCTGGATGCGATCTGACGGAGTACTGCTGAGAGGTCTATCTGTGTCTGGAGGAGTAGGATGGTGTACGTCGCATATCAGATCTGACTCTCTAGGAACAGTCTGGTCTTTGAAGCTGAGATGATTCATGCCTATCGTGTATTGGAGAGGGCCTTTTGTTTGGTCGTAGAGTATAGCCGCTTTGACGCTGTCGGGATCGGCCTTGATGCTTTTGATTCTTGGGGTCCCTATGCTGCTCTTGCAGCGATCCAGAGGGTTATTTTTATTTTCTCGGAGCTCCCTCCATCAGATTGTATCAAGGTAAATTTCAATGGCAGTATGAGAGATGGTAGGAGAGGTGTTGATTTTGTCATCTGAAGACCTAATGCTAAACTGCTGGTTGCGGAGGGATCCCTTCTCTTTGAGCCTTCCATCCCAAGTGCTGAGCTCTATGTTGTCTAGGTTGATATTGTCTGTGCCCGATAGAAGTTACGGACAGAGAGAATCATTATTGAGAGTGACTCAGCTATCGTGATAGGTTGAATTCGAAGCGATATGATGCAGTTGGAGGCCTATCTATTTCTTTAAAATATCTGGATTTGTCTTCATGACTTTATTATGATCTCTGTTCAGCATATTTTTGGAAGATGAATAGTATTGCTGACTGAATCGTCTTTTATATAGTTGAGTATATTGGCGATTGAATTTGACATTAGGACCAGATTTATCCACGAATTTTATAGGATATATATATTTTTAATCTATTCGGGTGTGCTCATGTCAGATCAATGTGAGCATGTCTGTACTAAAAAAAAAAAAACTCCATGGTGGGGCCCAAACACTTACCTTCTGTCAGTTGGAAGTGGTTCCCGAAAATCTAAATGCGTGATGATTACTATTATAGACTTTACCACCTGCTATTAATCAATCATCATGATGAGGATCCCTCCATTATGATAAGGATCGGTCTTGACCGTCGATTCCTTCAAGCTAGTGGTATAACAGTTACCTGCTGGCAATAGGCGGAGAAAGACTCGCTGGTTTAGAAAATATCTTTATCATTCTAGAAGATCTTCTGCAACATGAGCAATCTTCTCATAAATCTTGCAATGCTCTCCCAAATGGTCTATAAGTAATAAGTATAATGTTCTTTTTTCTTGATAAAGAAATTGTTGGTGTGGAAATAAGCATAGCGTTTTAACAAATACCTGGAACGTTATCTTTCAAACAACTGCTAATATGTGGATGACCAATATCTTGTACATAATTATAATCCATAAAGGCCGCTACTCCCGTCACAATTCTACCATTCACCAAATTCCCCAACTATTTTTTTAGTTCGAATTGTTAAGTTTTGAAGATATTAGAATATTGTTTCAGCGAGTTGGTATGTTGGAAAAAAAAAAAAAAAAAAAGGTAATAACAAGTTAATAAAATTAGTAGATGAAGTTTTCTAAATTTTTATTTTAATAGTACGCCTTTATAACATTGTAATGTTAAATATTGGTTTCATGCCATGAGCCACATTCAACTTATGGAATGTCCAAGGTTTTCATCGCATTTGAGAAAATCCATGCGCATTGAGAACTCAAAGTTTTATGGCCTTGCAAATTGAATGTGATCATTGTTGCTTTCTCTGCCGCTCGCCATGGACTTGACTTCCTACTTCCTCCTTTCTCTGTCCAAGGGATTAAAACAACCCACGTAGTCTTTGGAATTATAAACTCATATATACGAGAACTCTAAAGATATTACAAGATAAGAAACTTCATTTTAAATTTTCAATATATTTTTATTTGTATTTTTGGGTAAAGCAAAATGAGTTGCCTCTAATGCATTCTTTCTTCTCCCGTTAGAACTTATTTTGAACAGATTCTCCCACTACTTTGGCATATTAGGATAATGATATATTATTGAGCTACTAAATAGTAGAGAATGTCCACCCTTTCCCTTTTATTACACCTTTTTTGGTTACAAGCAAACCAATGATCTAGATTGAATTGCACGTAGATTGAAATAGTTTGATGGTATGCCAAATAATTATCTCCACCAAACCTCATGTATTGAATCAGCTAGACATATTTTATATATTGCTACATGGTTGCAAATTCGAAGTGCCCCAATCGTTCATGTTTTATCTTTGTTTTTGATGAAGAATAGAAGTGCTGATAAATGTATGTTTTGAACTATTTCTGATCATGAGATTTAATTGAAAGCATCATAACCATCTCATTGTATCTTTAAACTCGGGCTTATTCAGTACAGAAGAATTCTAGCTTGTTTAGGCTCACAAATTTAATCCTAAACAAATTTCGGATTTCTAATTCTTTTACAATTGGGCTCAACATTCCATGGAAATATAGGTTTGGATGAAAACAACCACCTAAATAATACTAGGCTAGGCTTGGCCATCTTCCTCCAAATGGTATTCAGACCTACCCACTAGCCAGATGGTTATCTGAGGATGAGAAATTCTTTGTACACTGCTCGTGGTGTAAAAAATCCAATGGGAGCGCACCGCTTCATTCGATTAGATTTACAGTCATCATTTTTCAATGTGTATTTAATATTCATAGTTTTATTTTTTTGTTTGAAAATTTGAATGATAAAAATATCCATTTTCTTCTGAAAAAAATTATGTATTCTGTACCGATATTATGACATATTGCATTGAAAATATAACTTCCTGTACAGAATGTCATAATTTTTTTATAGGATGTCATAAAGAGAGAAGGACATTTCATCATTGAAAAATTTCATATAAATTTTTCAATGATGAAAATGTCCCTGCCAAAATTATGACATCATGCGTAGGAAGTCACAATTTCAAAACAGACTGTCATAATACTGATACAGAATATCATAATTTTTTCAGAAAAAAAAGAGTATTTTCGTCATTCAAAATTTCAAATGAAAAAGTAGAACTGTGGGCATTAAATGTGTATTCAAAAATGATGGCTATGTGGTCCAATCAAATGAGACGGTGCACTGCACATTGAATTTTTTACACCACAGGTGGTGTACAAAGAATTTCGCATATGAGGATTCATAAAGATAGATTGGGCCTTATTTAAATGATCATATTAGCCCAAATCCATGATTCCTATGAAATTTTGGATCTAATCATCCAAACAGACTCTTAGTCTTGTAAACCCAAACAAAGATTGGAGATCCATCCCATCATAACGGACAACGGACAACATTAATCTTGTGTTTGGTTGGGGTTATGAAAGGAAGGATAGATGGGATTGGAAGGATGAATGGCCTCCATCTATGTTTGGTTCAAAAAATTTTAAAAAGGATGGATGAAAAAGGTGGATTATCCATCCATTCGAGTCCATAAATCTACATCCTTCTAATTTGGGAGGATGCACCGAAGATAGATGGAGTTTATGAGGAATAAATTACCATAATAACAAAATTATCCCTCATAAATGTATGGTTTTTATTGATGGTATTGAATTTTTTTTTTTTTCCGTAGTTCTCGTTTTCATGGATTATAACAAAGAATCGTAGTGCGGGGGGGTGGGAGGAGGGACGGTGGTGTTGATTCCTGTAGACTCAAAACAGAAATAAAACAGAAAAAACGGAGGAAGGGGGAGGTTTCAAAACAGAAAAACGAAACGGGTGGAGGTCGCGGCTGCGTGGGTTCGGGGTGTTTGGGGTTTCAAAACAGAAAAATAGAGGAAGCCGGAGGGTGGTGTGCTGCCGCCTGGTTTCCTGTAAATTCAAAATAGAAAACAAGGGTTGGTTTGAGTCCTCTAGACTTGCGGCGCCCGATATCACCGAGCTAGCCAAAATGCACTCAGCGAGCTAGCCAAAATACACTCAGCAAAATACAAAAAAAAAAAATAAAAATACTATAAAAATAATATTTTTATTAATAAAAATAAAAAAATAAAAATAAAAAAAATAAACTTATACAATCATTACTCAGACTACAATTAGGGGCTCAGGAGACAGGAGAGGCAACAATGGACACTGTAAGAATCCGCAAGGAAATCGGTCCACTGGATTGTTCTCCCTCATCCTCCCAACACTATACAAACAGGTCATCCATCCAAATTTCACCCTGAGGATTCTAAATGATCGAGTAGCATTGCATTTTCATAGCTCGCCTTTAGAAGCCCCGACATGATGAAAACACTACAAAATTCATCCAAAACAAAAAAAAAAAATGATGTGGCGACAGTTGTTCATGCCATCTAGTTACAAAGTATGTACAAGACTGTATCAGAGGCCATTGCCAAGCAAAACAAGATGAAGCAGATTTTTTTTTTTAATGCTTGATAATTAACACTAGTACTTGACATCAATCATTTAATTAACATCTAAATTAAGAAGAACTACAGTATAAAAATATATAAATATTATTATTAAAATATTTAAATATTCAAATATCTAAGTTTGAGTATCTTAAAGATTATTATTCTATTTATTTATAAATAACTAATTAATTATCTATTTATATAAAAAATAATTAAAAATATGAATTAAGTTATAAATAAATTAGTTATTTATGTAATTAATATATAATCAATTATTAAATTAATTCTTAAAATCAATTTATCAAATTATTTATTAAAAAAATAAATTAAAATTAAATATTTATATTTTTATATAATTATAAATGTTGGTGCAGAATTCCGTCGATACCAGAGAAGCTGGAGTCAAGGGGGTTACGGTTGCCGCTGGGACCTACAAGGAAAGTCTAAATCGGAGTTGGGGGTGCTCCGGCAAGACCCTCCGACGCTCAAATCAGTACTCTGCTTCAACAGAAATGGAGCACTCGAATGAAATTTTAGCAGAGTTTGAGAAAGCTTGAGTAAACTTTGAAAAATTTACCGAAACTGTTGCCTTACCCTATTTTATAGTAGAATGCGGTATGATCCCGTCATTAATGGTGCAGACAACTGGGGAGTTGTCAAATCATCGGGAGCTGTCAAATCGGTGTGGGTTGTCAGATCATCAGAATTGACCCATGTCCTTGACAGGACAATGCCCCAGAGCGGTCGCACAGCATGTCCTTGACGGGACAACAGCCCATAGCGGTTGTATGGTGTTTGGACGGGCTGGCCGACTATATGTCGGTATTTGACTGTCGGGACGTCGGGTGATGACTCGAAAATATCGTCGGCTGATCTGGTGTCTTGTGGAAGTCGGACGTCGGCCGCCACCCCCGACAGTGAGTCAGTGATATAGGTTTGATCGTTCGGTCGGTTGGAAACAGTATCGGTCTGTTTGGCCGACATATCTTCGGTCGGATATTGTCGGCAGTCATTGTCGGAGTCGTCTGTCTGTCCGGTGGGTAGAGTCGGGTGTCGGTTGGATCGATCCGAGGATAAGTCGGCATACGGGGGTCAGTCAGTATATCCCAACAAGGACCATGCAATGACTTCTTTCTTGTCTTGTGGTCCATGACCACCACCATATGGGCCAATCATAGGGAGGTCATAATAGTGGAGACCCTGGAAGATTCAAACTCCTTCCTTGGCATCCAGCACTATTCAGTTGTAACTAAGATGGAGCCCGTCCGTTGTAGAAGTTCGGATACAGACCGGTTGCCGTGGAAATCCGGATGGAGACTGCTTATCATAGAAGCTCGGATGGAGATCGGTTGTCATGAAAGTTCGGATGGAATTCGCTTACTGTTGAAGCTCGGATGAAATTCGAAAGGCGGTCGACCACTGTAGAAACTTGGATGGAGTCTGGTTACTGTAGAAGTCCTGCTGCTGGAGAAGCCCAGACATTGACGAAGTCCGGAAGAAGCTCGAAGTAAAGTTGATCGTGACAGGAGGAAATCTGGAAAAGATTCGGAGAGTAGTCGATTACTGTAGAAAATCGGCTGACAGTGAAGCTTAGAGAGCATTTGGAGCAGCCTGATAGACGACTGAAGGAGTTCATTATTGGAGAAGTTCAGAGGGTACGATAGGAGTTCGTTCATTGGAGGAGTCCGGAGGACACCGTGGAAGGTCGACTGCTGGAGGAGTCCGGATGGTACTGTGGAAGCTCGTCCGTTAGAGGAGTCCGGAGGACACCGTGGAAGGTCGATTGTTGAAGGAGTCTGGATGGTACTGTGGAAGCTCGGACGGTCGGGGAAGTTCAGAAAGACGCCGCACAAGGTCGGAAGCCGGAAGAATCCTGAGAGGGTTGGCCTCTTACGAACTTCAGCTGAAGTTATTTTATACCCAATAATAAATTATATAGCTTTTAAGTATATATATTATTCTATTTTTTTAGTATAAATAAGTGTTATAAATAGATAATAATAACTGTTGTCCAGCTATGCAACCCAAGAGGGAGGGGATGAATTAGATTTTTAAAATTTTAAAGTTAATTTAGAACCACAAGGATTAAGTAATAATAAGCAAGTTATATGTAGTAAGTGATTTAAGCAAGATGTAGAGATGAGATGCAAGAGTGCAAGAAAATAAAAAAATTTAGAAAGAGAGCAAGTGAGTATAATACAAACAATCAAGATTTATAATGGTTCGGTGCCAACCTTGTACCTACATCCACTTTCCAAGCTCCTACTTTGAAATTTAAATCCACTAAAACGTATTCAATCAAGAATACAACGTCGGTACCTCCGACTTTAGCTATTCCAAGCTAGAATACTTATTTTTCAGATACAAGCCAACCCAATACAATCCGATTCAAGATTTGGACCAACCTTTCCAAGTTTTGGAACTCTTCCAAAACTAAAGATCAAGACAAAACAGAGTATATGAGTTAATCATATGAAAATACAAGTTTAGCTCCTTTAATGAGCAAATAAAATTTTAAATATACTTTACACAATACGGAGGAAGCTTTTCTGATTTTCATCAAGGTTATTGAAGACTTGAATGAGCTGTTGAGGAGTTGGTGAACTTGAATTGAAAGCTTCTTTTGCTTGAAGAAGTCTTTTTGCTTAGGGCTGAAATGAATGCTTGAATCTCTTTTTTTTTCCTCCTTTAAGTGCCTTTATATCTTCAATGGATAGTGGAGAGTAATCTGGGCAGGATTAGAGCCATTGGAGTGCATTAAATGAACATTAAATACGATCAAAATGAGCTGAAAAACTAGCCGTTACGGAGATTTTCCGTCGTAGGGGTCGACTCATAGGGTCGATCTCTGCACAGGAGTCGACTCATAGGGTCGACCTCTGTGGCGCAGAACAGAAAGTCATTGTTCTGTATCTTTGGCTAGCATAGCAACAGAGGTCGACTCATAGGGTCGTCCCCTTTAGGTGTGCCAGTCAAAAATAGCATGCCGTTCAGTCCTTTTAACAGGGATCGATCCTAGGGGTCGATCCTTTTCTTTAAACTTGATTTTTTCTCAAAATATACATCCAAAAAATATGAAATTGCCTCCAATAGATCACAAATCTTCTGCTCTTGCTCTTGAGGCTTTTGAATCAGAACTTAATAAAATTATGATTTTGCTCTTGAAATACAATAAATCTTTTTTCAAGTCAAAATCATTAGTAACCCCCTCAAATATTTTGTAATCATCAAAATCAATTCAAAGAGCAACAATCTTCCCTTTTTTGATGATGACAAAGCGTTTGAGTAAAAGCAAAATATAACATATAACATATATAAAGCATTGATTAAGAATTTTAAATTTATGAAGATGCATCACTTAAACATATATAAAGCATTGATTAAGAATTTCAAATTTATAAAGACGCACCACTTAAACATGATAGCCAATTATTTGAATAGAAAGCATCATGAGTAGTTTGAAGATTAGTTTTAAGATAGCTTATAAGATTATTTTTTTTTGACAAATTTGCTTTGACAATTTTGCTTATTGCTTGATTTTATTTCTCTACTCTCTCTTTTTGACAACATCAATTAAGATCATTACTCTCTTTTTTTTTAAAAAAAAATAAGAGAGACTCCCCCTCACTATAGTAATCATAAAGGATATTTCAATTTACTCATATGGAAGATATTGTCATTCATAATATTACATCGCACATATATGAGACATTTTTCATATCACAGAATTAAGACATTTCAATTGAGGCCATTCATAAAAAATCAATCCAAAGACATTCATATAAGATAACAGCATATATATATATATATCCAAAATATGATATATGTGTCACAATACATACGAGTCAAGTCAAAATATATAGGCCATACAAAAGTCATGGATAACAAAAAAAAATACAACTATCCATAAGTCAATCAGCCAACCAATACAAAGGCCATAAGCTAGATCCTAGACATAAAAGACTAACTATGCTAGATCTAATAGATATCATGGCTAGAGGCATCAGAATCAAAAGAGTCAGAGATATGATGAGGAGTCTCAGGATCAAAGCCATGGGCACGTCCTCGACCACGTCTGCCTCGGTCACGGATAAAAGTATCGGCACGAGTAGAAGGACGAGAAGTTTTTGAAGCCTGAGAAGCTATAGACTGTGCTAGGAGAGAAAGTCTGATGGTGTCCAATTATTTCACAGCTCTCGTCATGGACTGCATCAAGGCATCAATCTGAGTAGAGATAGTCTCACTGGAGCTTCTGATCTCTCTCCTCAAAAAATCAAAGCCACTCTACAAAATATCTCGAAGCCTAGCTGCCTCTGCAGATAGGTGGGAGACCTTCATGATGTCCTCTTGTGGCTAGAGATGGGCTAAGGCTAATACCTATCTCTGCAAATCTAGAACTCTGTCCGTCAGTCTCAGCACACATCCCTCAAGCTCCTCAAGTCGTGTAGACTGAGCTGTAAGCATCTGAAAGACAGTAGAGATATGAGGGATCAAGATCTGATCTGAAATAGCCTGAGATATCATCCTCTGAACAAAACTTGAGGTGTCAAACTGCTGAGATAAAATGGAAGCAACATGCTGGGACATCAATTCAATCTGATCATCTGCAAGTCTGACCTCTGAAGGATCTACTCTGCTCTTAGACTGTGGTACAGAAATATATCTCCTCATTGACTCTGAGGGACCAGCCTCGTGATCAGACACGAATTGAATATCAGGAGATGTCCTGTGATCACGAGGAGGTGAAGACGGTCCCTCCTCCTCTGCTCTCTCCTCTATTCTCTCCTCAACAACCTTCGACCAACCACCATTAGTCTTTGAAAAACCTATGCGATGCAATGTGTGGCGATTGATAGTGTCAGAATGTGATAATCTGGCGATTACCTCCCTCTCAAAATAGACTCCAAACCTCCTAAAGATCAGGATGAGTGCCATACCATAAGACAAGTGAGCCTTAGACCTATTCAGAGTCTCTCTCATGGCCTCAAACATCAAAGCAGAAAGGTTCAAGGGGGTCTCAGTGATCACATGGTACATGATGCATATATTTCTACTAGATAAGAGATCATGTCTGCCACTCCTAGGGATAAAAAGTTTGATCACCATGTGATGCAAAAGTCTCATCTCTACTGAAAGAATCTTTGCTTCTAATTTATTTAAGTTTTTTGTAAATATTCTTCCTAAAATAACACTTATTCCTTCTTCTTTGATTGGGAGCTCCATATGAGTATAACCTTCACAAGGCAAGTGCAAGATTTGTCCCAAATATAATGAATCAAGAACAATATTAACACTTTTCACTAAAGACTTTACCGTTTTATTGCAGTAACTTAAATTCAAATAGAATTCTCTGACCAAATCTACATAAGTATTTTTCTTCAAAAGACAGTAAAACTCCCATTCTTGATTTTTAATTTTTGATCCAATAGAAAACCCTTCTTTTTCAAAAAAACTTAAAATCTATGTTCTTCCCGGGTTCCACTTTTCAATTAGAGAGAGGTATCTTGCTTGGACTGAGTGGGGACTGTGTAGAGGCTGGAGTAGGGCCTGGAGCTGGGGTTGGAGTAGGAGAGGGCTCGACTGCCATTTTTTTTCTATGCACATCCTCTTCTAACCCACGAACAGATTTTTTTCTCTATGGTAGCTTCAATTTGAAAGCCATTTTGGACAGGAGAGACTTGCAAACAATTTAGAAGACCTAATGAGAGGTAGAGTGGAAAGAATTTTAGAAGAAAGACAAAGATTTTGGAGAGATAAATCATCGATTTATAGATGAGGGTTTGAAGCTAGGGTAAGCTTGATCTATCCCAATGAAGAAGAAAAGGAAGAGGGATTTAGTTCCTAAAAGGGCGATTTGAAAGAGAAAATTCGGTGGGAAGAGGGATTTTAAGATATTTTTGTGATGGAGAGAGTGGAGAGGGAGGAGGTTTTGTTCGGTGGGATAAGGAAGACGAAAGACAAAAAGGGTCGGCTCAATTACAAAAAGAGATTTTCCAATAAAACAGAGCGTCCGATGAGTTTTAATAAAAATTACAAGTTTATCCTAGGATCGATCCTAGGGATCGACTCATGGCTAGAAAAATTAAAAAAATAATGGAAAAATTTTGAAAAAATTTAAAGCTAGAGGGAAGGATGTCTATTTAAGAGATTGATCATATGACGAATAGTTTTGAACTTTTAGGAAAAGAGAAATGAGAGTTGAGCTCAAAAATTGGTTCAATGAATTTTTGGCAAAAATAACTTGGAATCAGAAGGATACTTAAGTTGATGGATCAATGATTCCTAGTTCTCTCCTAATTTCACAAAATCTATCTTCACTTAAGACCTTGGTAAAGATATCAGCCAATTATTTTTCAGTACATACATAATCAAAAATTATATCATGATTTTAGACATATTCTCTTATGAAATGGTGTCTAATTTCAATATGCTTTGATCTAGAATACTGAATTAGATTTTTAGTTAGATTAATAGCACTAGTGTTATCACATCTTATAGAAGTTTCATTGAGTTTGATGCCAAAGTCCTCAAGTTATTGTTTAATCCATAAGATTTGAGCACAGTAATTTTTGACTGCAATATATTTGACCTCGATCGTAGACAGTGCTACCGAATTTTGCTTCTTGCTAAACCAAGAGATTAAGTTAATTTCTAAAAATTGGCAAGTTTCACTAGTACTTTTTCTATCTAATCTACATCCAGTAAAATTGGTATCTGAATATTTTATTAAATCAATTGATGAGTCCTTAGAATACCATAATCTTAGAGTTTGTATACCTTTTAAATATTTAAGAATTCTTTTAACTGCATTTAAATATGATTCTTTTGGATTTGATTGAAAGTGTGCACATAAACAAATACTAAACATAATATCTGATCTACTAGCAGTTAAATATAATAAAGAACTAATCATGCATCTATAAAGTTTTGAGTCTATATTTTTACCTCCTTCATCCTTGTCAAGCTTACATGATGGGCTCATGGGGGTACCAATTGCTTTGGAGCTCTCAATTCCAAATCTTTTGAGTAGTTCTTTTGTGTACTTGCTTTGGGTGATGGACATCCCTTCTTTTATTTTTTTGATTTGGAGTTCGAAGAAGAATGTAAGTTCTCCTATCAATGCTCATCTCGAACTCCCCCTGCATCAGCTTAGCAAAATCTTGATAAAGAGTTTCATTAGTAGACCCAAATATAATGTCATCAACGTATATTTGTACAAGTAAAATATCATTATGATTTTTTTTAATGAAAAAGATTATATCTATATTTTTTTTAAAAAATTATTATTAAGCAAGAATTTACTTAACCTTTCATACCAAGCTCTAGATGCTTGTTTTAAATCATATAAAGCTTTGTTTAATTTGAAAACATGATTAGAAAAAGCATGATTTTCAAAACTGAAAGGTTATTCTATATATACTTCTTCAGCAATATAACTATTTAAAAAAGTACTTTTGACGTCCATTTAGAATAACTTAAAATTCATAAAGCATGCATATGCAAGTAAGAGCCTAATTGCTTCTAATCTAGCAACAGGTGCAAAGATCTCATCAAAATCAATTCTCTCTTCTTGATTATAACCCTTTGCAACTAATCTTGCTTTATTCCTAATTACATTTTCATGTTCATCTAATTTATTTCTATATACTCATTTTGTGCCAATTACAGAATAATTTTTAGGTCTTGATACTAAAGTCCATATATTATTTTTTTCGAATTGATTAAGTTCTTCTTGCATTGCATTTATCCAATTATAATCTTTTCAGCTTCATCTATGGTTTTAGGTTCAAAATGAGAAACAAATGTAAAATGATTGTATGCATCTCTAAGTGAAAAATGAGTTCTTACTCTATGTGTAGGATCACCAATGATTAGTTCTTTGGGGTGATTGTGATCATACCTCCATTCTTTAGGTAGATCATTTGTACCTTGAGATTGTTCTTGTTGTTCTTCACCTTCATCCTCTTGTTTGTTATCATATTCTTCTTCATTTTGGATTGTTGAGTTTTTTAGGGTGAGCTCCTTCATCCCTTCTATAAGAGGATCTGTATCATCAATACCTTCTCTCTTCCTTGAAGGAAGATCATTAGTCTCATCAAAAATATGTATTGACTCCTCTACTACTAAAGTTCTTTTGTTGAAAATTCTAAAAGCTTTGCTAGAAGAGGAGTAACTAAGAAAAATAGCTTCATCAAATTTTGTATCAAAATTTTCTAATCTCTCTTTATTATTGTTCAAAACAAAACATCGGCAACCAAAAACATAAAAAAATGCAATGTTTGGTTTTCTTTAGAATTGGTCTAATTAAAGCACGGTTTAAAATATAACATGTCGTGTTAATTACTTCCGTCCAAAAGTATCTTGGGAGGTTGCTTGCACATAGCATGGTACGGATCATTTCTTCAAGAGTTCTATTTTTTCTTTCTACTACCTCATTTTGTTGGGGTGTCCTAGGTATTGAAAAGTTATAGTCAATGCTTTTTTCATCACAAAACTTTTTAAAATCTTGATTTTCAAATTCAATTCTATGATCACTTCAAATATTTTGAATTGAAAAACTTTTTTTATTAGTAACTCTTCGATAAAATTTTGAGAATACATAAAAAGTTTCATCCTTATGTGCCAAAAAAAACTCATGTAAAATGAGAGAAATTATTAATAATTACAAAGTCATAATATTTTTCACCTAAACTAGTAGTTCTAGTGGGTCCAAATAAATCCATATGCAATAATTCTAATAGCCTAGAAGTTGAAACAATATTTTTAGATTTGAATAAAATTTTTGTTTGTTTATCTAGTTGGTATGCATCATAAATTTTATCCTTTTTAAAATTTAATTTAAGTAGACCGATAACCAATTCCTTCTTAATAAGTTTTGAAAGTGAATGCATGCTAATATGTGCAAGCCTATGGTGCCAAAGCCAACTAGTCTCATTAATTTTGGCATTCAAAGCTACTAGGCATTACATGTTTATCTTGGAAAGATCATTCAAATCTATCATATAAACATTACCATGTCTATGCCCAACAAATTTAGTGCCTTTATCATTGGGACTAGTTACTATGCATAATGAAGATTCAAAAATAACTTTGTACCCTTTATCACAAAATTGACTAATGCTTAATAGATTATATTTCAGACCATCTACTAATAAAATATTTTTAATATACTTGGAGGGAGTGATACCAATGTTACCTATATCGATGATCTTTCCTTTGTCATTGTCTCCAAAGGTGACCATCCCTCCATATTTTGCATCAAGTGTGATAAATTAAGATTCATCACCGGTCATATGTCTTGAGCACCCGCTATCAAGATACCATTTTCAATTTATTTCTTGAGATGCAAGACACACCTACATACAAAAATCAAGTTTTGACTTTAGGTACCTAAGTTTTCTTGAATCTTTTTTGGTTAGTCACAATAGTTCCTTTTGGAACCCATATTTTTTTCACATTAGAGTTTTCAGATTTGCTACAGAAACATGTATAGTATTTGTGTCATACTTTATCATAATTAAAAGAAATAATATTTAAAAATTTATTGCTTGATGAGTTCACAAAGATATTTTTCTAAAAATTTTATTTCTTTAAGAGATTATAGCCAAGACCAGCTTTGTCATAAAAAGGCCTTTTGATTGTCAAATATCATTTAAAGTTTATTTTAACTTAGAGTGAACTTTTCTACCATAGATTTTAACTTAGCAATTTCATTTTTCAAGTTCAAAATTTTTTGTGTCAAAACCAATTTTTCATTTGAAATAATCTCATTTTTTTTAGTAAAAATTAATTTTTTGATTTCAATTCTTTATTCTTTACCCCTAACTTCTTTAGATCATTAACTAGATCATAAAATACCTCTAGAAGTTCTTCAAAAGTAAAGTTATCAGGGGTTTCAGCGTTTACCTCATTTTCATTTGCCATAAGGCACAAATTGACTTACTCTTGTGAATCTTCTTCTTCGAAGCTTGACTCATCACTGTCACTCCATGTAGCCACCATAGCCTTTTTCTTGTACTTCTTGGGGCCCTTCTTAAGTTGTGGACATTCGGACCTAAAGTACCCCGACTTCTTACATTCATAACAAATAAGGAACTGCTCCTTATCATTCTCTTTGCTATGCTCTCCTTTTGTAGGTGGTCTCTTCCTCATCCCTTGTTTTTTTTTCTTCAAAAATCTCTTAAACTTTCTAGTGATGAGGGCTAATTCTTCATCTTGCTCTTCATTTTCTGTTTCATCGGATTCCTCATCGAGTTGAGTAGTGAATTTGTGGGCGATTATCCTCTTCTTTTTGACATTTTCTTCTTGATGTTATTTCATGCTTAGCTCGTGCATCATTAGCGATCCTAGAAGCTCCTCCAAGAGTAAGACATTCAGATCTTTGACTTCTTGGATTGCAGTCACTTTAGCCTCCCAAGTCCTTAGTAAAGATCTAAGAATCTTTCTCACAAGATCGCTGTTAGTATAAGACTTACCAAGACTTTTTAGACCATTAATAATATCCGTAAAATGAGTAAACATTTCAGTTATTGATTCATCATGCTTCATTTTAAAGAGTTCATATTTGTGCACAAGCATGTTAATTTTTGATTTCTTAACTTGATTAGTATCTTCATGAGTTATTTCTAACCTATCTCATATTTTCTTAGCCGACATGCATGTTGAAATGTGATTAAACTCATTAGCATCTAAAGCACAATATAAAACATTCATGGCTTTAGCATTGAGTTGAGCCATTTTCTTGTCAACCTTATCCCATTCTCTTTCAGGTTTGGTTGATTCTACACAATCAATTATCTTAGTGGGTATGTGTGATCCATTAACTATGATACTCCACGTATCATAATCAAGTACTTGAATAAAATTTTTTATCCTAACTTTTCAATAGGTGTAGTTTGATCCATTGAAAAGTGAAGGTCGGTTTGTGGACTGCCCCTCGGTTAGTGAAGCACCAACTTGAGTTGCCATAGATCTTTAGCTCTTTGATGGTTAAATCAAAGTAGGGCTAGAGCACCGTGCTCTGATACCACTTGTTGTCTAGCTATGCAATCCAAGAGGGGGGTGAATTTGGTTTTTAAAATTTTAAAGTTAATTTAGAACCACAAGGATTAAGTAATAATAAGTAAATTATATGTAGTAAGTAATTTAAGCAAGATGTAGAGATGAGATGCAAGAGTGCAAGAAAATAAAGAAATTTAAAAAGAGAGCAAGTAAGCACAACACAAACAATCAAGATTTATAGTGGTTCGATGCCAACCTTGCACCTACATCCACTCCTCAAGCTCCTACTTGAGAATTTAAATCCAATAAAACATATTTAATCAAGAATACAACGTCGGTACCTCCGACTCTAGCTATCCTAAGCTAGAACACTTGTTTCTCGAGTACAAACCAACCCAATACAATTCGATTCAAGATTCGGACAAACTTTTCTAAGTTTTGGAACCCTTCCAAAATTAAAGATCAAGACAAAACAGAGTATATGAGTTAATCACACGAAAATACAAGTTTAGCTCCTTTAATGAGCAAATAAAACTTTAAATATACTTTACACAATACGGAGGAAGCTTTTCTGATTTTTCTCAAGATTGTTGAAGACTTGAATGAGCTCTTGAGGGGTTGGTGAACTTGAATTGAAAGCTTCTTTTGCTTGAAGAGGTCTTTTTGCTTAGGACTGAAATGAATGCTTGAATCTCTTTTTTTTTTCCCTCCTTTAAGTGTCTTTATATCTTCAATGGATGGTAGATAGTAATCTGGACAGGATTAGAGCCATTGGAGTGCATTAAATGAATATTAAATGCAGTCAAAAATGAGTTGAAAAATTAACCATTACGGAGATTTTTCATCGCTATGAGTCGACCTCTGCACAAGGGTTGACTCATAGGATCGACCTCTGTAGCGCAGAATAGAAAGTCACTGTTCTGTATCTTTGGCTTGCACAACAACAGAGGTCGACTCATAGGGTCGTTTCCTTTGGGTGTATCAGCCAAAAATAGCATGCCGTTCAGCCCTTTTGACAGGGATCGACCCTAGGAGTCGATCCTTTTCTTTAAATTTGATTTTCTCTCAACATACACATCCAAAAAATGTGAAATTGTCTCCAATAGATCACAAATCTTCTGTTCTTGCTCTTGAAGCTTTCGAATTAGAACTTAGTAAAATTATGATTTTGCCTCTGAAATACAATAAATCTTTTTCCAAGCCAAAATCATTAGTAACCCCCTCAAATATTTTGTAATCATCAAAATCAATTCAAGAAGCAACAAATACTTTTTTATCAAAGAGTAGTTTAGTAAAAATATCATTTATCCTCTCTTTCATTTCTCCTATACCAAATAGAAAAGGTAATCATTTTCATCCATCTTTCTATATTTACCAAATAGACAGATGGATGATTTTTCATCCATCCATCCTTCCTCTCTCCCATCCATTTTTCCTTTCTCATCTATCCTTCCTCCAATCCATCCTCCATACCAAACAAAGCATAAGTCAAAAATCGATCTTATTAGGTCTAATATGCCTGTCCTAAGTTCTTTGAGCCTTATTATACCGGAGTTGGGCAACATGTAAGAATTAATTTCCAACGGTTAGATTTGGAACAGAATTTCTTGATTCAACATCGTTCTACCATGTAATATATCCTGCACTTTTATGTCATGCTTTTGACGGAGCTCTTCCTGAGTTTCGTGTCTTCTAAATATTACATTTATTTCATTTCTTCTTAGCTTTTAGATTTGAGAGTAAACAGGTTAAGCCACTCTTTTCCCCAAAACCTCTCTATCTCTTTTCCTCTTCTGATTTCCTGGACTCTGCATTTGTTTTGGATCAAGTGGCATCCACCAAATCCAGTGGTTCATAGGCGCCAAAGTCTGAAATTAATTGCCTTGGTCATGGTACCTTTGAACCAACTGAAGAGTTTTCTGATGTGCTCTCAATGGGCTCAATTGGGCGTCAATTTTTTAAATATAAAGTACAAATTATATGTTTACGCTTCAACTAACTTCACATTTGACTAGACTGCTGGTCCCCCTCCGAAAAGAAGAAGAAGAAGAAGAAGACCAGACTTTTGGTCAGGCTGAGTTAGGTCATGGGCAAGTTGCTCATGCTTAGCCCAAACTTACTTAGAGCCTTAAAAATCTCACTTGTTCTGGCTCCAATATCTGCATCTCAAATTGGGTTCTAGTAAGGACCAAATCTCAATTGGTAGCAGAGCAAACTAAGACCTATTATTGCTTTATTTTTTTCAATATATATCTCTATATATATTTGGGGGTAACATTATCATTGATACCTATTGGTAATGTCTAATTGGCAATACTTCATTTCTCCTATCTTACTTTATGGTGGCAGTGGATCTTTTAAAAGTAGTGCTAAACTAGCAACTTATTGTTCATTGGAGTAGGAAATGATGTTGAGTAAACATGGAAAATAGGTATTTAATCCTAAGTAGCACCAAACCTTATAGATGAATGGTGTTGGAAACATATGAAGGCAAATTAGGCATCTAGGGCTCTCTGGGCTCCCAGTAGAAACCTTAATCTATCTTGATATGATTCCTCCATCATGGTTCTGAATGGCATATGTGTCCTATCTTCATTTCCTCTGCAGTTCTATGTCTTAGTTTATTTGACCAAACTTTCATGATCTACAAAAAGGTTGATTCAGGACATTAACCCATTGCCTGAAATTTGATTTTATAACACGCATGCATATATATATATATATATATATATATATATATATATATATATATATATATATATATATATATATATATATATGAAAAACAATCTAGATTAATATTCAAAAACATGTTTAGAAACTCAAAGCAATAAATTTTAATTAAATTTGCATTAAACAAAAAATACACATAAAAATATAATTTAAGAAAATAACAGTATCCATGATATATACTTTTTTTATCAAGTCTATACGTCTATCCATGATAATTATATCTTCATTTTATTAACAAAAAAGATTGGAGGCTCCCCAGCTACTATTTATCTAAAACTTTGAATCTCAAGCTGCTAACCAATCTGGACCAACCGCCGTCCGGTTCTTCTCCTGCCACACCAAGCGGCCCACCCAAACCCGGTCTTGGTTTTGCCCAACCCGGTTTGTGGGGTCCATCGAACAAATCCCATTTCATTAGTCATCACACGTTCCGCTCGAGCTGCTTGCTGTCTGAGACCAGACAGCCATACCGGGCGGGCACTTGGATTCTTCATCGGTGCATCCGAATTCCAAACTCTAGAATCAGCGCTGTCGTAATCTTCTTCATCTTCTACGGCCAAACCCAGCTCTCGCTCTGCACCGGCCTCACCAAACAAGTGGCCTCGTCAAGTCCGCCGCCGCCGCCATGGCCTCGCCGGCTAAAGAAACCAAGATAACACCCAGTAATCTTCTGCCTCCCGCTCGCTTGTTTCCAAAATTCTATTCTTTTCTTTCTTTAGAATAATATCTCCAAGTCTTGAAACAAAGGAGAGAACTTTTGATTTTACCCGAATTTGATGCCCTATTCTTCCAAAGAAGAAAAGGAGATCGAATTCTAACACCCGGTTTTTCCCTAAATCACTACAAACTATTCTACGTTTGATTGTTGTACTTCAATTAGACGAGTAGTCGACGCTTGGGCCTTGGAAGGAATTTGCTGCAAGTCTGCAACGAAATCTTCTAAAGAATTGATAGTTAGCCATGTAGAATAAACAGGAATCTATTAGGCATCGTTTGCGAAGAAGCAAACTATCCTTTTGTTAGGAGATGCGCAACGTAGATGGATCTGAAAGACATAATCTCATAACCATAAAGGAAATTTCTTATCTTGCTTAAAGATCGGGAGAGTTGATGTTAGTTTGATGGTTGGCATTGACAATTTTCGACGATTATTGAGATGAATCCATGAAAATTTGTAAGCATTGACTGGATGCGCATTTTGGATTCCCCATTTTTGTTTATCTTGAAAAAAGAATCTGCATATGCATCTGCATAAAACGATTTGTAGAACACTGGATGTTGCAGCCTCTCTTAACCTTGCTGAATGGGTTCTGGTGAAAGGTATTATGGACTTACAGTATTGTTTGGGTTAAAACAAAGGCATCAAACTTTTTAACCAATGGAGGTTTCAAAACCACTTATCATAGGGGAGAAATTGAGGGATTTGAAGATCAGCAAGGGAAATCTATAAAGGAAGATATATATTACTCATTTGCATTGGGTAGATGATACCTTTAAGTTTTATGTAATTGACCTTCCTGAGCTTTATAAGTTTTATTTTATCATCACTGGCTTTGAGTTGGTGACAGGATTGAGAATGAATTTTAATAAAATTAATATCATTGGTATTTCCTTGGATGACTGTGACTTGAAAAAGGTGTTAATCTATCAAGGTTCTACCTTGAAAAGTTGCATCACAGATACTGAGGCATCCATTTAACTATATAGAACTCCAAATATGCATGCTAAAGTTTTAATGTGTTGAGCTTCTAGGCAAGTTTGTATCTTTTGAGAGGAATTGTTTTTGTCAACTATGTGCTTTTGAATTTGCAAATCTTTGATCTGTCAAGTCCACTTGTGGCTCTTAAATTGTACTCAGAGAGACTCTTGTTGGAGAGAATGAGCATCTACATAGTTTTGGAGATTCATTAAATGAATTTGATACAACTTTTCTCTCCAAGGAGTGAGGTGGAGTTGTGCTTATAAGATTGAAGAACATGAAATTGGTCAGTTTATTAGTGGTGATAGAGGATTAATCCTTGAAGTATCTAAAAATTTATGATTGTCAGGTCTTTTCAACAAAGAGTAAATTAAATGGAAGAGGTGAGTGGATTGTGCTATGCATTCAAAAGAATGTCTTTTTTTCCTCTTTTCCTTTTTCCAGAGGGGTGTTGAGGTTCATTTCATGATTTCTAAAGTAATCTTCTCTTTTAAGGAAGGTAAATAAAGTGATAATTTGTGAAATGTACTTCTGGTGGTAAGATCTTGATTGGAAGATGGGAGATCAAGGGACCCTTCATCTTTTGGGGTTTTGGCACTGTAAACGGAATAATATGGCTTGAAGTCTATAAACTTTTTATGAAACCTTTGTATGGATAATTGTGACGGAAAGAAAAAAATAAATGCTCCAGTGCTGTGCTGAATGCCAAACTGTTTGTTGCTTACTTCCTTTCCGTGGCATATTGAACTTGGTGCTGCAAAGGACATTAGCATTTTCCTTGGTCTTTCACCACGCATAAAGCAACCAAGATAGTTTTGCCTTTATGTGTTCAAGAAGTTTGTTTTTATTTTTATTTATTTTAATTTTAAATAACGAGCAAATATGTATGGCTCATAATATATTTTGTCCTGCTAATCCTTACCTTTTGGTTGAGGGGTTGGCAATGCCTTCTGTTAGTATTATTTTCTTGATCATTGTTATTTTGGTCACCTTAGAAAAGATCCATTCATGCTAGCTTAAATCTTCCTTTTGTTCTTGATCTTTGATACAAACTGTGAGCTCTTATCCTAAAATGGCTTTGCCAGTACATTCCCTGTGATATAAGTATTGGTTATAACCCTATATTATTCTGCTTAGATTGTCACGAGATTGCTCAATTTGGAAGCAAGTTGAGGTCTAAGTGCAATAGGTGATATCGGGTTGTGAGAGTGTGCCACTGCAAGATAGTGGATAGTTTTCTGCTCCCTTCTCTCTTTCTCTATCTATGTGCTTGGATAACTATCTTGTGTTAAGTTCAAAGAGTTACAGCTACACAGAGGAGATTAAGCTACTATTGAGACTTGAGAGGTATGTGTAGGGTTTCGCTAGAGGATATATAGTTCAATTGGAGAAACTTTTAAAAACACCACATTGGGAAAAGCTGGGATGAAAAAATGTAGAAGAGAATTCTGGTTTTAGTCAGCGTACACTTGGGAAAGTCAACTGACAGTTATGTAGAGATGAGTAGTGAGATGTAACGGCATTTAAAGATTGTAGGCATACAAGGATGGTAAAAAAGGTCTATCTTTCTTGGTATTGAGATGAGATACTTCATGCAGTCAAAAGGAGACACGACATAGATATTTTTTGCAAGGAAAAGGGAATAGAGGATCAAGTAGGGATTGTATGAGATTTCAATAAACAAGGGGGCTGACCAGTTGAAGTATGTGCATTTTAATGATAGATTAACCTCTGCTAGAACTCTAAGAGAGATGCCAACACAGCCTGGTTTTTTGGAATAAGGTGTACAAAAGAAAAGTAGATATGGGAAGAAGAGCAATTTTCTGACAATGTAGACTACGAAAGATAGAGCAATTTTCTAACCATGTAGATTACATTTTCTTTTCTAAGAGAATAGTCAATGACATTTTTAGAAGAGATCAGGAAATGATGAATGTTAGATAAAGGATGCACGAGAACCCTCAATAACTGAATAACTATTTTAGTTCTAATGACTATGAAATTTTAATGCCAAGAAATTTATTTAAATTGGCTAGGAGATTTGATATGTTGTGTACATGAAGCAAGGACATATTACGCAAGTGGATGGGAAGAATATTGGTCATTGCTTTTCTTGATTGTGTCTTGTTAGTCACAACATATATACATGATAAGAATAAAATAAAACTTAGTAAAATGGCATTGGTTGGTTTATATTACTCCGGTGATCAGGGATTCAGAGCTCAGAAGGCTTTGTTTCTTAAAGTAACAAATAGCATAGAGTTTTTTGAGGGAAGGGTTTATTTTATGCCTCACTGAATTAGTAATTTAGTAGGAGAATTTGGATCCAGTTTGATATTGCCATACCTATTAGATATTTGTTGGCCTTTCCAAAATCCAAAGAATTTCTGTTCTTATTTATTATTATTGAAGTCAGTTCAAAGATCTTTTTGGAGTTCGGTCAGGAGTTTTTGGAAACTCAACTACAGAAGTTTTCAACCAAATTCCTGATGCACTGTGTTGATCGATAAATTTTGAAAGTCCAAGTTATAATAATTTGCAACTAACCACAATTGAGACAAGGTCTTTCTCTTTGTTTCCTCCTTTTGTTAATGTTCCTGTTTGGTTAATGGTCTAACAGAATAGTGCATAATGCTGTATTCTTAATTGCATGAATTATGCTATCTTCTGTTTCCTACTTAATGATTTTTGTTTATTATTATTAAGGTCAATTATTTCTTTTCGATTTTTGTAAATGCTTATCTACAAGGCAATTCATTTCTCAGGTTCCACAAAGTCAGTAGCAGTTGTTGGTGGTGGAGTTAGGTATGATTATTTTAATTATTGGTTTTGATGGTAGTTCATCATGCTTCTACTTGAATCCTGTCATAGATTTATTAGAGTGCAAAATGTAACAACATGAAGGCTTCAATTTGCTGACAGCTTGATGTCAATCCAGCAGTGTTGTCGGTTTGATTTTGTTTGATGATTCAAATTTACTCTTGAAATTTTCTTCAACTTAATTTTCTAGATTTTAACATGCCTTGTTGAGAGATATCCTTTTATTATTCTTGGCAAGTATCTTGTAGAATGCAGAGTATGTCTGTAATGTGCTACATTAGAGAATTTTGTTTGTTTGTTTCTTGTATAATTTCGAACTCTCCTCACACAAATGAGCAGCGACCCCTTTTGCTTGATTAGACAGTTTTGTCAATGACTGTCACTCATGTTTAATCAGATGAGTTGGAGGAGGATGATACCAGTTTCAAGTGGAATCTTAGTTTGACTCTTTTTTTGGTTTATCTATTTGATATGTAATCTACATGACTGTCTTGGCAAAAAGAAAAATTAGTGATATTTCAAGCAATATACTTTTGTATTAATGTGGTCTCATGGATTAATCACAGCTTCTTGTCCATAAATTACTGTGAGCTTTCATATATAACTGAGGGATTCTTATCTTAAACACATGGATTTGTGTACTTAAGAAGTCTTTCCATATCTGATGGTGGTTTATTTAATTGTTTGATGCATGCACATGTGGTCTATGGAAGCTTGTTGTAAGCCATTATCACAAATGATTTTCCTACTTGATCATTTACTTTTTGAATGCTCTTTTGGTAAGAATATTAATGTCAAGGATTCTGAGATGGTTTTCAGTGGGCTAGCTGCTGCCTATAAACTTAAATCAAATGGTTTGAGTGTCACCATTTTTGAAGCTGATGGAAGAGCTGGAGGCAAAATCAAAAGCAGTTCAGAGAATGGTTTTATATGGGATGAAGGGGCAAATACAATGGTGAGTTAAGAGCAACTCATGCCTTACTCTTGAACAAGAGATCATAATATCTATTTGCAGATTTATTTGGGCATCATACACAAACTAAATTAAATGTTTGTTTGCTGAGGTAAGGATGTTTGATAAGTGGTTGATGAGCATTTATTATCTGGGCATCATAACAATGGGGTCCACTTGACCCAAGATGTCTTACTATGTGCAGACAGAGAGTGAAAAGGATGTTGGAAGATTGATTGATGATCTAGGTCTTCAAGAGAAGAAACAATATGTACGCAGTTATTTCTTCTTGTACATCATAAGAATTATTCTAGCACATTCACATAATATCAAGCAAACTATTTTTATTTATTTTTCAAGCATACTGATCATTGTGCATGATGTAACTTGTACAGAGCTTCAACATCTAGAATTAATTGACTTATCTGCAACATCACTCTTTTCCATTTGTCAAATTAATTTTTTCTTTCTTTTGTTTAGTTCTCGATTAGTAAAAGTTGATTCTGAAATATGTTGATGTCAAGACATGGTGCGGCTAAGATTGTTTTAGATGACTTAATGAAGGTTTAAGGTGATTTGGCTAGTATTTTTTGAACTCTTTCTTGGTGTTATTGCAAGATTTACGTAGTCTTTTTTGAACAATCTGTAATGCAAGATTGATTTACCAAATTTCTTGTTTTCATGTGAATTTCTGAAGTTTAACCTTTTGGAAAATATAAAATTCCAATTATTTTTTTTTTGTTTATGTATCCGAGATCGATGCATCTTGATGTATGCAGGAAAGTTCCATAACATGCATGTTTTAGTAGCAAGAAACTACCACCTAGGATAGTGCATCTACTTCCTAAGTTTTTCCTTATTCAATTATTTTTATCAAAGACCCACGTCCCCATGTTGTTCCTGAATTCACACCTGCATCAGCACCTGCTTCTGGTAACTAGGATGCAAGTTCTGTGGTATGACAATTTAAAGTAACCTTAAAGAAGACTTTACAAATATTGTACTTGCAAGGGCAGAGTCCATATGAATCCAGCTTTACAAATATTGCACTTGCAAGGGCAGAGTCAATGTGAATCCAGAGTTTATGTCACTTGGAATCAATGTTTGCTGTTTCAAATATGGTGGATTTGGACTCTCCCTCATCACTGTTCCTCTCCACCAGCTTCATGAACATGTATTGATAGAAATTGAATCTTTTTGTTATAAGTAGGTGTAATTTTAGGTATTTTAGGCAAAAAAGTGGCAATTTGAATGTAAACCATTGCACTTTTCATCCCAAACCATGTCTATTTTGTCTTGAAAAATGAAACAAACATATGTCTCCAAAAAAACGAAGCAAACATGAAGTTTTTTGTTTTATTTCAATTTATGGAATATTTTGCCTGAAATTTGAACCCCTGATGTTTATTGAGTTTATCCTCAGTGGCATCTTTATATCTTTCTGTGCATTTATCTTCTCTTCCTCCATGTTAAAGCATATGCCTTTTTCCCTTCAGGCAGCTGAATATGCTATCCTGTTATTAGCTTCAAAGCAAGGTTTATTTTATTGTTGTTCTGATCCCTCTGTCAGGCACTTAGGTATCTTTAGGCATTTTCCTTTTGTCATGGCCATGCTTTATAAATTTCTTGATACTTTTGCTTTATCAGTTTTCCTTATTTTTGTCATAATTTGTTCTTTAATACGAATGGATGACAAAGCAAATTGTTTAGTCAGTTCTTAAGAGATGGTATAAAGACCTTTCGTTGTGGTGGTTATATGATTTTTGGGGGCACCACCATTGATTTTTCTTTTAAAAGAGAAGAGAAGCAAAGTTGATGTTTTTAATCCTGAAAATTGGCATGTCTAAGAGAACTATGCATTCTTGACCTGAAGCATGCCTGTGAGTCATCTTCCTTTTTGCCTCCTTGTAAATTGGAATTGACCTACTATTCGGGATCTTTTGTTTGCTTATTGTTTTCCAGAGAAAGCTCTATGTATTGATACTGCTTATATTTAATATCTTTAGCCTGATTGCATTATTTGGCTGATGTAATTGAATGTTGCCTTATGAGACAGCCTATTTCTCAAAACAAGCGATATATTGTGAGGAATGGAATGCCGCAAATGGTAACATATTTTTGTCAGAACAACTGGGCTTTTCCTTGTCTGTACATTCTGTTTTACTTTCATATGAATTAACCTATGCTGCTTATCTGATGCCTCTGCTTGCTTTGTATCTCAGATTCCATCAAATCCCATAGCTCTGATTACAAGTAGCATTCTGTCTCCACAATCAAAGGTTTCTTCTGCCATTTAATTTCAGATGAAAGCATTTTGCTACCCCTTTATGTTTGTTGGGTGAATTCTCTTATGGAATGATGGTGTAATGACCAAATATGTCTTATGTTAACTGTTATTTTTTTTTTTATTTTTTTTTAGAAGTTGTTTCAAATTAAATGCTGGTGCCAGTTCTCAAGCAACTGCCTTTTTCTCCTAATCAATTATTACTTTAGACTGGTGAACAATTTTAGATGTCTACAGAAAGTATTAGATAATGCTTGGTTCTTATTTAGATAATGTCTGGGTCAGTCAGTTTAACTAACAGAACAATTTGTTCCACTTACAGCAATAATTACCTGAAATCAACGTTTCATGTGCTGTTGGTATGGCCCGTATCAGACAGTACATATTGCCTATACTAACCCTACTGTATGGGCCATGGTAGCTAAACTGTCAGTGCAGCCATGTGCCATGTTCTGTATTGTACCATATTTAGGGGTCCATATAGTGTTTTTTTAGAACTTTTCTTAAATAATTAAAATTGCAAACAGAAAATGGATAAGTTCTTAGCATAGTCTCCCATTTTATGTGCAGATCTCTACATGCTCTACTATTTATCCCGCTTACCAACTGGAAAAGAAATATGCAAGCCTGCAACTACAACACTTGGCTTCACTTTCTTTGGAGACTGGGCTTTCCATTATCTGTTTCAAGAGAAATAACATGGTAGTAATCATGTTGTATTAAGAATAACAATAGAAATAATGTCTAGGTTCTAATTATGGTAATTTGATGGATTTGTAATATCACAATAATTGCTAAAATGAAAAAGGCACCTAACTTGGTTCTTTAATGTTTATATTAGTTTCGTCAATGTAGATCTTGTCCAAAATAGAGCTTTTTGGATTAAAAATCATTATATTTTTGGGGTGATGGAGGCTTGCAATCGATCAATTGGGGCGAACTATGGAGTACCACCTAAGCTGAAACATTGAGTCATTAAACAGGGTAACAGACCTTTGGGACAAAAATTTGTTCTGCCTTTATCCTGATAAAATTTTCCTTCAACAGTGCAGTATACTCCTTTTGTTCCCTAACTAAATTTACCACTGATTCACTGCTGCCTTGACATTGACTAGATCTGGATCTTTTTTCTGATCCCCTACTCTCTTGATAGTAGCTGATACTTGCTTATCTTAGAGCTGGATTTCCTGCTTATTCAGCTGAAACATCTCCTTCACCTTCCATTGTCTTTTGCTGGGCCTGGCCAAGCCTGGTCCTGTTTGTTATCAATAACCTCTAGAGCATACCTGTGTCACCTCCTTCAGGGTGCACTTCTTCTCTCTTCCCATCCCCTGAATATTTCTGCTACTGCTTTCTCATCCCTCGAAAAGGTCCCATGCTTATTATTCTCTCTCTAATTCCTCTCCATCTTCTTCATCCTCTGTCAGCCATAGCCAGATTGGTATCCAACTTCAATTTAGGAGTGGATATGGGGCCGTTGTTTAGGGAGCATAAGCCTTAGGTTATTGCGAAATAAATACAATCTCCTTCTTCCCCCTACATGAGCAAATCCAAGCTAGAACCTTTGCTACCCATTTCTTCTCTCTGTAAGTTTCTCTTTCACTCTCTCTTTGTTCCTGTTGACCCTCTTCCTCTTTTCTATAAGAACCCAATGCTATGATTTGGCAACAAGCGTGAAATGAGGTTGTCAGGGTTCACCTAATAAGAATCGTCATTGATCTGTAACTTAAGTGTAGGCTTGGTCCTCTCCCAAGGGAGAGAGGGATGAGGTTAGAGATGTAGGTGGAGGGAAGACAAAGCTGCTCTATTGAAGAGGTGAGGTCCCTTTTCTTATCCTTTTATTTTTTGTCTGGATAGAGATGGAAAAGATTTAAAAGGCCTGTTTGGCTTAGGAGGCACCCTGCAGTTAGCAGCATTCAGTGGACTGCATGCCATGTGATCTACTGAACCAAATTCAGATATTTGATATCTGAATGAAATGGGGTTTGGTACATATATATATCAGTTAATTCTCTTGTTTGGCCTACTTTGGAACTGGTAAGTTTAATAGTGGTCAAACCAGATAAAAATGTACGATACAAGCTTTTATTTTATTGTGTTTCATGTTTCATGTTTGTTATGTGTATTCAAGAAAGAGAAATCACCAACCAGCCCTGATTCCTCTGATTTGAATTAAAAGTCATGGATTGCAGGGAAAATAAGAGCTTGATCTTTTAGTCAACTCACTATACGCATCTGGATTTAATTGGCATATGTCTAATGCCTAGATTTTCTTAAATCTTCTAGATTTGGTTTTGTATAAATGTGAGGCCTGGGCTTAATTAAAAAAAAAAAATATTAACCAGTCTTTCTGCATTCTCTTATTTTTTATATTTTATCAACATAAATTTAGGGAGTGTTACTTTAGTCCAATTTTAACGTGATTAATGCTTCTTCATGCATAATTCATCCTAACAAGTTGACATGAGGCCACTTAGTGGGACCCAAAGGGGACAGAAATTAGGGAATAGACCAACCCACTATCTTGCTATCTTCTTATGAGAAATAAAGTAGACATGATGCTTTTCAATATTTGGGATAAAACTATTGGCTTAAAAATATCTGATTTTGGGTTTTAAAGAATCGGTAAGGATTGTAGGTAAGGATTTCCTAGGGTTTTAGGTCAAGAAAGGAAAAGTATTCATCGAACTGCCCCATACCGCCCAATACGGGACATACTGTACCATACCGTATCAGTACACCAAACCGGCTCGTACCAATATAAACGTACCATACTGTACCGTGTACCGATACTATAGTGAGATTTCATTGGTACGGGGTCGGGTACCAAGACGGCGAACCTTGAGCGCTATGTTTGACTTGTAATTAAATTCAAGCCAAAGAAATTTATTTCGGTAGATAATAAAGATAAATTGATGTTCAAAGAGTTCTAGGCTTCTAGCAGGCTGCGGTATTATATCTAGGGATGAATCTCAAGTTGGATGGCTCCTAAGGCCTTAGCAGACTACAAAGAAGGCTACAGATCAAGATTTTAAGTATGATACAGAAGATCTATGTTCAGGTTAGTTCAGGAGAATAGATAACTATCTGCAAATGAAGAACAAAAAGTAGAACACTCATGGTGATCAATTAACAGCAGAAGATTTAGGAAAATAGAGTGAGAAAGAGAGATTTATAGGAAGAAAGGGAGAGGAAAAGCAGCCAACCTGATTGAATCTTTTTGTTTTTCTCCTCTCTTCAAAAGAACTTACCATTGACTCCTATAACCGTTGGATACTCATCCTCTTTTTTGACCCTGCCATCCCCCACAATTCCTAGTTTGAGTCCATTGGGACTTTAGAATAGAAGGAATAAAACAAAAACCCTTTTGCATTGCTGCTGCACTACAGTGCTTTCTACAGTAAATAAAAGGAATTCCTTTGCTCAGGTGCCTATTACTTTTCTAATTGAGGGTTAGCAAAAGATAATGAATAAAACTATGATTCGGCTGATAAAAAATCCCCATCATACAAACTATCTTCTAAGTGATCAAAATTACCGGAAATTCAAATCAGCAAATGTTCCTGGACTGCAAGTGAATATTTGAAATGTGATTTGTTTTGACCTTGGCTTTCAAAATTTGGATATGATCCTAAATTCCCTGATTAATCAATTGGCCTCCCTGTTGAGCACATCCATCATTGAGAACTGCCAGCTAAAAGCGCTATTGGTTGTTCCTTGAGTATTTTCACCACTTTTTATGTCCATTGCTCTGGCCATTATCACAAGTAACACCCTCTTAATGTTTAATTTATTAGGAAAAAAGAACTTACCCTATATTAATGCATAATTTGTTTCCTTTGGTAGATTTTTCAGCTGACCCCATAACCTACAGCATTGTCCATCCTTTCTGTTGATCTACATTGGCCAGGATAAGATATTCCAACCAGCCTTAACAAGTGGTCTTATGGGTGACTGTCACACTTCAATTCGGTCCTCTTCATCATCTCCAGGATCATGGTGTCAATAGAATACTTCTTGGTTACCTTTTTCATCATTAGCAAATGGATTATACACACTTTTGTTTACCCATCGTTATTCATCTACATTCGAATTCTTAGGGATTCGTTTGTCATAAGTAGATATATTATTTCCTTGATTTTGCTTTAATCTTTGACTATTTGAAGCAAGGTTATGATACATTTGGTATGGTATAGTACAAACCCCATAAGGACACAAGGTGAGGAGACTTTTTTCTCAAGCCCAAACATGGTATTGCCTGAAACCAGCGATAAGGGTTGGGTCGGTGCAACACAAAACTGGGCAGAACTGGTCAGTTCCACCCAGTACAGGCTGGTTCAGCCTCTACACTGTGTCAAATGCGGGTGCCGTACTAGTACGGCATGGTATGCCCTGTATGGGGTGGCACGGATTGGTTTTATGAACCATGATTTGAAGAATTATCCATAGTGTATTTTTTAGGCAAAGGACCTAATGCCTCTACTTATGAGGCATTCAAGTTGTCTTCTCTTTCCAAAGGGTATCTTTTCTTGCATCAGGAGCACTCGTTAGACATGTTTAGTCGTGCATCTCCTAATAGGTGTATGTTGATGTGGTGCTTTATTTTGAAGCTTTGCCATTTTGGTTTTGACCCTATGGAGCTATACACAGAATTATTAGCTGCAACTGCTATTATAGACCTGAACATGGTTTCTTGCACCATATCTTATATCACTCATATTTTGCATCTTTAGGTTACCCTTCTTTACTTACCACAGGTCTTTCATGCACATTCTCTAGTCTTCAAGGGATCATCAGCTACTTCTCTTCTTTATCTCTTTGTTGGAACTTCTATTTTGTACTAAAGTAGATGGACTTCGATCCCATTAATTAACCTTCTATTAGAAGAATCTTTCTAGATTATTCTTTTTTATAAATGCAAGTGTTATGGCTCCTGTTGCAGTTTGAAGGTTGCATATCAAGCAATGACTCACCACCATAGAGTCCAGCTAGCTTGATATCTGAAAAGACCTGAGTACCCTATCATCTATTGTCACAATTATTATGATAAAAAAGGTATTATTTGTGTAGCTAAGTAAACATTATTGTATGATTGCTGGAACTTTTAAGATCTACCACTTTGTTTGACATCAGTAGGCCTGCAGTGTGCCACTTCCCCGTCCACTCTGCTGAGGTAGCTTAAAGATTTCTTTATAACAAATCACACCACCCTGCTTTGAATGTCTTTTAGGCAAACTCTCAATCTTAGAACCACGGAATGGAATGGAATGGGAATGGGAGTAGAAATGAGGATGAATTTGGATTGGGAACAACTGATAACCTGTTGCTTAAACGTGGCACCAAGAATTAGAACGAGGCAGGGTGCAGGAGCATGGGTTGGGTCAGTTGCAAGTCTTGCTTCATGGCAGGATGAGATTTGACCCAGCATGAGTTGAGTATGGTGTCAGAGATGATATTAGCTGTACTTTGTATGTTCACACAACTAATAATCAATATGCAAATTGCAAACAACTAATTTTCATTTACTATATATACATGTACTAGGGGCTATTCTAAATCTTAACAGGCTATCTCCCCTATTGGTGGATGGTTGCACATCACATTATTCCTGAATTTTCTTCATAACAAAATATGGGCTTCATTGGGTTTTTGCAGCACTTTTTTCTGCATCATGTCCTTATTTTTAAAGGATGAAATATTTGTACATTCTTTTGTCTATTTGCTGCTCTCATGTGTTGCTTTACTATTGTACAATGCTCTATATTGCACGTTCCATATACATGCTTCTCATGCTTGCAGTTAAAGATATTTCTGGAACCTTTTTTGTGGAAGCATCAAGGCACAAAGAGCTCCTTAAAGGTGTCTGATGAATGTTCACAGGAAAGGTGATTATACATTGGTCAATTTTGTAGAACATTTCCTGTTCTTGTAGCCACTGAGAACACCTATCTTTTTTAATGTTTCTATTAGCATTCTTTACTGCTTTTAGATACATATTGACACCTGGGTTCTTTGTGACTGCTCATGATGTAGGAGAAATAGATGGTCTGCTAGAATTGTTTGGGTTTCCCTGGGGCCTGATTGTATAAAGAAGTTTTTCTTTAGCTTGAGTGGCTTATATGGTTATTTGCTCTTCTCCTAATTGTAATAGCCAATCAATTTATACGTTGTTTTAAACTCCAAGCTAAGTGGTATTAGATTCTGATAAAAGTCGAGAATACAGTCTTAGGACTGAATGGGCTTCTAGAACGTGTCAGGAATTTTATAATGTCATTTCTAGTCTATTAATTACTCAATAATTTTTAGGGAAATTTTCTTAGATTTATAAAAGCATTCCACTTTTTGATTATGAAAATTAAAAATCAGACAGCTTCCTCCCTATGTTTCCTATGTCATCGTAAGTTTATGCTCTGTCTTTACAAAACATGGAATATTACGTGGAACCTTTTTCTTTCTCTAATTCATCTTTTAACTTTGGAAGAAAAACGATGTGTGTGCACATCTAGATGAAAAGGACTATGCCCCTGAATATTTTCTTTTTTTTTAATTAAAAAGAAAGAAAAATCTGAAAGAATCTGACACCTTAAATCACTATAGGATGCAACATCCAGATGAGTCCTGTATGTTACATTGTATTTATATCTCCAGAAATCAGGCTAGTGTAGCTTAAAAGTATTGTGGACATCTCATCAACATGCTTTAAACTATTAATAATAGTCTACTTGTTTGTCTTTGCATAATTGCCATTGATAAAATAGGAACTTAAAAACTGTTGTCTTATAGTACTGAAGCTATATTATTTCTGTTGTTATATTCTACTGGATCTTGATTTGGTGTCTTGGGTGGCCTTTCCTGTTTACTGGAATAAATTTTAAAGAGCTGATGGGATTTGTCTGTTCAATCAATGGTTATCCAGCAGTGGATCTTCAAGAATAGGATAGGAACCAATATAATTAGTTTGTGAATTGGTAATGATAGGAGGTTTGTCAAGTTTTTGTGTTATGGGAAATGTGTGGCAACAAGGTAAGTCTGTCTACAAGCAGCATCAGTAAGAAACAATTTAATAGACAAATTACAAGGATGACTTGGAAACTTGCAACAAGAGCCACCTGGTACACATGGGCACAGGTTTGGGTTGTAGTGTCTATGAAGTGAAAAGTGTCTAAGAAGTCCTTTATGGGATGTCTAAGATGGGATCAGAACAAGCTTTTGATGAGGGGCTATGGCCTTGTATAGGAATAGGTGCCAAGATTGAATTTGCTGAATCAACCCTAAATAAATTTGATGATTATGATTTCTGTCAGGTTGGTTACTGTTATACATGGGTGGGGTTGTGAGAGATATATAATATTGATTATGAAGCAATTATTTCTCTTAATATGTGTTAATGGAAAAGATAATTTTGTGTTTCTCATTATCATCTTCATGAATACAACTCTTTAAATAGACTAAAATGGAATAGCTACTATGATAGCTTTACAATTGTATCCAAATACATATGAAAGCTATACAATTGTGTCTAATAATCAAATAAGTATGGTAAATTTGATCCTGGAATCTCTATAGTAATCACTACCATAATAGCTATGATATTTACGACCATAATAACCATGATATTCTGACCATAATAGTCATGATATTCAGATCTTGGAATCTTTGAGAATAGCCATGATATTTTGACTATTATAGCTGACCATAATAGCCATGATATTCTGATCTTGGAATCTTTGAGGTCATGCTTACCATAGTAGTCATGATCTTGACAACTCATTATGATATTCACCATGATTTTATATTTTATTCTTAACACTCCCCTTCAAGCTGGAGCATAGATATTAATTATGCCCAGCTTGTCACAAATGTAATCAATCCTAGTCCAGGTAAGAATCTTTGTAAACAAATCGGCTAGTTGATCCTCTGAGTGTATGTAACTGGTGGAAGTGAGTTTTTGCTAAATCTTCTCCCTCACAAAGTGACAATCAACTTTGATGTACTTCATCCTCTCATGAAACACTGGGTTTGATGCAATATGCATAGCTGTCTGATTATCACACCATAACTTTATAGGAGAAGAAACTGTAAAATCAATCTCTTCTAAAAGATGTCGAATCCACATCAATTCACATGTTGTCGTGCCATGGTTCGGTATTTTGATTGTGCACTTGACCGAGAGACTATATTTTGCTTTTTACTCTTTCAAGATACTAAATTTTCTCCCACAAATACGCAGTATCTTATTGTAGACTTCCTATCATTAGGCGAACCTGCCCAATCAGCATCAGCGAACTCCTCAATTTGTATACCACCATGATCTCCATACAGAATACCCTTTTCTGGGGTTTCTTTCAAGTATCTCACTATATGGATTAAGGCATCCCAATGTATAGTAGTGGGTGCTGACATGAACCGACTTAATACACTCACAGGAAATGCAATGTCTGATCGAGTGATTGTGAGGTAGTTGAGTTTTCTAATAAGTCTTCTGTATTTCTCTGGTTCAGTAAACATCTCTCCCTCATCTGCTACAAGTTTGACATTTGGATCTATAGGAGTTTCGTAAGGCTTTGCTCCAAGTAGATCAGTATCTATTAAAAGATCTAGAACATACTTTTTTTGAGAAAGAAATATACCTTTCTTTGAATAAGCTGGTTCAATCTCAAGAAAGTATTTCAGTTGTCCTAAATCTTTTGTTTGAAAACTTGTTTGAAGAAACTCCTTTAGTGAAGAAATACCCTGTGCGTCGCTTCCCGTAATCACAATATCATCAACATACACAATCAACAAAATACAACCACTGTCAGTATGTCTGAAAAATATAGTATGATCACATGAACTTCTCTTCATGCCAAACTTTATCACCACATCACTGAACCTGCCAAATCAAGTTTTGGAAGACTGTTTCAACCCATATAATAATTTTTTTAATTTGCACACCTTACCATTCTCTCCCTGAGCAATAAACCTAGGGGGTTGCTCCATATACACTTCTTCCTACAAGTCACCGTGAAGAAATACATTCTTCACATCTAACTGATACAAGGGCTAACAATAAGTAGTAGCTAAGAAAATAAATATGCGAATAGATGTCATCTTAGCCACAGGAGAGAAAGTATTAGTATAATCCATACCATAAGTCTGGGTATATCCCTTAGTTACCAAATGAGCTTTCAATCTATCAACAGAACCATCAGCTTTCATCTTCACCACATATAATCTATTTACACCAAATAGTACGCTTATCTGATGGGAGAGAAACCAGGTCCCAAGTGCCATTAGCCTCAAAAGCCGACATTTCTTCCTCCATAGCTGTCCTTTAGTCATTGTGTGACAACACCTCATCTAATATCTTAGGAATAGTCATAGAATCAAGAGAGGTAATAAAGGAGCGGGTTGATTATGATAAATGGTTATTGAAAACAAATGATGAAATAGGATGGGTACAATTGTATTTACCTTTCTTGAGAACAATAGGTAGATTAAGATTAGAATTAGATGACGTGGAAGCCGGTAGGGATGAGATAGCCACTGGTGGATCTGCTGGTTGAGGACCTGTAACATCTGACTGAGGAGGTTTATCTCAACAGGTGTAGACATAAGTAATGGGAGGACGAGGTGGATCAGATGAAGCAGTAAAGATGGGATAACTGATTGTGTAGATCAGAAAGTCCTCCATAGAATCCATCTCATAAGTAGAAGGAGAGGGATTAGCAAAGAAAGGACTCGATTCAAAGAAGGTGACATCTCAAGACAAAGATATCGACCTAACACAGAAGAATAACATCGGTATCCTTTTTGTGTACGAAAGTATCCAAAAAAGATACACTTTAATGATCGAGGGTCCAACTTACTGATCTGGGATCTCATATCCTGTACAAAATAAGTACAGCCAAATGTCTTTGGAGGAATGAGAAACAATGACCGAGTAGGGAATAAAACTGTATAAAGTGCACGACCATTAAGAATAGAGGATGGCATGCGGTTTATAAGAAATACAGCAATATGAACCGCATCTGTCCAAAATATTTTAGATACTCTCATTTGAAATATTAAGACTCTAGCAACTTCCATAAGATGACGGTTCTTCCTTTCAGCTATTCCATTTTGTTGAGGGATAACAACACATGATGATTCATGGATAATGCCATTCTGTATCATATAGGTATTAAATTGATCAGAAAAATATTTTTTGACATTATCACTACGAAGAATACGAACATTGTAATTATACTAAGTACGAACCTCGAAACAAAAAGCAGAGAAAGTATAAAACAACTCAGATCGAGATTTCATTAGATATAATCAAGTACTTCTTGAATAATCATCAACAAAAATTATAAAATATCGAAAGTCAGACTTGAAAATAACAGGACATGGACTCGAGATATCAGAGTGAACAAGATCAAAAAGAGACAAAGCTCGTTTATTCACTCTTGGAGGATATGACATCCGATGGTGTTTAGCAAACTCACACGACTCACAAGACAAACTAGTTACTTAACTCAGGATACATTTTTTTCAAGACTTCTAGGGATGGATGATCAAGACGACAATGAAGTTGGAATGGAGAGATGTCAGACCTGACGGTAGATGCAATACCGGATGTGATAGTAGTAGCAACCTCATCTAGCAGATACAACCTATTTGACTCACTTCCCTTACCAAAGATCTTCCGAGTCGATAGATCCTGAAACAAACAGTAGCTAGAAAAAAATGTAACACTGTAATTTAAGACTTTAGTGATTTGGCTAACAAACATCAAGTTAAAAAAAAATTTAAAAAGATATAACACAGAAGACAAGGGTAGCGAAGAGGTAATGGATGTATCTCCACTATCTAAGATTTTGGTAGTGGATCCATCTGCTAGTGTTACGTTAAAGCATTTATCAGATGGTTTATAATGGGATAAGATACCTTGATCACCTGTCGTGCGGTCGGTGGCACCTGAGTCAATGACTCATTATCGAGATGAGGATGAAAGGTAGGTGACGGAGTTACCTGTCTTGATTAGAGTAGCTTTAGAGGAGGATGTCGACTGCTGAGATTGCTAAAACTGGATGTACCTGACAAACTCCTCATCAGACATGACTACGGTGCTACCCTTAGGGTGATGAGTAACTGAATCAATTGGATGTGATACAGCATGAGCAAATCTGGATGCTTGATACTAAGACTGCATTTGCTATGCCTGTGGAGGTTTAGGACACTGATGACGAAAATATCCTGATCCTCTACAGTTATAGCACATCCTCTAGCTCTCATGACCACCATATCCTCTACCTCCAGGTCCTCCTTTACCACCACGTCCTCCATCTCTCCTTCCTCTATATCCACCACCACCATTATTCTGAGATACAAGGGCAGATCCACCAAACATGTCCTTAGTACCTAAGGTACTCTCTTGGGCTGCACTAAGTACAGTAGTAACAACATCGAATAAGGAATCCACATTCTTGTTGGCTAACAACTATGATCGAATCACCTCATACTCTGTATCCAATCTAGACAACCAACCAAATACAAATAGTCTCTTACGCTGCTCCTTCATCATAGCTACATCAGTGAAGATCGGCATTGCCATACAAAAATCTTCTTTGACTCGTTTATACTCATAGTAATACTCTATGATACTTCGTCCATTTTAACTTGGACAACTCACTTCTTGAGCCAAATTATATAACATTTTCATATTTCTAGTCCCAAAAAAATACTGATGCAATAACTCCCATAACTTTTTTGCCATTGTAACATGCTGTATTGAGAGAGCCATTTTTCTATTAATACAATTGACAATCTAAGAAAACAGTCTCTTATCTTCAGCCAACCATAGTTTGGCTTCCTTTTCTCCCTCAGGACAACTCAGTAAGATGTTCTTCCTTGCCAAGTCTTCCAACATTGATCTTGACAAGAAAATGCTATTCCACAAAATTGGATCCATCACCAGCTAGCATCATATCAATTAATTTCTGGTGTGAGGACACCACTTTAATACTCTTAGGACCTTCTCCTGATGCGATTACTCAAACACTTCACTAAACAATACCATAACAAACTACACCTTCACACCTCCACAACTCGCATCATGCTACCACAAATAACCTAGGATCAGCCCAATCATCCCTACTAGAGATTTCTAATCCATAGGTTATTATCACACAACCTACATACCATTAAAACAAACGCCACAATCATTGCAAGAAATCTGTACTGAAAGGCATAAACCAGTAAACACATAAAGACACAAGCAGTAGGCTGTAAAAGGGCTAATCTGGATGGTAGTATAGCGGATGTGCAGATCTGGTTCTGGGCTAGATCTGGTGGTCGGCAAGGGCTGGAAAGATGCAGATCTTGTTGTCGGCAAGGGCTGGAAGGGTTAGGAGATGATGGGAGGCGGCAAGAAGATGGTGGCTGGATAGAGAAAGGGGGTGGCGGCTGTTTGCTTTGGCTAAGGTTAGGGTTTTGGCTCTGATACCATGTTAATGGAAAAGATAATTTTGTATTTCTCATTATCATCTTCATGAATACAACTCTTTAAATAGACTAAAATGGAATAGTTACTATGGTAGCTTTACAATTGTATCCAAACACATATGGAAGCTATACAATTGCGTCTAACAATCAAATAAGTATGGTAAATTTGATCCTGGAATCTCTATAGTAATCACTATCATAATAGCCGTGATATTTACGACCATAATAGCCATGATATTCTGACCATAATAACCATGATATTCTGATCTTGGAATCCTTGAGAATAGTCATGATATTCTGACTATAATAGCCATGATATTCTGATCTTGGAATTCTTGAGGTCATGCTTACTATAGTAGTCATGATCTTGACAACTCATTATGATATTCATCATAATTCTATGTTTTATTGCTTAAGGTATTTGTGGGGTTAGTATATATAAATCTTCTCATGAATACATCTCATTGCAACCTAGCTAATGAAAGTAAATCCAACATAATAGCTCCCTCGTTACATACAGCCACTGAAGGACTTATAATGCATCAAACTTGTGGAACAAATGCTTTATGAAGATTGTGTAAAACCACCTTTTTCATTTATTATTATATAATGCCCTCATTTTTTAAAATATTACATTGGCTCTTTTTTTTAGTGAGCAATTTCCTTTCACTTATTAGTTAACTTTGAGGACTTCCAGAATATACCTCTAACAACCTGTTTTGTAAAATTCCTCGGGACTATAAGATACTCATATGATGAATTGCTGATTGTTTCGTTGTTACACACATACATGGTTTATATATCTAAAATGACATACCAATGACCATGGATTCAAAAAGTGCTAGAATGGACAGTACCATCGGCACCATACCATTCCGATGAGAAACTGGCACCAGTATGGTGCCAGGACATAGGACCCATCTGTACTGGTATGTACTAGCTGTACAGGTCCATATTGGCATGTACTGATGGTACCATATGGACCATACCAGTTGGTACTGATGGTTTTTATATGTTCAGTTTCAGTGCATACTGTTGGTATTGGCACTGCTCCAATACTCTATCATTCCGATGGAAGACCATACAGACAGTCCTTCCCTTCCTTTTTTCTTGTGATCATGTAGTTATATTTGGAGCAAATAATGACTTGTTTAATGTAGAGCACTTCTTGTTAGAGAAAATAGAAAATGACTCTAATAAAGACCATGTGCTGGCATAGCAAAGGCTATTGGATCTGATATTGCCACTTGCTTCATTCTTCATTTCTTTGCTTACGGCTAGTTAAAACACAGGGAGACAATGAAGATGGAAATGCTGTAAGCAGGCCTAGTCCTCCTGTCAGTCCTGTTTCATGGTTGCTATGTTCTTTATGTGATCCTACTACCTTTGACCAATCCATTTTTTAATGAAAATAATCAACTTTGGAAGTATATGTCCACTATTAGTGGAGTAAAAGGCAATTTGAATGGGTTGAAGGTCAATTTTCTGTAGTTACCTTTTTTAAATTAAAACAATGGTTGAACTCATATTTCTGTTAAATCATCTTAATTTCACTTGGTTTTAGTGTTTCTACATTTTATTGATTAATAATTCTTCAAATGATAAGTCTGCAAGCACAAAAATGGATGCTCTATGGATTAATCCATAAAGCAAAAACTAGGAGTCTTCCTTACCATGGTTGGCCAGTTTGATAGCTTCACTAAGTTCAGCTGTTTTGGGCTGTTGGCTCATTTTGCCTAGTTATTTATGCTCATCTTGATCTGGCAGACTTTATTGACGTGTCCAATATGAGTTGATGCTATGTTGGTTACCACTTCTGCGGATTAGCTGATTTAGCTTGATACAACATTATGCTTTATGCTATGCTTCAACTTCTATTAGCAACAATTATGCAAGGAAAGAAGGGAAGTCTATGCTGGATAAGGAAAATTCTAGATAAAAGATTTTAAGATTGCTTGAAAGCCTTTGTTTCGAATGAACAGTGTGAGTGTCTTTGTAGACCCAAAGGAACAGATACTTTTTAAAGTAAACAGAGACTTTTCCTTGATCTATTAACTAAATTTATCAACCGGTTTTGCCTAGCTGTGGTAGACATTAGTGTCACCCGAGTTCTCATTAAGTTGACTGTGGTAAGCATTAGATCAAATTTTTGGACAGATGAATTTTTGCATATGGTTTTGTGTATTTAATCTCTATCAACTTAGTTGTCATTACTATACCTTGTTGGCTATCGTATTATATTAGGGACTCTTTTCCGTATCCGTGATTAAATGGAAAAAGTATACAGCTCTTTTTGTAATAGGGAAGTGCTTTTTCTGAATTATGAAAAACTTAGGCTTGAAAATCCAGAATGTAATTTGTTTCCTTTATGTGGAGTTTTATGTTTATAGCATGAGTCCATGATCTTGCAATTCATATAGTTAGTTAACAGAAGATACTACAAATTATAATATCCTGTTGCACTCAAAGTTGTATTTTGCAATGTGGAGAAGATTTTATGCTTTCACCATTTCAATTTCTGCAGCGTGGGGCAGTTCTTTCGACGGCATTTTGGAACAGAGGTGGAGCACAATGCTTTCTGCTATTTTGCCATTCACCAACTTAAAATTGGTTCTTTTTTTCTTTATTCTTTTGCTTGATCGCTACATTACTATTATTTTCATGAATACTTTAAAGCAGTAAATCTTTAGTGCTTACCATATCATCTAAAGCAATTATATTCTTTTTGATCTAATCATAGGTTGTTGATTATCTTGTTGATCCTTTTGTCGCTGGCTCCAGTGCTGGGGATCCAGAATCACTATCTGTAAGCACCATCTTCCTTATGTTGCAAAGAATAATTTTCTTCTTTTCTTTTATTGAGGGTTTTGTTTTTTCTCACATTAAAAATTATATAATCTCTTGTTGCTAATACTGCCTTTTATTGGGCCATTAAAATAATCTACAGGAATTTTGTTCAATTGTTCTAGCTGGTCCTTGATTAATTAAAATGCTGTTAAACTCTTGAATTATATATTCAGTTTGCTGCTATAGTGTTTTCTTACCTAGGTGTATTGTAAAGCTCTATACATATAGCTTTCCTTTTTATAATTATTTATTGTTGCATTCATACAGATGCGCCATGCATTTCCAGAGTTATGGAACCTAGAAAAGGAGTAAGTGTCATGTTATCCATTCAATTTCTTCCAGTGTTTGCTTGATTATTCTAATGAACTGCTTCTAACTTCAGCTTGATTTCACCTTCAACTTCTTTTTTTTTCTCAGGCTTTTTAAAAGCTCTTGGTGCACTGGAAAGTGCCATTTTGTGGTCTTTGACACCAAATTCAGATTTATGTATATCATTTCTGATTAAGAAAAAGAGATTCTTGATAGTCAGATTTTTTTTTTTTCAAACCAACCATATAAATTTAGGACTTCGGCCCATATTAGATCATATATTTCTAAGTTAACAGAAGCATGCTATACACAACCGATAGGTATTTTATTTTATGCTGTGTTTTCCATGCTGGAAATTTTTGATATCTTCAATCACTACCCCAGTTGCAGTCTGATGAATGTAATTAAATTAAAGAAACTATGGTTGTGAGATCTCATCATCTATCCCAATATTCTTTTTTTTTTTGTGTGTGTGTGTGTCATTTACAATCAGCAAAAGAAATTTTGACCTCTGCATCTCAATTTCAGCTTTCTGGAACTGTTCTATTAAATAAGAATAGATTTCTTGGATGGTATGAAATTGTTTAGGTAATATTTTTGTGGTGCTTTTGGTGATGTGGATCCTAATTGATGGGTTCATGAATTGATGTTATCAGGTTTGGTTCAGTCCTTGTTGGGGCTATCCGGTCCAAACTAACAGGTAAAGCGAAAGTTAAGGGGGAAAGAAAAACATCAGTGGAAAAGACAAAACATCAGCGTGGTTCATTTTCGTTTCATGGTGGAATGCAGGTAAACTATCACAAATTCCATGTGTCATTGGTTCCTTTAAATCATGTATGCTTTTCGGTATGATTAAGAACCATCGCATCTATAGACAGTGGATGACAGTTATTTCTAATTGCCAAGTTAATTTTATATGATTTGGTGACATGTAGCCACAAAACATATTTTTTTTCCTGGTTGGGTCAGTGTTTTGATCTTGAGATAGTAGCAGCAAAATACAACACCATTCCGTAATTCTTGTTTTATGTTATGTGAGTATTGAACATTTTCATGTTGTGCAAGGGAATACATGAATAACTGATAGGTGTTGTAGTATATCGGAGACAAAATGAGCATGACTGCTCATAACATATCTCAATACACATGACAAGCAGAAAATCCAGATTTGGATGCCACAAAATGTGAATGCTGGTGGGAAAATTCCTTATAAAACATCCTCATGAATACCTGACAACAGAGAAGTTGGGAATCTGATAATGGTCAAGGCTATGAAGCTGGAGTAGAATCTCATTTGGCATACTTCTTGGAATATCTTCCATTGCTCATTGTTGAATAATCATGATCATACCTGATTTCTTCATGAGGTTCTGAGTTGTGACTGAAAAGCAGCAATAGTTAAAAGTTTCTCATGTTAGTGGTGCTATATATTCTTCTTTATATCTAAAATCAATGAGTTTGTCTACTATGTTGTATACGATAGTCTATGCCAACTCTCAAGGACCTGAATCTTACCTCATGAAATTGAATGATCATGATCTCCTCTTAACTGATAATGAGGGCATCTAATTTTTGAAACATGTTCCTATATTTGAATTGTTTCTGCTATCTGCAGGCACTCACAGACATGCTATGTAAGGAGTTTGGTGGTGATAACTTGAAACTAAACTCAAAGGTGCTGTCATTATCTTGTAATGTTGATGGAAGCTCTCCATTTAGTAGCTGGTCACTTTCTTATGCTGCAAATGATGCCAACACTAAGGCACTCAGAAAGGATCAATCTTTTGATGCAGTCATAATGACAGTAAGAAAGCTTGTTGCATGATTCAAAACATTCAATACCTTTAATAATTGTTTTCTTTTGAGATATGGAGATTGTTTGCAACCTTGAGTTTTTGGAACCAGCTTACCTGAGTTATAATAGATATCATTGGTAGAGTAGTGTATATTATGCTGTTTACTATTTTTTCATCTCATTTCTTTGCTTTGCCAATAAAACTATATATTAGATTAGCCGTACTCTTTACAAAATTGATTACTGGAATGACCTCGATCATGTATGTGTATTCATTGTTGCAGGCTCCCCTTTGTAATGTTCAGGAGATGAAATTCACAAAAAAGGGAAACCCTTTTGTTCTTGACTTTCTTCCGAAGGTTGGTTTTGAAGCATGTTGTTCTTAATTAATGGAATTCTGCATTGCATTTGCTACTGCCTATAGGGGTGTTATGCATGTAAATTGGCTATTCATGTACTATTCAAGATGGTCTGTGGCTGAGATTCTTTGTATTAGACTACAATGAGTGTGCCTCTCCTTTCCCTTATGGATTTATGTATACTCAATTACTTATGCCTCCCAGTACTTCCCAAGTTAAATGGAATTGCACTCACCTTTCCAGGATAAAATGATAGCTTCAGAAGGTTTGAGAAATTATCGCATCTATCAGTAATCTACATTGTCAGATATAACAGATTGACAGGCTTTAGGTTTCTCAGCAAGTCCCTTACGGCTAATATGCTAGACAACTCTAGGTGATTTTCTACTGCCATCAGATATACTCCCAGAGATGACAAGGTCAAGGGGCTTTTAGTCAACTTCTTATGGAAATCAGGATTTGCGCTTGGATCCACTGTTATGATTTTATTCCAACTTCATTGAACCGATATGTAGCTTTAAAATCACCTGTTTTCACTCAGAGTCTTTTGCTGTCATGGTTGCCAAGTGCTTTTCAGAGATAATCAAGCTTCTCCTTCTGGGTTCTTTATTTTAGGTAATTGTCTATTTTGGAACCAGCTAATCCTTTCACCCACCAGCTGACATCAAAGTCAGCCTAACCTACCTTTCGGTCAGTTAAAATCCATGTTTCACACCATTATCTCAGACATCAACATAGGACTATTTATTTTATCGTACAAATATCTTATCCTCATGTTGAGCTTTTTGGGATTCTGGAGCATCTTGTTGCTCTACTGAGCTTACCAGTCATCTTATCTTATCCTTTCACCATTTTACCTGGGACCTTCAGTTTAGCCCACAGTATCTACACCCCACTTAAAACATGGGGGTTGTATGACACTTGGACATGCTCCATGAGAAGATATTATTAGATATTGAAAGGATCTGAGTATCTGACACTTAGACACACACCTCCACTTGTCAACATGAACCCAATTCCATATAATGGAACCAGATATTTTGAAGAATGCTAGACCAATTTTTCTCCTAAACAATAAAACTGCAAGTTGTAAATGTATTAGGCTTAACACCACATATGTGGCCCAGATCATGCATGTGGAGGGATAAACATGTCAAAACAACTGAAACAGGTCAAGATAATAACCGTGTGAGTTAAATAAATAACTAATATTGGGGAGATTTGAACTCATGACTTTTAGGAAGCTGAGCTCTTATTCCATGTTAGATAACCAGCTGACTGCAACAGCTTAAGCTAACAAGCAAGGTTCGCTGTAACAAGGAATAGGTCAACAATGCATATCGGTCTTAATAATAAAAAAAAAACTAGAACATTTGCACAAAGACCATGCATATGAGTATGCTACTTATCAGGTGTTTTTGCATAGACCTAGGTTTTGCTCCTGCATATCTGAAATGGAGGAAAAAAATCAGAAGCTGCCTCAATTGAGATGAAGGAATGGAAGGTGATTGAGATGGCGATCACATGTGACAAAGACCAGATGAGGCCATTGCAAGTGATGGGTTTCTAATCATTTGAAAAGGGTAAGAAAGAGGAGGATGGATTCCAGAAGATTGATATGGAAGTTTTAAAAATGGATGAAGCTGGCTTCTTGGCAGCAGATGTAGCACTAGATGGGAATTTTAGAACGAGAACTTGTAATGCTAACTCCAAATAAATGGGCCAGGACTTGTTTATGACTTGGGAAATTGAAAGGTGCAAAATTTACCGCTGAGCTTTCAGTGAGTGCTGTTAGGAGTTGGCTGGTAAGAATAACTATTTAGCTTACATGTACAATGCCTTGTTTAGGAATTTCCATTTTGCATTTGATAACATGATTATTTGGGACAGATATTTGTAAATGTACCATGTTTTATTTCCTTTACATGAAATATCAAACTACAATCGTAATCCTTTCTCTGTATTAACAATTCATTGGTCATAGGCAGCAATCTGGTTTTGAAAACTTCAGTAAGGATATCTGGCGATGCATCAGCCTCACCTAGCTATTTTACACCAGTTGCCTCTTGTGGTGCAGGTAAATTATCTACCAGTATCTGTCATAGTCACCGCCTTTAAGAAGGAAAATGTCAGAAGACCTCTGGAGGGATTTGGAGTGTTAGTGCCTTCCAAAGAACAACAGAATGGCTTGAAAACTCTTGGTAAGCCCTCTTATAGGTGAAACTATTTCTTGTATCTAATATAAGGTACCAATAATCTCAAATTTACAGTTGAGTTGTATATAACATAAATTTAATGTTGTTAGATAATGAATGCTACTGTTTTCCTCGTTGTCAGTATTGTTTTGTGCCATGTAGGTACTCTTTTCTCTTCCATGATGTTTCCTGATCGAGCTCCCAATGATCAGTATCTTTACACTACATTTGTTGGGGGCAGTCGGAATAGGGATTTAGCTGGAGCACCAGTGTATGGAAACTCTGTTGGCTACAGCATCAAACTTTCCTTTCGGAACTCATATCACTTATACTGACTTGTTTTTATAAATTTATCTTCTACTTGGTCCAAGTCATTTTTCACATATAAATATGCTTGTGCCTTATGTAGGGATGAGCTGAAACAAACAGTGACTTCTGACCTTAGAAAGCTGTTGGGCGTAGAGGGACAGCCAACATTTATCAGGTGAGGAATTGATCCTTATATCACTGCAAGATGTGTTAAAAGCAATTATGTGTATTCTTTATTGGACTCATCTTTGCATGATTTTGATTCTTAAAGTGTTGTATTATCCTCATATTAAAAGTTATCCAGTAATTTGGATATTTATGTCATAATATGCTAGCCTTCAACCATATCTAAAGTTGATGGTAATCTTTTCTACAAAAAATTGCAGGCACATTTACTGGAGAAATGCTTTTCCCTTGTATGGTCATGATTATAATTTAGTCTTGGAAGCTATAGAAAAGATGGAGCAAAACCTTCCTGGGTTCTTCTATGCAGGCAAGCCCAACAAAACTAAGTCTTCTTTTTCTGTCTAGTTAAATATAGAATCTTTTCTATATTTAAAATATAGAATCTTTTCTACGGAACGTAAGTTACACAAGCATATGTTAAATATATGACACACTGATGCATCTTATGATCTTTATGTGAATCTATATGTGCGTAGTGTATATTGACTCTATATTTAGATTCACCCTGAGGAAGTGATTTGTTCATTTGGTCATATGCATGTTGACTAGATGTCCAAATGATCAAGGTTTCTAGGCTGTGATTTTGGTCAGCTAAATAAGTTAGTTTTTTCTCAGAACTCCCTTCTATGTTATTTTAGGTATCCCGTCATTTGGGCCCTTCTATTTGTATTTGTGGGAAAACCGTGTATGGTTAGTTAGCTATTTTAGAAAATTATTTTGGTAACAGATTGTATCTTTAGAATTAATCTTATATAGCTAAGATTCCTATTCTGTTAGGATGTCCCGTAAATCATGGGATCTGATTTAGTAAATCCTATTTTGTTAGGGTGTCCCATAAATCATAGGATCTGATTTAGTAATTTATATTTTTTGGATGCTATGGTTGTTGTATATATTCTGTTGTAATATTCAGATTGAAATACAATTCCTCTTTTCAAATTTCAACATGGTATCAGAGCTTTAGGCTCTTTTCTGGGATTCTTTGTTTTTCGACCTTAATTGCCGAGTATCTTATGAAGCTTTGTGGCTTTCATTGCCAATCGATCGCCTCTGTTTTTCCTTCTGCCCCAGCCATCACCGTCATTTCTATTTCCGGCCGACATCATCATTGACTCGTTGTCGTTCAAGATGTCAGAAATCAGGGAGACTACTATTACAGCCTAATCCGAAGAGATAATCCGACTTCAACAACTAGGAGAATTACAGAGTATTCAAGCCTTCTACAGGTTAGATGGAAAGAACTACCTTAAGTGGTCTCAACTCATTCATACAATGTTGAAAGGAAAGGAAAAGATTAGCAATCTCATGGGTACAGGTCTTAAACCAGGGGATCCTAAGTTTGAAGCATGAGATGAAGAAGACTCTATGATTATGGCATGGTTGTGGAATTCCATGATTCCAGAAATAAGTGACACATGCATGTTTTTGCCGACTGCCAAGGACATGGGATGCGATTCAGCAGACCTATTCCAAAGCTAGAGATGCGGCTCAAGTGTACGAGGTCAAGGTGAAAACTATGGCTGCAAAACATGGGAATAAAACGGTCATTGAATATGCGAATCAACTGAAATCTTTGTGGTAGAAATTGGTTCACTACTGGGCGATAAAAACAAAATGCCCCGATGATGCAGCGGTTCTAAAGGACTTCATTGAACAAGATAGGGTCTATGATTTTCTGGTTGGACTTAATCTAGAATTTGATCAAGTGAGGATACAGATTCTTGGGAAGCTGGAGGTTCCATGCTTTAACAAAATAGTGGCTCTAATCCGAAGTGAAGAAAGTAGAAAAGGGTTAATGCTTGAACCACAAACCATTGATAGGTCCGCTATGGTGGCTAGTGGTAACAACAAATCAGCCACAAACATGGAGAGAGGAACAACATTTGAAGGAAGAAAAGGTGGCCAGCTAAAATCCAAAATCGTGATGGATTATGGTGCACTTACTGCAAGAAGTCTCGCCACACCCGTGAAAAATGCTGGAAACTTTATGGAAAGCCTCCAAGCCGAGAATGGAGCCAGAAAGGAGGTCAACCACGGTCGAGTAGTCTCAACCAAGAAGAGATGGAGAGGGTGAGATCATTGATCAACAGTCTTGGAAAACCTGAAGGATCTCCAGGTACTTGTTTTTTGGCATATTCAGGTGAGCTTCCATCTTCCATTGGATTAAATATCTCAGGTATAACCTTCACCAACTCCTGGATCATGGACTTAGGAGCAACCAATCATATGACCCATTCATCCAATATTGTTTCAACGTATACTCCATGTCCAAGCAGTAGGAAAATAGCCACAGTCGATGGATCCTTGACCACTGTAGCAGGTTTTGGGGATGTCAAAATAAGCCCATCAGTAACTTTGAAAAATGTCTTTCACATTCCTAAATTGTCCACAAACCTAGTCTCTATACAAAAACTCACTCGGGATTTATGTTGTAATGTGATGTTTCACAGTAGTTATTGTATATTTCAAGACAAGGACTCGGGGAGGATGATTGGACGTGCTAGAGAAAGGAATGGCCTCTACTATCTTGAAGCACCAGGCCAATTGAACATGACCAAGGGCAGATTACCCTCTTCCTTCATATCAGAGTTTGCCTTATCCAATAAAGAAAAAAATTTACTTCATCATTGCCGACTTGGACATCCATCGTTTAGGGTTATTAAAATTCTGTTTTCTTCTTTGTGTAAGGATTTAGATGTTAAAAAATTTCAGTGTGAGGTATGTGAACTTGCTAAACACAAGCGTGTCCCTTTTCCAATTAGTTATAAAAGAAGCTCTGTTCCTTTCTATCTTATTCACAGTGATATCTGGGGTCCATCTACTGTTTCTAATGTTTCTGGGGCAAGATGGTTTGTTTTTTCATTGATGATTGCACTCATGTTATTTGGATTTTTCTGCTTAAACATAAGTCTGATGTTAGTACTGTGTTTCCGAATTTTTGTTCCATGATCAAAAATCAATTCAGGGTCAATATCAAACGGTTTAGGTCAGATAATGCCAGGGACTATTTCAATCAAATTCTTATCCCATATTTTCAGAAAGAAGGAATAGTACATGAGTCGTCTTGTGTCAATATCCCACAGCAAAATGGGATAGCAGAGAGGAAAAATGGCGATCTCCTTGAAAAAACTAGAGCTTTGTTGTTTCAAAAAAATGTGTCTAAGATTTTTTGGGGGGAAGCAATTCTTACAGCCACTCATCTGATAAACCGTTTGCCTTCAAGAGTCTTGGGTTTTAAGAGTCCTATGGACATACTTTCAACATTTTATCCAGACCTAAACACTACAAACAACCTTGTCCCTAGGATTTTTGGGTGTGTATCATTTGTCCATATTCACAGTCAAAACAGGGGGAAATTAGATCCAAGGGCTCTAAAATGTATCTTTGTGGGCTATTCTTCGACTCAGAAAGGGTATAAGTGTTACCACCCTCCGTCAAAGAAATTCTATGTCTCGGTGGATGTTACATTCAATAAACAAGAGTCTTATTTCACTAATCCTTATCTTCAGGGGGAGAATTCAACTAGGGAAGATAAGAAAGATTTTTTTGCTTGATTTATCATCAATTCCTATGTCTAAAATCTTGGATCCTGTACCTGCACCTCTTTGTTCATCCTGTTCCAACCATGTGCCTAGGAGTCCTTCTGAATCTGTGCCTGAACCCACACCCAGACTTGAACCCGTGCCTGAAACACCAAATGAATCACAAGAAAAGATCGATTATGCTCTTGAAAATGTGAGATTTGGTAAGGTGTTCACAAGGAGAAAGATGGCTGCTCCTGAACCTGTGCAGGTCCAAGAATTCAACTCGGATTCTTCGAATAAGGTAACAATTTCTAACCATCCATTGCAAGATGAAACTGAGTTCATATTGATAATGATGACCAGGACCTTCCAATTGCCATTAGAAAAAGAACTAGAAGATGCACAAAGCAACCATTATACCCTCTTGCACATTTTTTGTTGTTTAAGAATTTTTCACCATCTTATAGGGCTTTTCTTGTAAGCCTAAATACCATCACCATTCCTACCACCTTATCTGAGGCTTTGTCCAATGAAAAATGGAAACAAGCTATGAATGTGGAGATGGAGGCGTTGGAAAAGAACAAGACTTGGGAGTTGGTGAAGTTACCGGCAGGAAAGAAATCGGTGGGTTGTAAGTGGGTGTATACGGTGAAGTATAGGGCAGATGGGTCAATTGAAAAATACAAGGCACGGTTAGTAGCCAAAGGATATACTCAAACCTATGGAATTGAATATTTAGAGACCTTTGCTCCCGTTGCAAAGATGAACATAGTCAGAGTATTGTTATCACTAGCAGCTAATTATGGTTGAGAGTTGCAGCAATTTGATGTCAAAAATGCTTTCCTACATGGGGAACTAGAGGAAGAGATTTATATGGAGGTTCCACCAGGATATGGGAAGAATTTGGCTGCTCATACTGTGTGTAAATTGAAAAAAGTATTGTATGGCCTTAAGCAATACCACGGACATGGTTTGGGAGATTTACAAGAGTTATGTTGGCTATGGGATACAAGCAAAGCCAAGGGGATCACACATTGTTCATTAAAGACTCTTCTTCAAGGGGAGTTACAGCCCTACCGGTGTATGTTGATGACATAATAGTGACAGGAGATGATGTTAAGGAGAAACAGGTCTTGAGTCAATATTTGGCTAAGGAGTTTGAGATTAAATCGTTAGGGAGACTGAAGTATTTTCTTGGGATTGAGGTCGCTCACTCTAAGCAGGAAATTTTTATCTCTCAACAAAAGTATATCATAGATCTTCTCAAGAAAACTGGCAAGGCAGCATGCAAACCAGCAAGTACTCCCATAGATCCTAATCTTAAACTTGGAAAAGCAGAGGAAAATGCTGCAGTAGACAGAGAAATGTATCAATGCCTAGTAGGAAGACTCATTTATCTCACACACGACCAGATATAGCATACGCAGTAAATGTGATTAGTCAATTTATGCATAACCCAAAGGAAGTTCATCTACAAGCAGCTCATAAAGTACTACAGTATCTCAAGGGAACACCAGGGAAAGATATCTTGTTTAGACGAAATGGAGGATTGATACTTGAGGCATACACTGATGCAGATTATGCTGGATCAATTGTTGATAGAAGATCAACCTCAGGATATTGCACCTTCCTCGGTGGGAATCTTGTGACGTGGAGAAGTAAAAAACAAAGTGTGGTAGCTCGGTCAAGCGTAGAGGCTGAATTCCGGACAATGGCTCAAGGTGTGTGTGAACTACTTTGGTTGAAGATCATCCTTGAAGACCTGAAGATTAAGTGGGATGGTCCTATGAGACTCTATTGTGACAACAAATCTGCAATCAGCATAGCTCACAACCCAGTACAACATGACCGGACGAAGCACATTGAAGTCGACAGACACTTTATCAAAGAGAAATTGGAGAGTGGGTTGATTTGTACACCTTACGTGCCTACACATGGTCAACTTGCTGATGTTCTTATTAAAGGTTTGAGTAGCTCAGTTTTTCAGACTATTGTATCCAAGCTGGGAATGGAGAATACCTATTCACTAGCTTGAGGGGGAGTGTGGGAAAACCGTGTATGCTTAGTTAGCTATTTTAGGAAATTCTTTTGGTAACAGATTGTATCCTTAGAATTAATCCTATATAGCTAAGGTTTCTATTCTGTTAGGATGTCCCGTACATCATGGGATCTGATTTAGTAATCCTATTTTGTTAGGGTGTCCCATAAATCATGGGATTTGATTTAGTAATCCTATTTTGTTAGGGTGTCCCATAAATCATGGGATTTGATTTAGTAATTTATATTTTTTGGATGCTATGGTTGTTATATATATTCTGCCGTAATATTCAAATTGAAATACAATTCCTCTTTTCAAATTTCGACAGTATTCAAGCACATTTTCTTAACCACGGCTTTCTTAAATTTCTTCCTTTCACATGTAGGGTTGCAAATGAGTCAAGCTGTTCATGGATGACTTTCTCAAAACTCCATTCTATGTTGTTTTTTGTCTTCTCTCTTGCGAGCCCTTTGATATGTAATCAGGCACATTTAACCAGGCTTCCTTGAATATTCCTCTCACATGTATGGCTGCATATGAATTGATCTTTCCATGAATGACTCTGGCTCTGCCTGATAATAGGCTTAGCTCATTCCATCAGGAAACAAGCCAAGCTCAAGCTTCATTTAAAGCCCCAGCTCATAAATGAGCCAAGGCTGGAAAACTTGGGAGTCACAAAAATGAGCAGAATCTGGAGTTCAATGATAGGCTTTTTTAGTTAGGAACTGAATCTGAACCGTACCTGTATATTTCTAGTTTAGTGCAGCTCAAGCTTGGCTCAAATCCGAATACCACTTTCATATATCAAGTGAAGCCTGAGCACCCTAAAGCTTGACTCTCAGTGGTTTGTCTCTTTGTCCTTGACTGCTTTCACACTCATTTCTGACTATGTTCTACATGGTCTAAAACATAATGTAGATTTTTTGATTCACTCCAACTGATGATCAAATTCAGTGGCGTTAGAATTTTAGATATATGTTCAAAACATTTACATTCAGATTTCAAAGGCCTATTAAAGATGAAGGCCTGTTTGATGTAGGATACTGGGGCTAGGGCTGGGTGCAAGCAGTGGTAGGCAAAGAAGTATAAAATTCTTATGATTTGAAAGTTCTGGATGCTTGCTGTCTAGGAGTGAGAAATAGGGCAAGATCCGAATTAGATTCCACATATAGTGGGGAAAGGGAGCTTATGTATTAGCCAAGGTTTGCCATCTTAGCACCAGGCCCCATACCGTGGCAATTTGTTACTGTGTGAGTACGGGGCTAGTTTGGCGTACCAAGTGTTGGTACATCTTTTCTACTGTATAATGATACCGAACCCGTATGGTACGATATGCTCCATACGATTTGCTTCGGTACGGTATGCCAAAATTTATTAGCCCTAGGGTTTTTGGAGGTCTCAAAACATACTAGATGGTATGGCAAAACGTTATTAGCCCTAGGGTTTTTGGAGGTCCCAAAACATAAGCTAGAGTTTCTAGGGTTACACGAATGTCAAACTAAGTGAACTCTAGATCAAGATTTGTTTGAGATAAGAATAAATTAAAAGGAAGTTTTCTGCAGCAGATCAAGGTCGAGCAGAAACATGATCCAGCTATGCGACAATTCACCTGTCAAGAAAACGACAGCAATACTTGACAAGGACATTGAGAATGATGAAATTTTAATAGATCAGATTTAATAACATGCAGATACCAATCTAAAATGCAATAATCCAGTAAAGAAGAGGAATAACCGAAGAATATATAAGAAAAAGCGATAATAGCAGCAAGTAGAAGAAATAAGCGAAGAAAGTAGTTGTTCCAGGTCTTTTCTTTAATCTCCATCAAATTTCCACATACGATCTATTGGATGCCTAATGCAGTCCATATATAAAAGCCACCTACTATTCCTTCCTATTTGGTGTCTTAGACTCCTACACTTCCAAGATTCTTATGAACCAAGCTGATAAAGAAAGAAAAATAACTTTAGTTGGGTATCACTGTTCATGCAATTGTAGCATGAAACAATGCTGAACAGGAATTTTGCTATCAGTGTTCATAGTACTGTAGCATGAACAGTGCTTGAAACCAACCCCTTTATTTACCATGAACTAACTACTTGGGAATCAAATCAATGCCATCAGATGAAGTTGCAGTGACTTCTCGCCTCATGATGGTTCATGATAGCAGGGTGGGGCCTTAAAATGCCTTGATAGCCTTTCAATCTTGCAATCTCAATCCTTCCTTGCTCATAACAGTGAAAAGATGCTTATAATGCTGAGATTTGTAACCATTCCGTCCACCTTAAGCCATAAAAGCCTCTCTTCAATGGCAATCGCATCACTAGACGTGCCAATCCAATAGTTACATTAAATCCCTGATCCTAGACACACGTTCTCTTAGCCTCAGCATCTTAGTTTGTCCATTGTCATAATTTGGTTTGTTTTGTTGCTAGTAGCTAAGTTTCAAGAAAACCATAAGTTGAAAAATACAAAGATTGTTTAGGAGATCTTTGTGAACTACCTAAGTTTTTAATTCATTGAAACTACATCTAACTACCAAAATTCAAGAAAAAACTACATGTAAAATAACTATTATTGCCATACTTAGGAAGGGAATACCATTTACAATAATTACTATATGACTTTAATCGGAATATATAGTATCAAAGAGTATGAAGCACCATCATTAAATAATCAGATGTGAAAAAAAGTATGAAAAATATTGGCTTATAATTTGTAATGATTGTAATAACAAATGGGTATCAAGCTAGATTAGCATGCCTTAAAAGCCATATAAGGTATGATTAAATGACAAGGAGTATGGCATTTATTAAGATAAATCTATTAATAAAAAAGAGAACAACCAATGCTTTTGTGGGATTTTAAAAATTAAAAAAAAAAGCCAATTAGAGCAAAGAGGGAGCAATTTATTATTCTCACTATTCACAATGAAAGGGCAAAAATTTGTTTTGATTTTCATTCTGCTTCATAATAAGAAGAACATATTAGTAATATATACACACACAAACACATGCATGCATGTGTACGTGCGCGCACAGGTATATATAGGAAATAAAAACACTAGATTATATCGGATTGTGGGCCTCAACTCTCAAGTCTCTTCCTTGATTAATTAGGGTTGACAAAACTGGGTTTACAAATGGCGGACACAATTAACTTTAATAGGGCCAATGGTGTTATTTTTGCTTTATTTTTCTTTCTTTAATGGAGAGAGTAGTCTAGTGTTTGGGAATTGGGAGACACCAATCAGCACTGCCCTTTTTTGGCCCCTCATTCTGCTGAATAAGATGTATGAGCAACATGCGATATGGAAAACAACAGCTTGAGTTGGATATAGAGTTCACATAACCCTGAGGAAATTGGAAACATGTCTGAACAGGATCACATGTGCTAGCTCTTTTTCCTCCATCTGATTAAGGTAGCGGAAGTCCAATGCTTGATTTTTAGCGGGGCCAGCATCTAACAGCATTTTTTTGTTTTTTTTGCGATCTAACAAGCTTCAAAAATTTTACAAGTTCCCTCATTGCAAGACCTCACCTCAAACCTTTGAAGTTTGAACTAATATCAAAGAGGGGGATGGACCTCTCCAAGCTTAGAAAGGGAGAAATTGGGACCTGACATAAATCTAGAAGGTCAGTAAGTAGAAAGAGAATATTTTAGAACTCATATAAAAATGGAACGACCCTTCCAAGTTATTGTAAGCTTTGAAAAGAAACTATAGGAGGAAAGGAGAAGGCAAGCTCTAATGGGGAACTGCATCCATCTGCGAGGCACATATTGTTGTCAAAATCCAAAATCTAACATGGTCCACTGGGACTTCTAACTAATTCTCACCCGATTCTATAGAATCTTAAGTGCAAGGTTTGAAATATCAAGGTACAGGGGAATATAGATTGGGATGGAACAGTCCATGTCGTATTGAAGATTGCACCAACAAAGGGTATTGATGGGTATGCGCAGATTTGATTGATACAGACTTCGCATGGATTTTTTAGTTCAATGTTTTTGAACTTATACATTTGCAGTGTAGATTTTGGGGATTAATCTAAAACATATATATGATGATTAAACAACATTTGGTCCTTGTGTGACAAAATTCTCATGTTACTTTTTCTTAGAGGTAAAATTCTACTCAATTTTTTGGAGAACTAAGTCAAAAACAAGAGGGGGATTTACCTAGATAGAATGATTTTCTAGTCTGAAAACAGAAAATCAATCTTCCGTCTCACAAGCCGATCTCCTTGGACAGTCTTCCCTTCTCCCTCACTTTGTTCACACCTTCAAATGGTGGAGAACAATTCTAAACAGAGGTTGTTTTAGCCATTCCAAGCAATTCCTTTCTATTTGGGGCTGGTACGAGCTTGGTTCTAGGCAAGCCATCCATTCTCTCCAACCTGCTCAATCCGAGTTCAATTCAAATAGTTCAGTTGTGGTTCAGGCAGTATTTGCCTGAACTAGACCCCCTTGTACTGCCAAGATGTCAATATGGTATATATTGATGGATACATACTGTACTGATTAGAATTTCAAACATCATTCTAATATTGATTATGTGCACTAGTACCCAATATTCCCTTCTTTTCTTTCTTTTTTTTCTTTTCTCCTTTTTCTGCAGAACACTGCTACCATTTGCAAGGTTTATGTATTGTATTATTTATGTATTGGTGCTGCAATTTTGCAGGTAACCATAGGGATGGATTGTCTGTTGGGAAAGCAATAACATCAGGATTCAAAGCAGCTGACCTTGTAATTTCTCATCTTAATTCCTGTAGCAAACAAGATGCTTGATGGAACATAATATATAAACTCTTAACTGCCAATTCATTTAATAAATCAAATATTCACCAGCTTGTTCTTTGTTGTTTCGGTGTCTTTTTGTCTAACATTCAGAATTAATTTCATTATGCATTGGATGGCTGGATGAATTATGGTTATGCTTTAGGGTCTTCATGACCTTTTTCACATGGTCTTTACTTGTTTTTTCCTTGCAAGGCTCATTGTGATCAATTTTAGGTTTGACTTTGGTGTCATGGTGCTCAGTTCCGGTATTCTTCTCGTTCTTATCCTATTCACCTACAAACCATGTTGGCTGGATTACTACTACAAAATTTCACCCTCCTCCAGGTCCATGTGGTTACAGGATTTTGCATTTTCTGGAACTCGGAGCAAACGATCAATGATAAACAGTTTTGATCCAATTTAGTTACGGTCCATGAAGTGCCGTAGTGGCCTAATTATTAGAACTTCTTAGGCCAGTGGCTATAACTGAGGAACAACATTAGTCTCCTTGCCAATTATGTTCAGCTCCCTTGGATGATGAAGGTCAGTGTATTGGAATTTGGCAACTGACAGAAATTTCTTAACGAAGAAATTTATACTCTTAGCCTCGTGACGACAGATAGTTGAGTTGAAAAGGTTCTATTTTTTGGGATTTTTGCATCTATGCCGCTGTACATATTTGATTTTGCATGTATACCCCTATTATTTTTTATATAGAGCAGATACTTATCGATTTTTTTTTTTTTTTTTTTTTTTTTTTTTTGTGAGAATGCCCTGCCATTTGCTTTGATCACCAGCCATGGCGCACGTGCGTGCGCGCGCGCATATATATATATATATATATATATATATATATATATATATATATATATATATATATATATATATATATATATATGTATATAACCAGAATATAAAATGGTTGGTGGAGATGGATATGCCTTTCGTTCCATCTTTCCTTTTTTTTTTTTTTTTCCTGTTCTATCTTGTGGCTCCTGTAACATTGAAGCACTATTAAAGCTATACTTCTCCATGATATGATTGTAATGCTCAATGAAAATGACCCTCTTAAATCTTATTTCACAAAGTTAAACTTTGCAATTGAGAAATGACAAGAAAACATACTTAGCAAGAAGAAATAGAGAACCGCACTAGTTATGCAAGTTTGACGGGATATATGCAATTTTTTCATGTGATGCGTCCGAATTATGTCATCTATGTGACACAGATGCCTCCATGGATGCTATAACTAGAAGCTATTTTGGAAATTCTTACCTCTTGATAGATTCTAGAAGATATAACACATATCAAGGAGAAAATATGTTGATAAACCGACTCTTAGTTTTTCTTCTCCGAAATTTCTCCATATCTTCCATGGATTTTTCGGATTGTTTGCAGTTTTTACTAACTGAATACTTCCCAAATGTTCAATTTGTCACAGATCCCTTAAATAAAAGCCTGTGCACCCACTTTTTACTGACATATTCAATACAAGGGAAATTCCAAAGAATATCAGCTTATTAGTCTCTAACAAGTTTTTCCCAGAAATATCATATCAGAAATTTTTTTTTTTTTGTGTGTGTGTGTAAAAACGGATCGTTCATACAATTATTATGTGAATACATTCTGAAAAATTAGATAATAAAATATCTCTCTAAGGACAAGAGGTCAAGTTCAAATCCGATCAAAGAGTATCTCTGAAGTGCTCCACTCTAAATGCTGCCATGTTCACATCACTTTAAACAAAGCAAGCTGTACCAAGAAGCTAAGAAGTATTAACTTGGGACAACACGGAGACAACCTTAGCCTAGCCTATCCCAGCCCAAGCTGCATTTCTAATGGTAGTCATCATACCATCATATCTTTTTTTGGTTGGAACCATCATAACTGGCTTTAGCTAAAGGTCCTGTAACCTTCACCAAGGTCACTAATATGTACTTTTGTTAGTTTGTGCAAGATCCACATTTGACCCTCTCTTTGCGGTGGTTCTTTTCTTTACACTAAAGATGTTGAGTGGAAAGAAACTAATGATGTAGTGTTGACTCTCTATGCCCAAGTTTTAACCATGTCAAACTCAAAACTTTGGGTGAAAAGAAAGAGTAAACAAAAAGTCTTCCACAATGTCGCTTTCGTATGAGCACGAGGATTAGATTCTCATCGGAAAGATCTTCATTAAGATCCATGTTTTTGACAGCTGAGAATGGTGGGCCTAAATGAGGTAGGTTTGCTCTTCCACTTATTTTACTTCAAATATAATAATTCCAATACATGTTGCACCCAAAAAATAAGAGAAATCCAATACATGCAAGCACTACGTATACATCATGACCTCTGAAACTTTTTCTTTAGTTAGACTTGAAAACACATCATACAAGCCATGCAATCGCACTCTATAACCACTTGAATATGACAAAATTATATCTTGTAAGCTTAGGTTTGTGTACTTCTAGTGTCTTATTGAGCTGTATCTTTGTATTTCAAAAAGGCATTCATCTCAAAAAGCTTCCTCCACTCAATGATCTCTTAAGATATTGGCATCTGTCTTACTTCTCTCCCATCCTTTTTGTTAGGAAAATTATGTCTGCCATTTAGTCCATCCACTCCATGACATTATTTCCTACTCTAAAAGAGGAAGACAAAAGAGGACCACCATCTCAAAAGAGACAGGAGAATAGAATAGAGAGTCTAGTGCGCCACTCTCCACTTGAGATTAAAGGTTGTCTCTTGTGCGATAGTCCAGTTCCAATAAGGCGCTACCCTACAAATCCATGGTCTCACTTCCCAGCCATTAGCTGCCAAGATGCCTCCTTCGATCTCGAGAGTTGTAGGTTTTGAGTTCTTCCTTCTTGGGTCAAAGTATACTAAGCCATGGATCTTTATTGAATGGCTGCAAAAGAAAAAACAATTATTCAGAATTAGACTACATATATGTAGTGAAATGATCAATACATGCATCAAAGATGATAACCACCATGCATTAATGCATACAGGGAGATGATGGGAGAGGAGACATTCATTCCTCTCCCTAATTAGAAACCTCTTTGTTACAGCAAGCACAAAAATAGGGCACACACAGATTCGTATAATCACACAGAATAGAGAATAGAAGAAAAACAAACATAGGATTTACGTGGTTCGGCTGAAAAGCCTACGTCTACGGGCAAGACACAGAGAAAAATTTTACTATGATGAAAAGAATGATACAATCACTCAGAACTCTCCAAACCCTAGCCGCAATTTGATTTTCCAAACCTCTCTCACAAAACTGTCGAGATTGGCAGAAAGTACAATATTTATACCGATCCGTACTGCGGGGGGCGTTGTCCCTTGTACCTCCCAAAAAATTTTATTCAGATTGCAACGCGGGCTTTTCGGATCGGATCATAGTTCGAGCCTATAAAAAATATCCAAAATTCAAGCCACATTAACAATTCTTCACCTTGGCTTAAATTTTTACTATCATCAACAAAATCATCTCAACACTCTGTCTTGCCAAATGCCCTCGCAAGGGTACTACTGAGCACTACAAACACCAACCAAGTCTAGGCAATGCCTAAACTTGCTAACTAGAACTATCTTGATCATCATATCTGTCGGATTATCATGTGTAGAGACTTTCTGTACAACTATAGTACCTTGTGATACAATGTCCCAAATGAAGTGATATCTAACATCAATGTGTTTCATTCGCTCATAGTACATCTGGTTCTTTGTAAGATGAATGGCACTCTGACTGTCATAAAATACTGTTGACTTGTTCTGCATCAATCCAAAATTACTCACCAAACCCTGTAATCATATAGTTTCTTTTACTGTTTTTGCTAGAGCCATATATTCAGCTTCTGTGATAGACAAAGCAATTGTAGTTTGCAATGTTACCTTTCAACTAATAACACTACCAGAAAGAGTAAACAAATAACCTGTCAGAGATCTCCTCTTGTCTAAGTCCTCTGCAAAATCTGAATCCACATAGCCAACAACTGAATCACTCATCTTGGCTCTATCGAATGTCAGACCAACATCTATAGTACCCTTTAAATATCTTAAAATTCATTTCACTGCTTGCCAATGCTCTCTCCCAGGACACGCTATGTATCTACTCACAACACTGACTGCATGTGAAATGTCAGGTCGAGTGCAAACTATAGTATACATGCTACCCACAGCACTAGAATAAGGAATACTGGACATGTGCTCCATCACCTCATTTGTTTTAGGTGACATATCTGCAGATAACTTGAAATGGATAACAAATTAAATAATTACAGGCTTAGAATTATTCATGTTGAAATGCTGAAGTACTTTCTCAACATAAGTCTGCTGAGACAAGAAAAGCTTTCTAACACTTCTGTCTCGGATAATCTCTATTCCCAAAATCTTCTTTGCAGCACCCAAATCCTTCATCTCAACCTCATCACTCAATTACTTTTTCAGTATATTAACTTGTGACATGCTTTTAGCAGCAATAAGCATGTCATCTACATACAACAGCAAATAGATAAAGGAATCATCTGAAAGCTTTCTGTGATATACACAACTATCATATGAGCTACGGATAAAGCCATTACAAATCATGAATGTATCAAATCTTTTGTACCACTGCCTAGGAGACTGTTTCAAACCATATAAAAATTTCTTAAGCAAGCAAACATGATTTTCCATACTTGGAATGATAAATCCTTCAGACTGACTCATATAAATTTGCTCATCCAACTCACCATGCAAAAATGCTGTCTTCATATCTAATTGCTCGAGCTCTAGATCATGAAGAGCAACTATGGCAAGAAGGACTCTGATGGAACTGTGCTTCACAACTGGAGAGGATACTTCATTGAAGTCAATCCCCTCCCTCTGAGTAAAGCCTTTAGCTACCAACCGTGCCTTGTAACGAGGTGCTTCTATCCCTGGAGTGCCTTCCTTTTTCTTGAAAACCCACTTGCAGCCTACCACTTTCTGTCCCTTAGACAATGTCACAAGCTCCCAAGTTTGATTCTTGTGAAGTGATTCAATTTCTTCACCCATAGCACTGACCTATTGATCTGCATCTGAACAAGAAATAGCTTCCCTATAATTACTTGGTTCATGCACATCAACTATCTCAGCAACTGATAAAGCATACGCAACTAGATCTGCATATGCATATCTCTGCGGAGGTCTGATCTATCTTCTCTCCCTACCAGTTGCAATGCTATATGGCTTTTGTTGCTGTTGTTCAGGTGCATCCTCTTCTTGATCAGGATCCTACACCTCATCATCTGGATCATCGGATTGAACTGCTAAAGTATCAACATCAAGCTTCACCTGTTCTCTAACACCATGATCTGATTCTGATATGGACTTCTTCCTCTGACCATCCAATAAAACAGACTCATTAAGTGTCACATCTCTACTGATTATTAATTCTAGAGACTTTGTATCATTGCACCACAACCTATAGCCTTTCACTCCAGATGCATACCATAGAAATATGCATTTCTTTGCCCTCGGCTCAAGCTTACCATCCCTCATATGAGCATAAGTAGGACAACCAAATACTCTCAACTAAGAGTAATCAGCAGGTGACTGGACCAGATCTCAAAAAAAATTTTACACTCAATAGCTGTAGATGGAGATCGATTTATCAAAAAATAGGCTGTATTAATTGCTTCAGCCTAGAAATTCTTTTCCAAACCTGAATGTGAGAGCATGCTTCGTGCTTTGTCACAAAACGTTCTGTTCATGCGTTTTGCAATACCATTCTGTTGTGGTGTCCCACTACAAGTGCAGTGTCTCTCTATACCTTCATCACTGCAGAAAGCATCGAACTCATGATTACAAAATTTCAATCCATTATCAGTTCTAAGGTGCTTGACCTTCTTTTCTGTCTGCTTCTCGATCATCGTCTTTCACTTAACAAAAGTTGGAAATGCCTCGTCTTTTATTTTCAGAAAATATATCCAAACCATTCGAGAATAATCATCAATCAAAGTCATGAAATATCTGGCATCATTCTTGAAAGGAATTCTGTTAGGACCCCATAGATTTGAATGGATGTAATCCACTGTACCTCTGGTCCTGTGCACTATCTTTTTGTTGAACTTCATCCTGGTCTGTTTGCCAAACACACAGTGTTCACAAAAATTCATAGATTCTATTTTCTGTCTGTCCAACAAATCCCGCTTGCTCAATACAGATCACCTTCTCTCACTCATATGACCAAGACGCAAATACCACAGCTGAGTCTGATTCTGATTACTGCTCCTAGATGCTACTGCAACTTCTTCTGAAACTATACTTTCCTGAAGAATATACAATCCTACAACCAAACTGCCTTTCATGAGTACCATAGAGCCCTTGCACACTTTGAGAATTTCATTCTCTGCATGGTATTTGTATCCATGAGAGTCTAGTGTCCCAAGAAAAATTAGGTTCTTCTTTAATCCTGGAATATACCAACACTCCATAGTTCTGACAATCCCATCAAACATCCTTAATATGATGTTACCTACACCCTCCACAGGTAATGCATGATCCTTCCTCAGAAATACTTTACCACTCATCTGTTTGTAAGTGACAAACCAATTTCTGTGTGGATACATGTGATAAGTAGCACCACTATCAAGGACCCAGGAACTCTGTCCATAATCTGAACTCATAGATAGAATTTCTCTAGCACTATCACTGTCATCAGAATTATGAAACCTATCAACAACATTCGCAGAACTCTCTGATTGCTTTCCCCTTTTATTTTTCAACTTGAGACAATCTCTCCTGTAGTGTCCCCGCTCCCCGCACTCAAAACAGTTAGCTTTTTTCATTCTAGACTTTGATCTAGCCTTAGATTTCTTTTTGCTTAAAGAACCTTCCCTTGACTGTATTTTTCCCCTGCTCAACAAACCCTCTCCCTCAGATCTGTCTCTATTATCTGAAAAATTCTTTTTCAACTTTTTCAATTTTAGTGAGTTACTAACATCATCTAGTGAAATACTGTCTTTCCCATACAACAGAGTATTAACAAAAGTCTCATATGAGGGTGGCAACGAATATAACACAATCAAAGCCCGATCCTCACTATCCATATCAATATCTATATTCTCCAGGTCTATAATGATTGAATTAAATTCATCCAGATGTTCTTTAATGGGCGTACCTTCATTCATTCTAAGATTGTACAGTCTTTTTTTTCAGATAGAGACGATTTGTCAGCGATTTGGCAGAATACAGCTCCTTCAATTTTTTTCACGCTTCAGATGCCGATTTTTCACTAGCAATCTCTCACAGAACATTATCAGTGACGCTCATGAAAATCACACTCGAGGCTCTCTCCTTCAGATCGGCCTTGTTCGCCTCCTTCATATCCTCTGGAAAGTTATTCTCAACTACCTTCCATAAACCTTGCAGAATCAAGGAAGATTTTATTTTAATCTTCCACAGACTGAAACTCAATCCTCCGTTAAACTTCTCTACCTCATACTTCGTTGAAGACGATGCCATCTGTGAACGCTAAACTGCACGCATACAACGCTTTGATACCAATTTGTTACAGTAAGTACAAAAATAGGGCACACGCAGATTCGTACAATCACACAAAATAGAGAAAAGAAGAAAAACAAACACAGAATTTACGTGATTCGGCTGAAAAGCCTACGTCCACAAGCAAGACATGAGAAAAAAATTTCACTATGATGAAAAGAGAGATACAATCACTCAGAACTCTCCAAATCCTAGCCGTAATTTGATTTTCCAAACCTCTCACAAAACTGTCGAGATTGGCAGAAAGTACAATATTTATACTGGTCCATACCGCGGGAGGCGTTGCCCCCCGCACCTTCCAATGAGATCAGTGGTGGGCTTCAGGCATGGACCTCCGCTACTACCATAGATCTCTCAAAAAATTTCATTTAGGTCGCAATGCGGATTTTTTGGATCGGGTTATAATTCGAACCCATAAAAAATATCCAAAATTCAAGCCACATTAACACCCTTTAAAGAAAATAATGTGTAGCTAGATGTCCCATTACAGTGCATGCATGGGAGATATGAATAAAATATACAAATGGAAAGAGATTGAAAAGAAAATAAATATGAGAGTAAAAGAACACATGCATAGAGAGAGAGAGAGAGTAGTCATGCGAATGACTACTTGCCAAGAGGGGAGAAGGGGAGGGCTATTTGCAGAGTTCTTGGGGCGAATAAACTCTGTTCAAATTTAAAATTAAATGCAGCTAAAGCACATGGCGATTGCTTTCATAAAAATTAGTAGAAAGGAGATTTTATATTCAAACCCATTCGCCAGAGAAAGCCAATACAAAACAGAAATGGATACCGCTGGTCATAATATAGAAAGTGGATTTTATGATCCTCCCTTGAGTACTTAATTTTCTGAAAGGAATAGATATTTTAAAATTTTACTTAAAATGCCAAAATCTTGAGGCCTGAATATTTTGACCCTCAATTTCTAACATCCAACAACTAAAATGCTATTAGACTGTTCCACGAGATCGTCAACTATTTCAAATTTGTCAAAATTTAAAAATCTATTCGGGCACCAAAATAGTGGCATTGAAACCAAAGAAATAGAAAAATAAGTATTTTTATTCAGAGTATTCAAATGCGAGGATCTCCGACACCAAAATTTGGCATTTGAACACCAAAATGGGGTCCTTACAATGTCATGGTACAAGAAGGTTTTTATTAGAAATGATATTTGCTTGAGCTTGGAAGCTCTGGGGCACAAGCTAACATGAGTGAGTTTCTTCTTCTTCTTCTTCTTCTTCTTCTTCCTTTTTTTTTTTTTTTTTTTTTTTTTTTTTGGGTCATGTTGTTACTGCGCTTTAGGCACCATTAGACGCCTCGTGAACCCAAAAAGAAGAAGAAGAAGAAGAAGAGGGAAGGATTGGGCTTATCAACTTTGTCCCAAGGCTAAACTAAATGGAAGGTAATCAATGGGCTCTAGACTCCCCGTTAAAGAGGACAAACAGTGCCCCCACTAGGAAACATTCTACCTTGTTTTTGATTTCAACTGATACGGCAATGCCACTTGCTTAAATTGTGACCAGGTTGGGGCCCATGCACTTTAGTTCATAGGTCTAGAAGTTGATAATGTTAAGAGGCCGGTGGCCAGCGTGGGTAAAGGTTGTCCTAATAATGGACAACAATGGTGGGACTAGTGACCAGGTCCCAGTATTGGACTTTGGTGCAAATGAAAGGGTGTTTTACTTGACAAAGAAGTCCCCTTGGCCTTAAAAGTATAGTGTTGTGAGGTATAGATTTTGGCTTGCACCTACTCTTAGCTCCTTGGTATATGCTCTCAATGCCAAAGATAAGGGCTAGAGTTTAGGGTTGAGGATCTTACAGAGAAATTTTGGTAAGCTCTTGGCAAGATGACATATTGACAGGAGGGGGAGGACAGAATCTCATTATTCTAATTAGAGAGTAATCCATGAGTTTCATGTGGATGAACTATAGCCAAAGTTCAAAAGAGCCAGGCACATGGTTGGCACCATAGGGTTTTAGCTTGATAGCATCCCCAAGTCCCAAAACTGCATGTAAAACAGAAGTAAAGCTATGGCCATAATGATCCTTTGGCAGACCGTTGCAGGTGCAAGCCCAAAGAGCAGGACATGGCAAAGAATTGTTTTTCAAGTACATTATGTGGATAAGACCATCTAACTAATCCGTACACTAAGCGATAAAGAATTGCATCAAAATATTTGACCTAGGTACCTACATGCTTCAATCAACCATTTCGGATATATGTAGCAATATGGTTTCTAAAAACGAATATAGAGGGGGGGAAAAAAAATTTAGCATGTATAGATGCATAATTGTATACCTAGCATGTTATTATTTCATAACTACTTGCAAAACTATATGTTAGAGAAGATAATAGGTACACCGAAAGCCGAAACCAAGGATCTTAGAGAGATCAAGGAGTTGTTTGGATAATCGGAATTAAAAACTGGATCTCTAGCATTACAAAACATAAGGCCTAGCTCAGCCTATATCAGTCGGCTCTCTCCCAGCTCATCTCATGCCGGCAAGGTCTTTAATTTTTACCTCTTATGAGATTCGAGCCAGTCTATCCCAATGCATTCCTACAAATTCTATGAATATAGGTTTGAACCGGCCTATAGGCCTGTGAATCCTAGTGGCTCACACAGGATCCTAAAAGGTTTTCTTTTTTTGGTGATATATGTAACTATTGGTCCAATAGTACAAGTATTGGCTTGAATGCTTTGCATGAGAGTTCCATGTAGCTGCACATGTACTCATGGGCATGGGTTTGTATGCACGCGAGGAGGGTGGGGTATGATCCATATCACTTTAGGCCTTACTATCATACACTTTCTTTCATAAGGAAGAAGGACAGAAGAAAAGGATGATGGAACGTTGAGTTCAAAGTGAGCTGTGGATTTGTTTGTTTCATTTTAAAAGGCCGGGATGTCCAATGATATGCAGTCATATAAATCCACCATATAGTCATCATGTATACATGGCACAACCTAGAACAAATGATGGTGCCTGAATTAAAGCATGCCATGGATAGTGGTCAAGTTATAACAATCGTACCACTGTTCTTCTATATATTTCAGCCCCTAACACAGATGAAGATTGATGATGTCTACAATCAGCAATGATCAACCCAATCCCACTTGAATTGACTAAACCAACCGTAAGTTCTCAAAGTCTTCACCAAATTTGTCAGACCTGGAACACAAACAAGCAGTAATTACATGAGCAGGGACAGGGTCTGACTGTTGCTTAAAAACGAGAGGATGGGGCTTGACTTGGATGCAGGTCTTGACTCACTCTTAACTCATTTGTACCCCTTGGTGGGGAGCACATTGGTTAGAATGATCTATATATATATATAGGTCAAAACAGTTGGGAAACACTTTCCAAGATTTTATTTTATTTTTCTGATAGACGACGCTTTCCAGGATTAAAACTAATTAGAACTTCCCCTAGTACCAGACGATTGCAAATTAACCAATAGGTTATAGCCCAGTCTTCATTGCACATTATACTAAATTAATTTGATGGACAGCAATTATTTGCTGGAAAACAATAACATATAGAATCTTCAACTGCACAGTTTTCTAATATGGATGACTTTATTAAATTAATTTTTTTAGGGACAGGAATGATTTGATTTAAAAATGCATAATTCTGTCATTAGTTAAAAGAATTAACTAATCTCAAAAATGGACTATAGCTTGGCTAGACAAGTCAAGAGCACTATCTACTAAGTAAGAGTGACAACAATTTGGCTTGGGGGGGACTTGGCAAGAGTTGTTTCTTGGAGCAATAACTTATCAGATTGCCCACATCCTTAACTCGCAAGAAGTCGGAATCCTCTATAAAGCCAAAGTTTGGCATTGGTCCTACCATTAGTCTCCTATTCTTTCAAACTACCTTGCATCAAGGTCTATGGCAGGTATGGGAGAACAGAAGTTGGCCATTATGGAAGTGGAAGAAGCATCGAAGAAGACATAGAAGCTTGTTGGGTGGATGTCTGATCAGGACACCATCTCTCAAAATCATTTCAGTACCACGCGATGCAGCAGGAAGAAAAAAAAAATAAAATAAAACAATTAAAATACGTGGATCAGCCACAAAAGGGCTCGCCTTCATGGAGCATGCAAACTTCACTATGAAAAAAAAAAATTTACAAGAGGAGACCTCACCCTCAACCTTTGTACATCCAATTCTCTCTCTCTAGAAGTTTTCCTCTCAAAAGTTCTCTCTCTCTTGGAAGACCCCCTGAAGTGATTGGCGTCCGTTGTCCAGGAGCCCTGCTCCTCTCACAGCAGCCTCACGCCTCTCTCTCTCCACTGGATCCCGTACTGCTCCGTACAGTGTGTCTTCAGCAAAAAACTGGATCCCCTATTTTCCTCTGTGTCACAGACCCTTTTAAAAGGGTTAAATATGACTTAGATTAGGTTTAAGAGTCCTTAATCAACCCAAATCACGTCCCAGACCATTGGATTAAGACCGGGACGTCCTTGGGCCCTCCGATCGCACTCCGGTTCACGGAATAGTACCGTGGACCGTGAGAAACGTGTGGAAAACATTCACGCGGTCCACAGGCCCACCCGTGGACCGCCCGATCCATGGTGGACCGGGGTGCAGGGCCCAGGCAGGGCGCCTGGGCCTAGGCCGGCCCGCGCGCACGGGCCGGCCGCGCGTTCGCCTGGGCCGGGCACCCGACTGGGCCGCGGGCCTGCCTGGGCCCCGCGCCCGGCTGGGTCACGCGTCCTGCGAGTTGGCCCCGCCTGGGTCACGCGTCCTGCGAGTTGGCCTCGCCTGGGCCACGCGCCGCCGCCTGCGGCCGTGCTGCCGCCACTCTGCTGACCTGCCGCCGGGTGCCGGCGGTCCTCCGTCATCTCGAGTTTCGTGCTGACTTCAAAAGTTCGTATCTCCTCCATCCGAGCTCCGTTTGGACGATCTTGATCTCGTTGGACTCCATTTTTTACCGCGAACCTCGCTGTGAACTTAGTATGGACTGAATCATGAGGCATCAAATCCTAACAATCTCCATCTTAACTCGATATTCGGCCTCCTCCAAACTTCAAGAGCTTTTGGATCTTCTCGCCCCCATACCCTGGGGCAATCGCCTGCTGATCATGGATGGACAAACATGGGAGTCGAGCCAGGCTGCTCGATCTCATCTCCATCGTATGCTGTGCTCCTTCTGACCTGAGACCTGCTCGGGACATCGTCCTGCGGCAATAGGAATCTTACCTTGTGACGTCGTCTTTAGTCTTTTCGAGTCTCCTATCTCGTGTTCGATCCGCCTCCTAGAGCTCCACCTAGCTCTGGACTCCATCTGGCTCTCGAAGCTCCACCTCGCACTGGGCTCCCCGCTAGGTAATAATATCCTCTACTCTCCTTCTTCCCCACCAGTACAATCCTATCGCCGCGTAGCACCCTCAGGATTCCTCCACCAGCTACCATCCTATAGCCTCTTGAATCTAGTCTGCTAAGTGAGATAAGATTCCGTCTGAAATTGGATATGTATCGGACCTCCTCCAATCTCTTCACTGCACCGTCATGTGTCCTCCAGCTGACCGTTCCAATGCCTCTGATCGCATAACTCGATCCATCTGACAGATATATAGTGCCCTCACTGTTCTCCAGGGAGTCAAACTACTCCTCTCTGCAACATACATGATAGGAGCATGCAGAATCTAATATCCACTGCTGGGAAGAAGTAGATACCTCGTCAGATATCTTCAGGACATCTCCATCTGAATCGCTGCCGGTCGTCACTATAGCAGCCACCGTTCGATTTTTGAGTTGAGGACAATCTCTGGCTAGATGCCCCAACTCCTTACACCGGTAACACTTGATTTGCTTAAGTCCCTCCTGGACTTGGACCGCCCTTGTTGCGATCTCCTGTCGCTCCGTCTACCGCCTCCTGCTCCTTCAAAAGTCATCAAAGCTGAGCTACCGCCACCTGAGCTCGAAGCTGGGTTCTCTCTCCTGAGAACCTCATTTTGGAGTATCGCTGCAGTGACCTCATCCATCTTGATGGTGCTCTTCCCCACTAGAAGAGCAGTCACTAAGGACTCGTACGAAGGAGAAAGTGACGCCAGCAAAACCAGCGCTCTGATTTTCTCCTCAACATTTTCACCAACGCTGAGGAGGTCGGTGAGGATCTTCTAAAAGTGGCTCAGATGCTCCTGCATGCTCTGTCCCTCAGTCATCCGCAGTTGGTAGAACTGCCTCTAGAGGAAAAGAGTGTTGGTGAGAGACTTCGTCATATACAACTCCTCGAGCTTCGACCACAGCACCGTCGGAAAAGTCTCGCTCAGCACATGAATCACCACTTCATCCGTCAGGTACATGCGAATGATACTCACCGTCTGCATCTGTAGCCGTTTTCAATCCCGCACCTCCATGGTGGTCGGCTTCTTATTGCACAAGAGAGTATCGATCAACCCCTGTTGGATGAGCACGTCCTTTACTCTTGCCTGCCACAAGGAGAAATTGCTTTTACCATCGAACTTGTTGATCTTCATCTTGATTGTTCCTGTCTTCTCCATCTTCAATCTTGCTCACCACCACTGCAATCTGCGTCTTTGTACCATCTTGCTTTGATACCACTTGTTGGGTGGATGTCTGACCAGGACACCACCTTCCAAGATCTTTTCAGTACCATGCGATGCAGCAGGAAGAAAGAAGAAACAAAACAAAATAATCAAAATACATGGATCAGTCACAAAAGGACTCGCCTCCACGGGGCATGCAAACTTCACTATGAAAAAAAAAATTTTACAAGAGGAGACCTCACCCTCAACCCTTGTACATCCAATTCTCTCTCTAGAAGTTTTCATCTCAAAAGCTCTCTCTCTCTTGGAAGACCCCTTGAACCTCTGAAGTGATTGGCGTCCGTTGTCCAAGAGCCCTGCTCCTTCTCTCACAGCAGCCTCACGCCTCTCTCTCCTCTGGGTCCCGTACTGCACCGTACGGCGCATCTTCAGCAAAAAATTGAATCCCTTATTTTCCTCTGCGTCACAGACCCTTTTAAAAGGGTTAAACATGATTTAGATTATGTTTAGGAATCCTTAATCAACCCAAATCACGTCCCAAGCCATCGGATCAAGATCGGGGCATCCCTGGGCCCTCCGATTGCGCTCCGGTCCATGAAATAGTACCATGGACCACGAGAAATGAGTGGAAAATGCCCACGCGGTCCACAAGCTCACCCATGGATCGCCCGGTCCAAGGTGGACTGGGGTGCAGGGCCCAGGCAGGGCGCCTAGGCCTGGGCCGCGCCCGCGTGCGAGCCTGTGAGCGGGCCGGGCCGCGCGCCCGCCTGGGCCGCCCGCCAGCCGGGCCGCGCGCCTGGGTCGAGCGTCCTACGTGTTGGCTCCGCCTGGGCCGTGCGGCGCTGGCCCACCATCAGGTGCCGGCGGTCCCCACCGCCTCGAATTTCGTACCGACTTCAAAAGCTCGTATCTCCTCCATCTGAGCTTCGTTTGGGGCGATCTTGATCTCGTTGGACTCCGTTTTTCACCACGAACCTCGCTATAGACTCAGTGTGGGCTGAATCATGAGGCATCAAATCCTAACAAAGCTCTTTGGTGGTCTACATGCACTACAAAAAAATTATGGAATCCTCAGTATTTCCCGTATGGATTTGTCAAGTGCCCACCACTGCATGCTTCTTTTTCTTTCCCCATCTCATTGATCTGTCATCAACAAAATAATATAAAAGCCAGTTCATCCCATATACCAAAGAAAACCTAGGGATGTGCTCTCTCTCGTTTACAAGCCTTTGCACGTAGTAATTACAAGTAATGAGGTTGCGAGGCAATTAATATTTGGACTATAGTATCCTAACAAATGGTTACAACTCCTCAGTCACAGACAACCAAGGTGAAGAAGTTGAGAGGATCCCCATGCTTCTTGCCAGATGTAATAATGCCTAGCATTACTCATTGCTCAAAAAGTAGTGTGAGAGGTACCTTTGGTGGTTATATTTTCAGTTTTATTTTTAGCAGAGAAGGTCATGTAATACACACATCAAAATGGCTTGTTGATTAAAAAAACAAGCTGTTGGGTATTGTTTAATTCAGCTATGCAGCCTGAGTGCATAGCTGAACTAAAATAAAACCTAAAATAAGTCCCAGTGCACATGCTGTGGTTTGACTTATCTGTGTTATCCAATGACAATCTTCAATGCAATTAAAGTATATTAGTTACATCTAAACCAAACACAAATCTTTTGCACCCAAAATAACGTTTTGGGTGAGTAGCAGATCGAAGCTGCGCCATCATATTATGCCACAATTCTATCGTCATTTTCTATGTGTCAGCAAACGTAGTCAAGTTTTATCTTTCGATGGCATTCCCCTAATAAAAAATATATATAATATATTTTTATATAAATAATTTTTAAAAAATTATAATAAATAATTTATAAATAAATATTTATATAATAATAATAAAACGATACACAGATGTAAAAATGGCATTCTACGTTGATACGTAAGATTATAGGATAATCTTTCGTAATGCCAACGGTGGCATTCCATGTTGATACGTAAAATTATAAGTTAATCTTCTACAACATTATGTATCAAAATTTATTTTTTATTTTTAAATAAAAATTAAAATATAAATAATATAATAAAAAATAAAAAATTTATATAATAATAATAAATTATTAATTAAATTTTCACACTACAAGAGTTGAATGCTAGTTCCAAAAGTAAGTCGAACCATGCATGTTGCCCAAACTATCTTATGATTTGCACGAAGGGTTTCAAATTAAATGTCCACCAACTGAACCAAATTATGTCGCACATTAAACAAGGCTACAAGCATGTACTCAAGAAAAGTTGAATAAAATTATCAGTCAGCAGTAACTGGTATCCTGTCTGCCAATGAAGCCAATTTTCTTCTGACAAAGGTTGATACATAGGTGCCAAGCAAGCACAGTCCCGTGAGTCTCATCTTCCAAAGCAGTCTACAGTAGTTGACATATATATATATATATATATATATATATATATATATATATATATAGGTCATCTTCAGCATGTTGCTTGGCACACGATTAAACGACCACAATACTAGGAGCCAGATGTTGCTTGAGATATTCGCAAGCACACTTTCGCACGTACGTGAGTCCATCAATCCCTATAGCAATTTAAACACGATTACAGTACTAGCTCGCCAGGAGCAAGATTTTGTGTGGGATCTTGGCAAGCATATTTGCAGACCGAAAAACTATTAATCCCAGATTAAAAAGGATGAAATTTTATTGTTAATTGACATTGAGATCGTCCAAGTTATGTAGTCTTTGCCCTAGAAACCTCTAACGTGGCAAATCAAACGCATTTAATATTATAGCGTAGAGACGCATGTACTAGTAACACCTGTGCTTGTACGTTTGACTGGTTATGTGGGCATCTTGGCTTACGGCGTGAGGTACGTGCCTCGAGAGAGGGTGACGGCATGCAGACCCATGCAAAGATGGCCAAAAATATTGCATGAGATCCGCTCACACGCTGCACGTGAACCTCAGGGAGTAAGGCAGCGTTTGTTCGTTTCCCGGAGTTCTAGATGCCATGAGATCATATTCTCGGCAACTTTAACTCTGAAATAGGTCACAAACTCATAGGCCAGATCTCTAACGTACGGGGAGGGGATCTGGTTGGCCTACATGCGACAACTGCTACAAGTGGACTACTAGGAAGTGGCTTTGGTTTCACATATTTGGTGAAATGGATCTAATTAGATCATGCTGATCTAGAGTTTTGTTCTTTCACACTGGGCTCGAGGTTTTATATATGGAGATTAGTATGAGCTATTCAAGTTGATGAGCTTGTAGGCCTCATAAATAATCAAGGTTTTGAGCTTGTCTATTTGTTGGTGCTAGCAACTAATGTTCGAGATTTCAAGGTTGGCTTGTTTATATCTGAAACTCGGTGGATGAAGTTTGGCTCACCTACCAATTGTAAATGAGCTTGAGCCAACCTATTACTTAAAAAGTTTGAGCTGTTCATGAATAGCTCATTTATAGAGCTAGCATCAATTAGTTGGTTACTTATTTGAGTGTTCTACATTTCACCAAAAGATGAGAACATTTAGATGGTTGGAGATTGACATATGCAGAGAAAAAGGAGCAAGGAACAATAAATTACCAGCACATCTTGGGGCCTATAGCCCCCTGGTCTTTAGTAGAATACATGTTCTTGTGAAACTAAAAGAACTCAAAGGGAAGTGCATGAAAACTAGAAAATGTGTATAAATAGATGAAAATAATAGTGCGAGAAGGCAAGTGGATAGGTGGTAGCCAAACTTAATAAAGAGTGTGCAATTAATTTATTATGTTGAAGGTGGAGTTTAATTAGGTTCCTAGTTCTCTCAAAAATATATACTTTAAATTCTTCAAAATGGAACAATGTGGATACTTTGATAACTGATATGGCATTAAATTGAATGAACATGGTCTGCTATAACCTTAAAAGTGGTTTCTAAGAGGTGAGATAAGGTGAGATCTTCATTCTTTCCACTATGGCGCATGAGATGTGATGCACAAATAACTTCAAGATTCTTGCTCAACAAATGGTCATTAACTACACCAATTAACCTATATATCCACTTTCAATTTCATGAATTCATTAATTTCCTGCTAAAGCATCTTAAAAGAAGAGCATGCATGGTTCATCAACTAAACTAACATCTAATTCTAATAAGTTGAAACAAGGATAGCCACTTCCAAGTACTTTCAAATCTAGAATTGAATATTCTGCAGGTACTCCATAAGCCCTTCAGTGGTTGTTCATTTTTCTTCTACAGAAATATGGTAGGAATGTCATCTCCAGAGCTCAAACCAGGAATCTCTACTGCCAATGACAGATCAGACCTAGACCCCATGGGCTTTTACTCACTCATCAGCTAGAGTGATATAATTGACTACAGTTGTTAACCTGCATCACTGTACATCAAACCTACCCCCTGCTTCAACCATTGCATCAAATTCACAAAAAGCTGTTCTTGCCAACTGTGAATATCTCCAAACCTCACGCTTGTCACCTTCAGCCAGAGCTGTGTCATACCCTGGGCCTGCATGGTGCTGAACAAAAATCTTTGCTGGATCCTTGATCCCATGGCCCCTAATTAATCAACCAGAAGTGGGATCACCTTTGTCTCGCTAGGGACCCACTGGCCAGGAACCATTCACCTCAACAGGTCGATCTGGGCTGCCTAACAAGGAACTTGACAACATTGATGAGAACAAAACCATGCAACATTCCTAGTCTGATACAATCCCTCAACTTATATCTCTTCTTTCAAATAAAAAATTAAATACAGCCTAGCCATTGTTGCTCATGACTCTAATCATCATAAATAAATTAATCACGGGATGCAAAGTCTAAGATCTAAATAGGGAGTCCCAGTTGTCTCGGACCGTCAAGTTGTATATGAGTGAAAGACAAGGGAGAGCAACAAGAAAATATAACATTTATATATATATATATATATATATATATATATATATATATATATATATATATATGTAATTTTTTTGGTTGGTAACAGTTAGATATAATTTTTAACTAGCGATGTCCCCAATGTCACACTTATGTTCTCGTTAATTGTTATTTATTTATTTATTTTTGGGGAATAGAACAGTTCATGATAAAAAGGTATTTAGATTGTTATTTTTATTCTCTGTTTTGATTTTTTTATTTAAAGTTGATTATTTTATATTTATTTATTTTGGCGTTGGTTTTTCTGGGTCAGAGGCGGCAGCAGGAACAGGGGGCTTTATTGGCGGCAGCGAATGAATCCACGTGGCCATATACCATTACACGCCACGTGGCACATCACGTGGGTATGGGTTCGGCTTGTCCTGGTTGTTTTTCTCGGCTTGGACCGGCAGCGTCGGCTCATGCTCTCGTTTGTTTGTCGTTGGAGGAGGAGGGAGGGAGGGGGGGGGGGGGGAGAGAGAGAGAGAGAGAGAGGTGGGGAGGGCGGAGTGAGATGGAGATTAGAAAGCTCAAGTAATCTGGACAAAGTTTCCAACAAAGTCACGTGGATAATCCAATTAAAATTAAGAGAAACAAAAAAAAACTTAAGGATCTATGCAGCTACGCTGCATTGAAATGATCAAATCAAAATCCATATAAACTTCATTCATCATTCATCCGGCTCCTACCTACAGAATTGTAGAATTCAATAAAAATTGATAATAACACTTTTCTATCATTATATATATAAAGTTAATAATTTAATAAAAATTAATAATAATATATTTTAATTATATTTAATTATTTTTATTTCATTTTAAAATTGAAGTTGATATAAAAATTTTTTCAATCAAATAATTAGAACGAGATCCATTCATTTTCATTTCAATTTCAAACACTCATTATTTTCATTCAAATATCTCTTTGATACATTCTAATTATAGTTAAGAACCCAACCTAAGCAGTCAAAATCCAAGACCAAACAATGTCAACACATGAGCTGGTGAACCAAGATGCCTGCAGTAAATATTTTTTTCCAGTAAATGTGGCTACAATACTCATCGTTGAAGTTGATTTCACCATCAGACATAAAAAGTAGTGCACCTACTGGAAACGTGCACGATTACATGATATGACTATGGGTTAAAGTGGCAAGGAAAGGATGTGATGTTGGAGTCACATTACATTACACATACAGTCCAACAAGCCAGGGCAAATTTGCCAATTACTCTAACAATGAGAAGTTATTCAATCTAATCAATACAATCCGTATGGTCTCCTGCCGGAGGGTAGGATACGAAAGCTTCTATTTGTGTTTGGTGTTTGATCGTGTCATACTAATGATTGATTTAACAAGACAACTTTCTCGTTGCTTACAATAAGGAACATACCTTTTCACTACAAGCTGATAAATCTCAAGGCAGTACTAGCAGAGTTAGAAAAATAACTGTTAAGGCACAACATTCCATCCTTCCACTCCAACGTGGCTCTAGCCGGTCAAAGGTCTCTGCGTGAGATGAAAGCGAGCTAGAAATGATGAGTAGATACGTAGTAATACTTGGTTTTAGAGAAATGCATACCAATTGGAGAAATCATTTAAGATTTGATTATATTCACAATCGTAAAAATGCAATTCTGGTTTTACATGAAAATATGTTATGGATAGATCTACCAAGCCTACCTCACAGGATTCGATCAAAACTAAACACCATAATATGTAGAAGATAATTAAGCTCAGATTGAGAATTTTAAATTAGGTCTACTGGTTGATGCCTCTCCTCAATATGTGCATTCATGGAAAGAAATTTTGAATTTGATGAAGAAGAGTAGCATTTCTATCGTAACAAAATAAAGAAATAAGAATAATTAGTTGGTAGATTATTTGAACACATCCGTTTTCTAAAAAAGATCACTAATTCTTAATTTGTTGAGGAATCCTTCATTATTGATTGTGAATCACAAATTTTTTCAATCCTTTCGACCTTGGTTCCATAGGAGCATGAGATGATCATCTTAGGGTTATCCTTTCATCAATAAATGCTTCAGTTATACTCGTAGTATGTGAAGGATAAGAACTAACTATAGGAGTTGGTGTGGTATTCCCAAATCTTAAAAGATTATGAGAGAAGCCATGGGCTTGACTCCGGGATGCTAGGACTGGTTTGTGATCTAGGTCTAGAATGGATTCAGTCCTACGGCGAAGATTCTATTTCTGCCAGCAGAGAAATTGACTCAGGTTGCTGTGAAGTCGACTCGGCTCAGGTGAGTCAACTTGAGCCTGAGACCTCAGCTCGAGGGGACCCGACAGAGAGCAATATTTTGAGGCTTTTGGCATGGCATGCTAGTGGCATCAGTCAAGTCGATTTGAAGTTTGGTCGAGTCGACTCGGGTCTAGACAAGTCGACTAGAGCCTAGGATGAGTTGACTCAAGTTGTGGGAACAAAACTGCATGGGTTTTCTGTTTGGGACTAGGGTCTGGCTTGATCCTAGGGATCTTAAGGCCTAGTTTGATAGATCTTAAGGGGGCTAATCAAGGGTTTGGGCTGGGATTAAGTCTAAAGGATGAGAGCATGGCAAGACTTGGACTTGGATGAGTGCTTTCATATATGAATTAGCCTAGGAAGTTTTTTGGACTCAGATTTTGATCCATGTACATGGTATATATACCTGTATATTGTAAACCTTAAAGCAAAGAAATTAAATAAGAGCTTTTTCTCCTGAAAACTCTAGCTGTCTTTCTCTCTTCCTCTCTCTCAAGTTTGCATGCAACTCCTAAGGCATCACGCGTGCCCCCTTTCCCTAGAAGGGGGCATGTGGTATCAAGAATCAAGCCCGGATCTAGGGATGGTTGCTGTCCTTGAGAAAGATGCATCACGAGTTTTTCTCAGGTCCACATGGATAAAGGTGGTCCTTCAACAATTGGTATCAGATCCATGGTGATACCAAGATGCTGTTGGTCTCTAACATGATATCAAAGCCTGATTAAGCATAGCAGCGAGGAAGGAGTCACATGGGATGAATCAAAAATCTACAGATCAATTTCACGATATGCCTCAGATCTATCTTCATATTTTTTGCTGTGGTTTGGCCAATCAGAAGCAGCGGATTGAAGGTAGAGGTTGAAAGGCTGGATGGAAAGGAATTTTCTCAAGATAGAAGGTATGAATGGTAGATTTTCTAATCCGATCTTGGAGGAAGAAAGATCGGAGGGTGTGACAGTGAGGCGATGAAGTTCTCTGGGGAAGATGGATAGCAAGAGGCAGGTTTAGCATATTGGAGGAGAGATCACCCAAGGGATCATTGTCGAGGTAGGGCTGAAGAAGCAACTATTTAGCCTTCAGATGTGGGAAGGTTGGAAAAGTAGTTGGGGTACATTCAACATTTCGATCGATCAAAAACTTTAGGGGTAATTGGAGAAAGTAAGATTTGATTCCGAAGTATCGCTGCTGGTTCAAAGGATGGTGAGTTCCTCTTGGATATTTCGTAGGGTCCGTGGAGTACGAAAGGTCCAAAACGGCAGCTGTGACGGTGGAGGTCCAGCAGGGTAGTGCTGGGCAGCTAATCTCGGATCAAATTTTATCTTCTGCAAGGACACTAGGAGGAGTCATGATTCAGGTGGAGCACCGGCCAGAGGTGCCTCCATAGATGGAGGATGGTTTGGCACAGATTTAGAGCTGAGGGGTGCAAGAATGGATCCCAATTCCAGCACCAGTAGCGGTGACGTATTGCATGAATTTATGCGAGATTGCGGGCATCGTGGATCGAGGCTTTAGGGAGACCACGTTAGATGGATTTGTTTGCAGCAAGAGAGGATCCATATACCTATGAGGAGGCTGAGGTGAGTTTCGGATGAGATAGATGGGTCTGAGCCCAAATAAAGTTTGAGCTGCAGTTTTTCTAGATGATGCTGAAGCAATGATTGGTGCAAGAGCAGAAAAGGATAAAGTGCTAGGATGAAATTTTCTAGATTCAGTCGCTAGGTTTAAAGAGTTGGTGAGCTCTTGGATTTCGGAGATATTCACGAGGTGCAGTGTATCCGAGATAGCTTTGGAGGGATCCATAGAGTATGAAGGATTCGAAAGGGCAGCGACGGTGATCGAGGTGCTGCGGTAGGTCTAGTAAGGCAGCGTTGGGTGGTTGGCCTCGGGTGACTCGGATATAACGTCAACTTCTATGATATCAGAGAGACTTCGAATTCAGATGGAGCACCAGACAGAGGTAGCTTCATAGATGGAGAGGGTTTTGACACAAGTTCAGAGCATAGAGATGCAAGGGGAGGACCGATATCCCAGCACCAGCATCAATTTGGCACAGTTTCAGGTGGAGCGAAGTGTGCAAGGGGAGAGGTAAGGCTCTGAGAAGATCATGTCAGGGTATGCAGTGAGTGCCAGTATAGGAACGCTGTGATTTCTCCAAAGAAGTTCAAAGTAAGTGATGCAACTGCCAAGCAGAAGGGAGTCTATAATATCCACGGTGGTGCAAAAAGCAAGCCAAGGTCTTTAACGATGGAGGCGGTCATCCCAAAAATCTCCAAGGGAGCTCAGCAACTGAAGAAGGTTAGCGATGGCAAAATTTGCATAAGGAGCTGTCAGGAGATGCATCGACAGTGAGATCATGCAAAGGAACATTGCCAGGTGTGCCAAGACTTGAACGTACCAAGATAGAGATTGTAAGAGTTGGTATGGTGCTCCCAAACTTTGAGAGACTATGAGAGGAGCCATGGGCTTGACTCCGAGATGCTAGGATCGATTTGGGACTTAGGTCTAGGATGAATTCTCTCTTAGGATGAAGATTCTACTTCTGTTAGTAGAGGAGTCGACTCGGATTGCTGTGAAGTCGACTCGATTCAGATGAGTCGACTTAAGCCTGAGATCTCAGCTCGAGGGGACTAGACAGAAAGCAGTGTTTCGAGGCTTCTGGCACGGCACGCTGATGGCATGCAGTTGATTCGACTTGAGTTTAGGTGAGTCGACTCGATCCCAGGATGAGTCAACTCGAGTTGCGGGAATAGAACTACACAGATTTTCTATTGGGGGCTAGGGTCTGGCTTGATCCTAGAGATCTTAAGGCCTGATTTGATAGGTCTTAAGGGGGCTAACCAAAGATTTGGACTGAAATTAAATCCAAGGGATGAAAACATGACAAGACTTGAGCTTGAAAAAGTACTTTCATGTATGGGTTAGCCTAGGGAGTATTTTGGACTCGAATTTTGATCCATGTACATAGTATATATATTTGTATATTGTAAACCCTAAAGCAAAGGAATCAAAGAAGAGCTTTTTCTCTTGAAAATCCTAGCCATCTTTCTCTTCTCCTCTTTTCTAGGTTTACACGCAGCCCTTAAGGCATCTCATGTGCCCCCCTTTCCTAGAAAGGGGGCATGTGGTATCAAGGATCAAGTCTGGATCTAGGACTTGATGGTTGCTGTTCTTAAGAAGGATCCATCATGGATTTTTTTTAGGTCCACATGAGTAAAGGCAGTCCTTCAGCAGTTGGTATCAGATCCAAAGTAATACCAGGATGCTATTGGTCTCTAATACCAACTATGTAGTATCTGCATCGATAATTCAAGTATTATATATATCATTAGTTTGATCCAATATTGAGAGCCAATTAGAGTAAGCCAAGATTTGTATGATTGACTAGTCAATTTTGTATGGTGAACCAATCTAAAGTTATAGACTCATGAATAACATTTGGATATCAAATCAAAAAATAATCTGCCAATGGTTCCTAGTTCATTTGAGCAACCAACATAGGCCCTATCATTGCCTTGCATGCATGATTCAAAATCCGAATGGCTGGCGCAAGGCAACATCCTACTATTTGTTTGCCTCTTTGCTTCAGAGGAAGCATCTAGTTTGGACATTAGGACACATTATTGTCTATGTTTGACACAAGTAATACTTTCATCATAGTTTCAATGATAGTAGACACTATCTTTAGCCTTCAAAATTCCACTGTTATCTCAAATGGGACTTGATGTAGTATGGACCCTTTGGATATATGGTAGTCTAAATTTTTTCAAGAAAAAAAGGAAAAACATTTTACTCCAAATATAACTATCAGGATGGCCATTCTTAGTTGATCAATGTCATAGTTTGCTAGGGTTTTACTTCTTGGTGAAGTAGTCTGGCTTATTACGTTGATTCAATTACATCAAGATGTTAATGTGTTGCATGGGAGCCCGACATTGGAATACATTCACCTAGTAAAATGCATTTGTTATTTTCAAGGCATTAGACTGTGATTCACCAAGTGATTGGATAATTGGATTCTTCACCATAACCCCATCTCATTTATCCACATCCTAATGCAATTGAAGCTGTTAGTCCTAGAATTGAATTTGATGATATTAAAAGTATTTGAGTACAAATTATGTTCACTAATAATATTTTTGAGAATGATTATAAAATTTCTCAATATACTCAGTTGATTTACTCAAAAAGAAGTCCTCTCAAGAAAATTTACATTCCCAAGTTTAAGATTTTTGGTTGAAAGCAAGGAAACTAAGTTTTCAAAGAAAAATCTAGTATGGAAGTATCTCTCAGTAAGCTTATATTTGTCCAAATTAAGTTTAAGAAAACAAGTCTAGTCTACAATAAGATTGATCAAGAAAAGTTATCTAAAATACTTTGTGGTGCGCTTGGCATGTCACTGAGTTGACCAAGTGAGGAGCTTAGTGGTCTAATCATAGTCTGAGGAAAAGATAGAAATCAAAAAAAATTAGAGAAACTCTCTTAGCCGATCAAGCCTTCATCTTAGTTGACCAAAATAGGATCTTAGCCGACTCAAGCTTTTGAATAGCTGACTAAGTCTCAGACTCAGGATAAAGACAGACAAGTGAAGATTCAAAGTATTTTTCCTGAGCTAATCTAGCTATGATCAAGTTAGCCGATCAAGACTGGAGCTTAGCCAACTCAAGAAGAAAGATAGCAAATTCAATCTTAAAGATAAAATAACATAAAAAATAATATAAATCATCAAGTCTTCTGAGCCAATCTAAAGAATCAGTTAGCTAATCAAGTAATCAAGTTAGCCAATTAAGAAGAGATCTGAGCTGATCCAGTCTCAAAGAGACATAATAGATAGAACAATAAAATTTTGACATCTATTATTGATCTATCTTAGAGTTTTCACTTGGTTGACTTAATATTGATGATTAGCAGACTAAGGGTCGGGATAAGCTAACTCACAGATTCTGATTAGAATAATGACTAATTTTTTAAAATTTTTAAAAATATATCTAAGATACTATTAATGGCTATTTTCAAGCTTCCAATAGTTAGAACATTAATTGTAGACATTTTTTAAGTCATAAATGTGATGGATTCAATGAAAGAATAAGGTTTTTAAGCTTTTGAAGTTTATTGAATCATTCTTCAAATTAGTGAGTAAAATTTAAAAAAAAAAAGGAGGAAGGAATTCAAAAGCGTATTAAATTTAGTCTTTCTTACTTTCATTCAATTTGAAAGAAAGAAAGAGAGCATTAATCCAAGTCCACTACTCTTGAGCAAAAGTATTGAAGACTTTCTCAATCTTCTCAAACATTCAAAGAAGAAGTCCAAGCATTAAAGAATTATCTATCTTGACTTCTTCAGAGCTTAAAAATTTTTATTATTTTTAAACTTTATTTCTATATATCTTTATTTATTATTATTATGATAAATTTTTTGGATATAGAAACTTGGAGTTAGTTCAAGCCTAAAGTTGGACGGTATAAGATTTTAAATGATATCTCCACAAAAATCAATCATGGTTGATTGTGAGTCCAAAATAAAACAATCGGTTGTAAGATTGTAATTGGTAATCTAGATAAAACTAATTAGATTGGATTATGAATCCGAGAAAATAATCGGACTATAATCTTAAAGAGATTATAGTTGAAATTTTCAAATAAATTTAGTTGGAGAGTGGACATAGATACTGAATTTAGTACCAAACCACTATAAATCTTTTTATATTTATGATTGTGTTGCTTTGCTTACTTTGTTATTTCTGCTACTTTTTTTATTATCTACTAATCACTTCACAAATACTTTTAAAATTATTATTGGGCACAAGTAGCTTAAGTTATTTTTAAGAAACTCAATTCACTTCTTTCTTGGGTTGCTATCTTTAGAAAACAAAAGTATACTGTAAACTTATTGGCAGAAATGGTTACAAATTTTTCACTACCATTGACAGATCCTAACTCGACAATAGCACACATTATGTTACTCTCAAGTAGCTCAAGGCTGCGAAAGCACGGATTCTCTGTAGTGCACGGTTTGCATCTAGAGTACTATGCAACGCTCAACCAAAACCATTAGAAGATGGGCAGCCATCAAACAAAATGACCTTACGTTTCGTGCATAGTATATTTTTTTTTTGATGGTCATCCATCTCCTAATGATGGTTATTGAGTACCATATAGCACTCTTGATTTTATGTTTCATATATGATATGTCTTATTTAATGGTCATCCATATAATAGTGGTTATTGAGTACTTCACAACACTCAGCGGTACAAACATACATTGCAGAGGATCCTTATCTAAAATAAATGCATCAATTCCTTGGCACGTGAGCAAGGAGAGAGCATTGAAGAGTCTTAGAAAGCGATTATTTTGAGCCATGACCATTTTGTAGGGGACAAAAACTCCAAGGTCGTTGGATTTTTGTGGGTAATGAACCGAATGAACCAGGTGCAGGAATCTATTACCCATCAAAGTTTGGGCAGTGTTTGGTCAGACGGACACGACACAATGGCAAAACTTGTTGGCGTTTTGCCTTTGTGCCTGGCCTAAATTTGGTGCCATAAGTTGATCTCAGACTAAGTGTTTGGCATGATTAAATTAGCAGAAGAATAGGATAGAGTGTTGCCCTACCATGGTACGTACAAAGAAGCAGCACATCGCGTTCAGTATTCCACACCACCTCTCCATCCCATAAGCTTTTATCTAATTGCAGCAAAGCAAAGGTTGATATGCTGATGTTTAGATATATTTGTGAAGTGGATGCCTTCTCTCTCTTGACATTTCTTCAATAACTCTTTGAAGAATACATAATTCTTTTTAGGATAACAGTGAGAGAACTACCAATCATTTCAAAGAAATGTCGATGAATCAAAGTTGTTTCAGGTTTTGAAATTCTAGATCAAAATTTTGCAATATTTGAAGTCTTAAAATTATAAGGTAATTGTGGAAGAAATATTCAAATTGGACCCAACTTATAATGTTGAAATCGCACTGCAAGTATATTACTTACAAAGTTAAGATTCACTCATGCAAGGAGAACAATTTTAAACTCTGTTTTTGAAAACTATGAAAATTTTCCTTTGTTGGGTTTCATAAAGCTGGAGTTTCATAATTAAGAGCTAGAGAACATGGGTGCAGAGATTTCTATATTTGGGACTGAAATTTTGAGTTATTGCGGAGAATTGAGTTTGTTAAATTTTTGTTTGTATATTAGTTTTAAAAACCCAAATCCCACTTTTCTTTTGCATTAGATTTCTCTTTACCTCTGTCCAGTAGTCCAACAGTTTAATCAAACTATTAGAAAATGATAAAATGGGGTGCACCTTATGGAAAAATGATGCCAACATTTTACAAATTTCAGTTAGGGATCCAATTTATTCATTGGTAACATTGTCAAATGGTCAAACAAAAAAAATAAAGGAAGAAAGAACAAAACTTTCGCTCTCCCAATTTTTAAATTTTAATCTGAAAAAAATGGTCACTTGATATGAGTAATACAGTTCACTACTATATGGCTATATCATGAGAATACTAGTTTGCCATATGTACCTAAATGATGCACTCGTTTCTCTTCATATAGGTTTTATATATAATTCATTCTAAGCCAATAAATATGTTTAGACAAGGGAGTAGTTGGTTTAAGCAATTCCAATTCATCCCTCTTACATTGAAATCAAAGAGTCATGAATGGATGTAAGAGATACGTGAGCATCATGATGGACCCATATCTATGTTTGATCATGAGCAATGAATGAAATAATCACCTTTAGCATTTTTTTTCTTTTACATGGTCTATTATTTGATAAGAGGAGTGAGACTCTGAAATAAAGATAGGGATGGATAATTTTTATTCTGATATTAAAAAATATATATATTTTTTTTTATTTTTAAAAATTTAATTTAAATTTTTTTATAATATTTAAATCTCAATTCGATTCGATGCAAAAGTAACGGGGGAGCGTGGCTATCCTAGCTTGCATTTCAATACATCCCAGTTCCGGCCACCAGCCACTAGGGACCCCTTGTACCACCTAATCAATTAGGTTCGGTACGACCTAGTCCAATCGGGTCTACCAAGCACCAGAATCAAGCCGAGCCATTTAGCCAAGCCCAGACTGCAACCTAAGCCGAGCCAGACCAGCTTGTCTCGTGGGTCCCACTCCCCAGTCCTCTCTCCAAGTGCACTTCCCCGGTGAAAGTAAAACCTCTCCATTTTTCGATTCCCCTCCCAACGCTCCCCACTACAAATACCTTCTCCCTCCCCTTTCTCTGGCGCTCTCTCCTTTTAAGTTTCCAGAGAGAGAGAGAGAGAGATGCCGGATACTGCCGTATAGGGCGGCGATCAACGATCGAGGGATCGGGACCGGCGGAGTCGGCGATCGTCGGATTGGGTGGGGGGTTTCGATGACGGTGTTCGGGCACGGGATGGTGGTCGCCGGCAGTGGCGGAGGGGGAGGGGGAGGAGGGAGTAAGTTGGGGAGGCAGCAGGTGTGGCCTGTAGAATACGAGACGGAGGCGGCGTCGCGGAGGCTGGTGGAGGCAGCGGAGCGGGGGGATCTGAGGGTGGCGGCGGAGTGCCTGGCGGATCCGATGGTGGATGTGAACTACTCCGGGGCGGTGTGCCTCAAGTGGCGGTGGGCGGAGGTGGTGCTCCGGGAGGAGGCCCCCGACGAGGTTCGTGTCGAGTACGAGGAGCTCCGCACCGACGTCTCCGCCCTCTTCCTCGCCGCCCGCTCCGGCCACCTCCCCCTCGTCCGCAAGCTCCTGGTACCATTCCTATCTCTGCCCCCTTTTTTTTTCTTGAAAAAGCTTCGATTATATCCGATTTTCCTTTTTGTTTCTAATCTCCAATCGCTTTTTTCGAGGAAAAGAAAATCCGAATCGGAAAGTTGAGTTTGGATTTTAGGGCATTTCAATTTTTATAGCAGAATTATTGGTTCTCTTCGATATATTTTTTCATTTTTCAAGGAAAAAAAAAAAAAAAGGCTGAAACGACATGCTCAAAACTTCGACTATTTTTGTTTTTTTGTTTTTTTCGTTTTACTAATTTCCCTTTGGCCTCCAGGATTTTGATATTCCTACCCTTCTATATTTTACTACCACTTTCTCTGACCCCTGTGAGACCGCCCGGACTATTTAGGCGTGTAATTGCATTTAATACAATAACAACTCCTGTAAATATCCGCTGGCTTTTAGTCTCCTGTTCGGTAGACTGATACCCAAGGGGCCATACGTATCACCAGAAGTTTTCTCGCCGTGGGATTTTGGTACGCAGCACCAATGTTCTTGTGCCCCTTGGAATGACGAGAGAAGAGTAGGGTTGCGCCACCATCATTTTTTGCCATATCTGTGCCTGTCAGAGAGCGCCGATTTCTTCATGAGAGTGTATATATCAAACCAGGGGAAGGCATTTATGAATTTTTTGGATTTTTTTTTAATGAATTTATCCCGAAATATCTGACATTTTTCATGGTCTCTGTACCGTTAGGAAGCCCTTAATTCCGTGTCCTCCCTATGAAGTTAATATCCGCTTACGCCGTTTAAACATGAATGCGCCGTACATTGCCACGTGGACTTGGCTCCCCATTCGAAGATTCCAAGCGGTTAAGCCGCTCCCTCTTTCTTTTCGCGATGGAAGCCGCTCCCTCTTGACAACCATCCGGATGGTCTCCGGTCCCCTCATCACCTCAATTTGCTGTGTCATAATCCCAGCCGTCAAATCCACTGATCTCCTCTTTTCCTTGATCTAATTAGGTTGTTGCAGGGATTATTAGGGGGACAAGAACAGGAGTTTAGCTCCAGTATCACGGTCTCGTGATTCCTGTGGGCCGATGGTGCGCGGACTGATAACCCCATTGCCCCCTCACGCACCGACTCTCTGGCTCCCAGCTGGCCGTGCGGCACGCACCCATCTGGGGATAAATGGGACTGGGTCACGTGAGGTAACCAGATGGGTACGTAAGGCCGCCCCCTCTCGACCTCATTTCGCTTTCCTCTCGGCCTTCGTGCCACACTTCACTATTGCCGGCGAACTATACCGAGGTACCACGGCGCCGTATCCGCCGGCACCATTAGATCCAGACCATCCATTTTCCATTCCACCTATTTTGGCAGTCCTGCATTGGGTTGCAATTTGTTGGCCCCACCCAGGGCATGGTTAACATGCGACTTCGGTGTGCTGTAGTGATGAGGTGCGCCATCACTGGCCATTAAAATGATGATCTGCTGCATGATCTTCAATAATTGTACCAGTACACCATCGCGCATTTGCTACATTAATTATCGTATCCTGAATTGCTTCAGCTCTGAGTTTGCTGCTATCTTTCGAGACTAATTAATGAACATTTCAGTCCTTTCGTTTTGTTTTTGGCCTGCCTAGTTTGACAGGCGCCTCTGTTCGCTGAGAGCGACCGGTGAGTACAGAGCGAGTGAAAAAAAGGAACACGGGCGGTGGGTCGACACACGCACATTCCCACTGTTGTTAGGTCGTCTCAGCCGTACGGTTGTCCGTACTCGTCTCCTCCTTTGCTCTTACTCTATGATTGCCAGCTGTCCCCTTTGGAAACGCTCACCTCTGCCAGGTTCCGTGGGATCCATCTTGGTCGGTGCTATCGTCCTTATATGATCAGACGGCTCTTAAAGTTGCATATACCTTTTATCTTAGGCCACGTTGGTTCTAGTTTGCATTGATTGATGGACCCCTCCCAGGTGCCCGGAATTTAGACCTTTTAACAAGAACAAAACTAAATCCATTCCCCCTCTACAGAGAGATCTTGCCGGGCTCGTATCTTTAGGGCCGTACCTCATTACTGCCAAGTTCTTGTCGCTTAGCCATTCGCAAAATTTGTTCTTGTATTGTCTTTTGGTGATGGTTTGACTGGTTGATTGGAGGATTGTGAATGGTTGGGAGCAGGAGGCGGGAGCGGACGTGAACCAAAAGCTGTTCAGGGGGTATGCGATGACCGCGGCGGCGAGGGAGGGGCGGGTGGAGGTGGTGGAGGTGCTGCTGAAGGCGGGGGCCTCGCAGCCGGCGTGCGAGGAGGCGGTGGTGGAGGCATGCTGCCACGGGCGTGCAAGGCTGGCGGAGCTCCTCATGGGCGCCGACCTCGTCCGCCCACATGTCGCCGTGCATGCGCTCGTCTCTGCTGCTGCCCGGGGGTTTGTCGACGTTGTGGACGCCCTTATCCAGGTATGCATCATCGGCACCTATTAATTGTCGTTCATGTCATTTTACCAAAGCTTGTAAGGGTATTTATGTCACGTGGGTTTTGGTAGAGACTTTGTTTTAGTCCCACATCGGCTATTTTAAAATCAGTATATAGCTTTACAAAGTAAGGAAGCGGCTTTTTAGGCGTGTTCGTTGAAAGGAGAGACGGTTGGCATCTCCCCTGACAGGGACGGGAACAGCCTTCGGGCTTTCCTGTTATACACGCGGTTAAGGCTACCCGCTGCGGCGGATCTTATCCAAATTTTTTTAACAAAAAAAATAATTATAAAATAAACTTAAGAAGTGGGTAACTGAAAATATCAGGAATTGAATTTTACATTATTGAAATAAACTTATGAAAGAGTAGAAAATCTAGTGCAAACGATTTGTGCGGTCTAGTGGTTCCCAGAAATCCTGCTCAAAAATTTAATAGAAATTTTTATTGGACCATCAGTTAATTAATTAAATTATCTAATTAATCAAGTTGAATTAATTAATTCAGTTGCATACTGAGCCCTCTGTGAACATATAGAATAGAACTCACAATTTGATTCATACATACAGTAAAATTATAGTTAAAATATTAAACACGATAATCCATTTGAGTATGATTTACAGTGCATTTAAGTAGTTTTTGTCTAATTTATAAATTGTAACAAGTGTAGATGCTCCAGTAGTAGATTGAATACAATTTTTGGCTCAATTTATGAATGTTGTTAATATCTCCTGCAGTGTGGGGTGATCCAAATGCAACTGATCGCATGCTACTCCGCTCGTTGAAGCCATCACTGCACATCAACGTCAACTGTACAGCTCTGGTCGCCGCCATCGTCAGTCGGCAGGTCGCTGCCGTCCGACGGTTACTTCAGGTACGACCCCAAACTCACTTATTAGCAGCTAAACACAAGTCTTCGGCATAAATGTTTGATACCGTTTTGATCCAGGCCGGAGTGAGGACAGACATCATGGTGAGGTTGGGTGCATGGTCATGGGACACTGCAACTGGAGAGGAGCTCCGGGTGGGAGCCGGGCTCGCCGAGCCCTACAGCGTTACCTGGTGTGCCGTCGAATACTTCGAATCCACCGGAACGATACTGCGACTGCTCCTCCATCACTCCTCCCCCACCAACACCTTCCACTTCGGCCGGACCCTTCTCCATCATGCCATCCTTTGTGCCAATCCACGTGCTGTCCAGACCCTCCTGGCCTGTGGAGCCGACTGTGAGCTCCCAGTGAAAACCACCAGGAAGAACGAGTTCCAGCCCATCCACATGGCCGCCCGGCTTGGCCACCCTTCAATCTTGCAAATCTTGATCCATAACGGGTGTGACCTCGATTCAAGAACAGAGTCCGGGGAGACTCCATTGATGCTATGCGCACGGTACAAGCATGATGATTGCCTTGAAGTTCTTGTATCCGCTGGTGCTGACCTTGGCCTGGTTAACTCTTCTGGTGCCTCAGCTGCATCGATTGCTGCTGCAAACCGGTGGAGCATCGGCTTCCGACGTGCTGTTCTTGATGTTATCAGGTCAGGGAAGGTTCCTTGTTCGACTGATCCATCCATGTTCTCTCCATTGATATTTGCAGCACGCTTTGGCGATGTCGAAGCTTTGGAAGTACTGCTGATGCAACCAGAGGTTAACATCGATGAGCGAGATGAGAATGGATTCACACCAGTTATGGTTGCAGCCAAGGAAGGCAATGTCGATGCCTTCCGCTTCCTGGTCTTTGCCGGTGCCAATGTGAAGCTAAGAAACAGAGCAGGGGAGACGGCGATCACGCTTTCTCAATCGAACAGCAATTCGGATCTTTTCGAGCAGGTGATGTTAGAGTTCGCTCTCGAGAAGGGGAATGCAGGAGGGTTCTATGCTCTGCACTATGCTGCTCGACGTGGAGATTTAGCTGCGGTGCGGCTTCTGACCTCCAGGGGTTGCGATGTCGATATGGCGGATGGAGATGGGTATACACCACTGATGCTGGCGGCAAGGGAAGGTCATGGAGCGGTGTGTGAGTTGTTGATTGCTTCTGGTGCCAGGTGTAATGTCAAGACTCATAGGGGGAGACGGCACTTTCACTGGCGAGGATGAATGTTAAATTTGGGAATGAAGCAGAGGGTGTGATATTGGATGAGGTAGCGAGGGTGTTGGTGTTGGAAGGGAGGTGTGTGATGAAGCACACCAAGGGTGGGAAGGGATCACCGCATGGGAAGGTGCTGAGGATGGTGGGGGGTGCAGGCGTGCTGCGGTGGGGGAAGTCGAGTTGCAGGAATGTGGTGTGCAGGGAGGCTGAGGTTGGGGGGAGCTTGGCGTTTCGGAGGAACCGGAAAGCAAAGAGGGATGCGTTTGAGGCTGGGCTGTTCAGGGTGGTGACCACCAAGGGGAGGGAGGTGCATTTTGTGTGCGAGGGTGGGAAAGAGGTGGCAGAGCTCTGGGTGAGGGGGATTAGGCTGGTGACGAAGGCAGCTTTTGGGAAAGGAGAGAAGTGAGCGGTAGAGGACTAGACTAGAAACCTGGGATTTATCTCCTGGGAGGGTTCTTTTCGAAGCATTGTAGAGAATGCGGGGGGGGGGGGGGGGGCGGGGGGGAGAGAGAGAGAGATGTAGCTAGACTTCGAGCCCAGGTTTTTCTTTTCTTTCTTTTCTTTTCTTTTCTTTTTTGACGTTGTTTTGAATGGTGTATAGTATGATTTTAAATAAAATGTAGATTTTCCTTGGTGCATTCCTTGAAATACTAGTGAGGTAATGGATTTGGAAGCAGAGTGAGAAACTGCACCTAGAATGAAATTATCAAGAGATCAAACTATTGGAATTTATCTGATTAAATACATCTAGATGTTGCCCATACTAACACATCATGCACAGAATAAACCTCCAATACGATAGTAAAACTTATTTTATGATATGTATGATAAAATAAATTTCTATGTAATCATAGTGAAGATATCATGTAGGCTAATCTTTATATCTAGCTTTGATACCAAAGCATATGCAAGGGTATCCTAAAGACTTGTCTCCAACTCATCTAAAAGTATCCATGGGACTCTTTCCAACTCATCCAATAGTATTTATCAGGTTGTTTCCATTGGAAACATTTAAAATTGGAATTGAAAAATTAAAATACTACTTATGGGTGCTGAGGAGTATATTCAATTCCTAGATGAGGGAATCCTAAAAGAACCGCCGACTCTAACTATCTTCTATGTACAATCCAAACCAGATCTAACCAACCGCCCATCCTATCTCCTCTATGTTCTTGATAGTCCATCTTTTTGTCTCAGTAGAATCTTTCAATAGCATATTTCGGTCCTCTTCCCTATTACTTAGAAAAAATGAGTCATTAATTCATATACAAGATACTATCATTACTGTTGGAAAAATTTTAGAGTGGATCGATAATATGAAGAAATTGATAGATATTCAGCCCATTAAGTCCGTGCCAATATGCCTCAGCCGCACCAGCGGTCGACCATAACTCGCTTGACCAAGTTCGACAATTTCAACTCAAGGCTGTCTGACCAAGTATCCGATCCTTGGTCAGCTAGCGCTCCATCCGACCCCTGGTCATCCGGCTCTTAGTTCCAATAGCTACTCGACCAACACCTAGGATCGATTCTTGGTCAAACAGCTTTCTTTCCCCCAACTGTTAGTCGCCTGTAAATTTTGATGATCTCCAGTCGGATAAAGTGCAATATGATTTCGAGTCGACTGGTGTCTAGCACCGAGCCCTAGTCGGGGCGTGCCTCTCTTTTACTGTCGCTTGATTTGTCGGTAGTATGGAATCTTGACCATCATCTTGCATCCGATCTCTAGTCGACGAATATATAATACCGACCTTTGGTCAGCTAGTATCTTTGACCGATCCCTCATCGAGCGGCTCTCAGCATCAACTTTTGGTCATCTATAATTTGGTGTTGACTCCTAGTCAGCCAACATCGAGCCCTGATCGGCCTGAATCGATCAAATCAAAATTCAAAAGTTGGCGCCAATCAGATGACAATTGTCAAGGAGCAGATAAGACAACCATGATCTCCATGATGCGAAAATCTCTCAAACAGTTGGCGTATTACATAAAATCTACTTCAAATATTGCATAATCGCACCAGCCCACCTGCCAACTATGACTTCGACCTTCATTTATAAAAGGAGACAAAAAGATGGACCTTAGGTACATAATTTTTTTAAGCCCCATGCTCCTCTATCTGTTGTTCTACTAGCTGACTTGAACATCAGAGGGTCCTATTAGAATACTTTTTGATCCGGACTTTTTGTAGGTACGCCATCCGAAAGCTTCTGTTTACACCTGCAATTCCAGCGAATCTGACATCAACAAATTTTAGTACCAATAGACTGACGCTAGAAAGAGGGCCGACCCAAATCGAAGGAGCGCAAGTCTAGGGCAATATCACCATGCCACTAAAGAGAGTAGCAACTTCTCGCCAAGCATGATCCCACAACACCGATGCAGCAGCCTCACAGCAAGAGAAGAATCATGCCAACCAATCGGCCCTGCCATCTCCGATAGGAGTCTTGGCTCCCTCGTCTGCAACAATCACAGTAGAACAGTTCAACCTACATTTTCAGCAGATTTAAAATTTGACAGTGGTGGTCCAAACAATCCAATCCGCTCCTGCACCACCTCCTGTGGAGCAGGCATCACCGCCTATGATACAGACGGTTCCTCCACCACCTCTTGTGGCATGATCTATGCCAAATCCACCTCCAGTGATCTTTCAGCCTGTGGCACTGCTGCCTCATGCCGAAATAGTTCCACCATCTCCATCGAAATAGTCTGAATCTCGAAAAGATATGCTACTCACCAGCACCGCCCCAAAAGCCTAGATCCAAGAAGACGACGCTCCCTTAACCCCCTATCAGGACATGATTCAAATTCAGACAATCGATCTCCTCATCAATTAGCAACTCATGCCGCTCGAGATCCCGAAGTCGAACGAAGGCTCCAAGAGTTAGACCAGCGGATTGAGGCAATCTGTAATCACACCCCTGCATCACCTGATGAGTTTGACGGTGCTCCATCTTTCAACTTCGAAATAATGCAAGAACCACTCCCACAACATTTTCAGATCCCTCCGTTAGAGATGTATGATGGGACCATCGACCCTACTGATCATCTGGGGAGCTTCAGGGTAAAAATACTCCTTCAAGGGGTCTCGGATGCTATCCTTTGTCGGGCCTTCCCATTGACCCTCAAAGGAGCCACCTGACATTGGTATTCTGGCTGGAAGCCGGGATCGGTTCACTCTTTCGAACAACTGAGCTGATTCTTTTCTAATCATTTTGTTAGTAGATGTCGGCAACTGAAATGGTTTGACTTCCTCCACACCATCAAGCAAAAGGAGGGAGAAATAATACGTTCTTTTATTAACTGTTTCAACTTGGCTAAATTGAAAGTGCACGACCTTGATCAGTCGGTCACAATGTCAGCCCTAATGAATAGGCTGCCAAAGAACGACCTAAAAAGGTCTCTGATAAAAATCTATCCACACAACTACGCTGACATATTGGTCCGGACAGAGAAGTATGCATGAATGGAGGACATGTTCGCGTCGGAAGTTACCAACTCTTCTATGACGGAGGGAGAAACACAATAAATCTGAAAGAATAAATCGTCAAGATGGGAGGAGAGGCCCAGACGGCGTTCAAGGTCTTCACCTCGTCAACAAAAAAATGATTTACCTCCCAAAAACTATCAATCGAGAAGTCCTCAATGGGGAGGGCGGCGTGCCTCTCCGCCAAGAAGATTCAATAACTACACTCTCTTGATGGAGCCGAGGAAATATGGGATGATGCAAATCAGGGGGCAGATTCCAAAAGCTACACCAATGCGAACTCATCTGGCTTGGAGAAATCCTAATAAATATTGCATGTATCATAAAGATTATGGTCATGACACGGAGGAGTGCTTACAACTCCGAGATGAGATCGAGGGACTCATCAGGCGTGGCCGCCTAGTATTGAAATTTTATGTCAGGACATACATGTATATTTTATTTTTTTTAAACAATACTATGAAATAAAAGATTAAAATATCTTTTAATCTAAATCATGCATGTATAAAATAAGAAATATATGGATCTATATCATATGCTGAAATTAAATACATACTGAATTTTATATTGAAATTAAATATATGATCAAATTACATATCTGTTTTGTAATTTCTTTCTTCAAATTTGGATCTGAAAAAGAGTAGGTTCTTCCTAAGCCGTACAAATATTAAGCCTCTATAGATATCCACTAAGAATCAGTCTGGAACAGTCCTCTTTAATATTGATCTTTCTTCTCTAAGAACAATCACCATGCAAATCTGAACGAAACCTGAATCACGATCAACTCTTTGATCCTTTACTTGATCTTTTTCTTCTCTTCTTCTCTTACTCTTCTTTTTTTGATTATGAAGTAACTAAGGTCTGAAAACCAACAAGGAAGAGAGGACACCCAAGCTCCTCTTGGGCGTGGAGATGGAGGACACCCAACCTTTGAACGTTGGAACTAGAAGGGAGAAGAGAGGGAGAGATGTGCGGGCTCTTGGGAGGTGTGGGGGCTACTGAAATTTTGATGTTAAGAGCCTTAGAGAAGGTCCCTTTAAATAGACAAAAGATTTGAATCCTATTCAAAATCAAATAGCCCCTTGATATAAGTCCTACTTGCATTAAGAATCCTTATTGCCTTAGATATTTGACCCCCTTTAAGAGATCCATTAGGTGCCAACTATTGAAGCCTTTGCATCCATTTTTTCACACACCACATGGAGCCTAGGGGATGCCCCATGCTGGTCCCACACGCCCTCTTTTAGATGGGCATGCTCAACTTGATCAAATCAAATGGCGTCCTATGTAAATAATTAAAGAAATTGATTAAGAATTTAATCCTTAATTCATATGATCCAAAATCTTAAGCACCCAACAATTGGAACTCAATAAATCTAATTTATTTAGGTTATTAGTAGGTAATTAACTTGAATTAATCTTATCAAATAAAAATTTAAATGTAAAGAAGAAATTAGGTTCAACCATGTGCTAGCAAGGTTATCCTGAACCTAATAGAATTTTTCTAAATTCAATTGAGACTTCATAAGCTTAATTACTTATTTTAGATATAATCCCTTTGTTGTGTGATCCAATAGGTTCAATTCTATCTGGTAGTAAGATATACTATGATCTCTATCATAGTATCAGTGAAACTCATTTCAATGGGTTGGAACGATTTCACTCTAACTCATTAAGGATTGTCGATCCTGAGCAACCTTAGTGAGCTCTCACAATCCACCAGTGGCACCAGCAGTATGTAGTGACAACCTAGTAGAACTGAAAAAAACCTCAAGGTATAGTTCACATGTGATTCAGTCTCTCTGTCGTGAGTCCCAACTAGATGGCAAGTCATAGATAAATCATCAAACCTCATCATCAGTTATATGATAGATTTAATTAGTTCAAGTCAAATTATGATCCTCATGAAATTTTTTTCTATCAATCATACTGCTGTGGCCACAAACTCTCAGACTTAGTCTCTCAAATTTCATAGAACTGCTCCTCTCTATCAAGATCGATAGATTTCATATCGATGTGCATCCTACTCCTACAGTGAACTAACTATCACCAACATCCACTACAAGATCTCAATGAGGTCATGTTTATGTATCAGTCAAACTCCAACAGTCTCACTGTGAGTAGTTGTACCATTGTAGATCAAAGAATCATTCACACAATACAGTATCGAAACAATCACCGACAATTGATTAGAAATCCAAGTGATCTCTCGTATGGTCACGCTTAGTACTAGTTATTCTCTAACAACTATCCGCACTCGTCGCTCAGTGTCTCTATACTGTAGATCAGAGACTCATCTACACCAAAGAAAGCAATCTATGTATCGATCTATCTAGATCGATTACTATTCTTATGATGATACTATGACTGGAGTATTTAAGAATTAATTATATGTCTCTAATTCTCAATACCTTCAGAACATATATCAAAATATTAATTCTATAGACAATTCAAGGACGCATCACTCTTCAATGAAAATGAAACTTATCTTTTTATTGATCAAATCAATATATTAAGTATAAAATTATGTTCTAGATTTATTACAATATGTCAGCCATATTTGCTTCTAGGATATACATCTAACAATCTTTCACTTGGACTAAAGTCAATTAGCCTCTAATCTAAGTCTCATCTTCTCAAGATGGACTTTCATCTTTAGCTGACTCAATTACTTTGTCAGCGGATCTGCCATGTTATCCGTGGAGTCTACTCTTCATACCTTGACATTTTTTTTTCGAGATAGTCGTATATGATATAGAATCCTCGCTCAATGTGCTTTGATTTCTGATGAGACCTTGATTCCTCAGCAAATGCTATGGCTCCATTGTTGTCGCAATAAAGTTGTATAACATCTGATGTCATTACTCCAAGCTCCACGATGAACTTCTTAAACCAGAAGTCTTCTTTTACAGCATCCGAAGCAGCAACATATTTAGCTTCTATGGTCGAATCCACTATGATGGATTGCTTGAAACTCTTCCAGCTGACTGCACCATCATTACATGCGAACACATATCCTGACATAAACTTTCTATCATCAAGATCAGACATGAAGTCTGAATAAGTATACCCTTTGACTTGCAACTCAGAAGTTTCTTCAAAGACCAAGAACAAATCTTTCGTTCTTCTCAAGTACTTAAGAATGTTCTTCACAACTATCCAATGCTCCTCATCTGAATTCGACTGATACCTGTAAGTGACACTCACAGCATGGACAATATCAGGTCGAGTATACAGCATGCATATATGAGGTTCTCCATAGTCGAGGCACAAAGACTCTTACTCATGCGCTGAACTTCTTTAGATGTGGTCAGACACATCATCTTGGAAAGACAAATACCATGCCTAAGAGGTAAGAGTCCTCTTTTAGAGTTTTTCATGCTGAACCTCTTCAGTACTTTCTCTATGTGCAGCTTTTGTGATAGGTCAACTATTGAAAAATATGTTCCAAAAGTCAATCGTCAATCTGTTAACAGTTGATCAACTTTGTATTGTAATTGATTTGTTAATAAATAAAATATATTTTTGATATTTTCATCATAAATTTTTATCTTCTAATAAACTCCATTGTTGTGATGAAGTCTTTAGGACTATTTAGGTTCGATAAAGAGAGGATTTATCGATTAGTCCTTAAAACTGTTCACGACCAAATGATAAGCTGTTAATAAGGATGATAGCTTCTATTGAGCATAGGTCGCTGTAGGCCATATGGGTTGGTTGTCCTCTTAACCAAGGAATGTGGAGACACTGGTATGATATACAGATGAGATGTAAGGGTACATCATCATTGAACGTGACCAACTCCAGAGCATTCTGCTGTCGAGAATGTCTCTGATAGGATATAGATATAAGTATTTCTTAGACCTGAGATCGCCTCAGTGACTTGCAAGCAACTCACTGTGCTTTGGTACTGGACTAACTGAATTTCTAATTCAGTGATGGAAGACTTCTGGGCACAGTCATATACTTGCGAAGTCGGAGTGTGATCAAGATGGGATTGATCACTCCAAGAGTTGGAGAAGAATGAGTCGCTGTATTTCACTTTAGCAAAATCTTGGTCAGAATAATCCATCAGATGGATTTGATATTTTGAAATACAATGTGGACAACCTGATCAGAGTTGACAGTTGAACTCTGAGGTGTTCTATAAGCATTTTGGTCAAGAAGATGAATTATATGAAAACTATATCCGCATGGATTCTAAGGATATTGTTCTACACATTCGACCTATCCAGCCGTCAGGTACTATTGCTAGATGATCACTTCGATTGGTACAGAAATTTATTCATATGCTACCGACTTAGGTTCGAACCTATGAGGTCACACACATTAGAGTTCACGATCCGATCGGATGGTTGATCAACGATTAAGAATCGTTCTAGGATTAAACGATCAATACGATTGACATTTAACCTAGTGTAAGTGTTGCAGGAGGATTGATTAACAATTTAATTGTTAATTGGCTTAATTTGATTAAGCCAATGGACTGAGATTAAGTCTAATTGAATATAATTTAATTATATTTAGTTTGGACTTGATTGGATCAGTCCAATTGATTTATTGGATAAGCCAAGTGTAAGAAAAAATTAGTCCTAGTCCAATTAAGATTTGGATCAACCTAATTTCTAATTTGATTAAAAAATTAAATCTAATTTAAATCTAATTTAGTCTGATTAAATTAAATTTTAATTAGGTTAAGACCTATTTTAATTAGTTGATTTGATTTTGGTTTGATTTGATTTGAGAAACTAAATTTGAACAAGTCAAAGATTGAATCCTAGTAAGACTAGGATTCCACCTTGTGCCACCTTAGCCCCCCACACCCACTCTCTCTTAGTTTGTGTGACAAAACCTTCTCTCCCAAGCCTTCACGCATACCCAAAGCTTTCCACTCTTTCTCTCTTACATGGAATGTGGTTGTGGACCAAGTCAAAGTCGGAATTAGTTTAGATTTCAAATTCTATGAGATAAAATTTTAGGAAACAAAACTCTTTCCTTATGGCACTGATTTTATCCAGATTTTTTTTGAGATTTTCATGACTTTTATGGAATATATTGTGCACCCTTTGCTGGTGGTCCATGGCAGAAAAAGAAGGAGGGGGCACCCAAGAGTTGGGCACCACTTGTCTTGCTCTGTTTGGATTTTTTTTGACTAGGTATTTGACCTAGACAAGGATTCTTCATATTTCATTATTTAAGATGAATTTCTTTTTGAAATTTTTGTGGATTATAGATCATTGAGAGACCTTTGGGCATATGAAAATCAGAGAAAAAGAGTGTTGGGGTATGAAGATATAATAGACACAAAACTAGGTATCTAGGTGAGAGAAAGAGAAGAAGAAGAGGGTCTTCTTCTAGGATTACTGAGTTCACCTCTTCTCTTCCTCCATATGTGAGTTTTCTGAGAGTCTCTCACATCTAAAACTCCTTCTCCTACTTCTCATCTTTGAAAGAGTCTAAATCAAGAAGAAGAAGGCATCTGATCGACCATCGAAGAAGGATCAGCACAGTACTAGCATACTGTGCCATTTCCTGAATCAAGACTTCTGATCGTGATTTGTGGCTCGTGTGGATGACTCCTAGAGATCGAACACATGTGTGGCTCACAATATCATCCTCAAATTTGGATCAGCAAAGTTAGAATATCTAACTTGCAAGGTAATAGAACTGATCTATTATATTTTATATACATTAGATGTAGTATAGAAACATGTTGATATGATCAACATGTAGTTCTTGCTCTTTATATTTTAATTTTTGATTTAATACCATGTAATATCATGTAATAGGATCTTGGATCTAAAAATTTTCTAATTTTATAAGATAAATTTTAATTTATTTTAATCTTTCGCTGTTTGATCTTGAAAAAGTTTCAAGATCTAACCCTGAAACCCTAGATCTGGTTCCTTCAATTGGTATCAGAGCATAGGTTGTTTATTACATGATTATTTATACATGCTTAGATTATTTCTTAGATTAGATCTAATTTATAATCTGATTGTTAAATCTGAAATTAAAATTTTTAGATCAATCATGAACTGTAGGTTGTCTGCTGTAAGATTTATCCCTTATAGTGCAAAAGTTGTCCTAGTTCGTGTAGATCTATCTTTAATCATAAATTTGTTAGATGTGATCTAGATAAATTTATGATTTATTAAATTTAAAAATATTTAAATCTAAAATAAAATCTCTTTGTTAATAATTTTTGGCAAAGAACCATCATATATTTGCCTGAAAAATTTGCACAATTTAAACTTGAAATTATTTCAATTACATGAACCTGTTTAGATTAGATCTAAATAGTTTCATGCTTATTTCACTTGCATTTTGATTATGAATCAAACATGTAACTTGGTTGGTAAGAACCATGTTGTAAAAATATTTTACAAATATGAAAATTATTTTCAAAAAATCGAACCCCAACCCTCAGCTCAAAACTTAATTGAGAATTAAGAAGTTGTTTGATTAGATTCTAAGATTGTGAATTGAAGAACCTAAGACACAAACCATAACATATTGGGTTAATGGATTAGTAGGAATTAGATCCATTAATTGGGTTAGATCTAAGGTTAGATTAAAGATGGACTTAATTAGAGAATTGACTAAATCTAATCAATTGTTGTCTTAGATTAGGTCAAGAATTCTCTAGATCAATTTAATAGTTGTAGTTGGTCAAGTCCATTCTTTAATGAGAACCAAATGGACTTGATTCTTGGCTAAGCGGTCTAGCACGAACTGTTAGGTTGATCTAATCGAAACTAATTAAACCAATTGGTGTCTAAGGTAAATCAGACCGATGGTTTTTAATTGGCAGCCCACTTATCTAGCCATTTTTGATGGTGTCTAAGGCAAGCTTTGACAAACCTTTCCATCGATCGAACTTACCTGTCTCTTGGTGAAATTATATTTTGATCGGATCACTTGACTATTCAAGCTGACCCATGTTAGCTAGGTAAATCAGTGTGATTGATTTAGGTGCTCCTAGACCAGCCCTTTTAATGGTCTCCCTTAAGCTGACTTGGTGAAGCCAGTGGGAGGATCATGATAAGCTGGTTCATCTGACCTTCTCCTCTAAATCAATTAATTTTTTAAAATTATTAGGTCCTTAAAATAAAATAGTTATAGTGATAACTAGATTATAGCTTCTCATTAAGTGGGTGATAATGGGTCCATCAGTTGGATAATCATTGGAGGCCCAAAGGCCTGATGCTTATCGGCTGATAGAATTATCATTCATAATATGATTTCTTGAC